>NC_133619.1:234082828-234394261 GCF_048593235.1 Sminthopsis crassicaudata
AATTTTTGGTTGGGGGTTTTTAATTTGGTCTTTTTCTAACCATTTAAGTTGCAAGCCCAATTCGTTAATCTTCTCTTTCTCTATTTTCTTCAAATAAGCCTCTAAAGATATAAAATTTCCCCTTATTACTGCTTTAGCTGCATCCCACAGATTTTGTTATGATGTCTCATCCTTGTCATTATCTTGGGTGAAATTATTAATTGTTTCTATAATTTGCTCTTTCACCCAGTCATTCTTTAAGATGAGATTATTTAGTTTCCAATTACTTTTTGGTCTATTTATCCCTAACTTTTTACTGAATTAGCTTTTATTGCATTGTGATCTGAGAAGAAGGCATTTATTATTTCTGCCTTCCTACATTTAATTTTGAGATCTTTATGTCCTAATATATGGTCAATTTTTGTATAGGATCCATGAAGTGCTGAGAAGAAAGTATATTCCTTTCTATTGCCATTCAGTTTTCTCCAAAGGTCTATCATCCCTAGTTTTTCTAATGTTCTATTTACTTTTTAAATTTCTTTCTTGTTTGTTTTGTGGTTTGATTTGTCTAAATCTGAGAGTGCAAGGTTGAGATCTCCCACTATTATAGTTTTACTGTCTATTTCTTCTTGCAACTCTCTTAACTTTTCCTTTAGAAAGTTAGATGCTATACCACTTGGTGCATATATGTTTAGTATTGATATGGCTTCATTATTTATGCTACCTTTCAGCAGGATATAGTTTCTTTCCTTATCTCTTTTAATTAGATCAACTTCTGCTTTTGCTTGATCTGAGATAAGGATAGCTACCCCTGCTTTTTTGGCTTTACCTGAAGCATAATTGATTCTGCTCCAACCTTTTACCTTTACTCTATATGTATCTCTCTGCTTTAAGTGTGTTTCCTGTAAACAAAATCTTGTAGGATTCTGATTTTCGATCCAATCTGCTATCCGTCTCCATTTGATGGGAGCGTTCATCCCATTCAAATTTACAGTTAAAATTACTAATTCTGTATTTCCTGCCATCATATTATCCCCAGATTATGCTTTTTCCCTTGACCCCCCTGAACCCCTTCCCCAATATTTAATTTATAGACCCCCCTTGTGACACGCAGCCCTCCACCCCTTTTTTTTTTTAGTATCCCTCCCCCCTCCCTCCACGTCCCTTCCCTTATTCTCCTTTTCCTTTTCCCTTTTCCTCTCCCCCCTTTTAATGAGGTGAGAGAGAATTCTCTGAAAAACAAATATGACAATTATTTACTCTTTGAGCCTCTTCTGATGAGAGTAAGATTTACACAATGATTCTCCCCCTCTCTAAATTCCCTCAGATAGGGTGTATTTTCTATGCCTCTTCTTGGGATGTAGGTTCCCTCTTTTTATCACTCCCTCCCCTTTTTCTTATACTACCCCCTTCCCTTTACTACACCCCCTCCTTTTTTTTTCTTTTATATCAGTAAAATCAAATTATCCATGCGTACTTTCTATATACCCACAATAGAGATATAGTTCTCAAGGGTTCTGTGTACCTTTTTCTGTTTCTCCTTATTCTTGTGGATGTAGATCAAATTTTTTGTTTACATCTGGTTTTTTTCTTAGAAACATATGGAATTCCTCTATTTCATTGAATGACCATCTTCTTCCATGGAAAAAGATGCTAAACTTAGCTGGGTAGTTTATTCTGGGTTGCAATCCTTGATCTTTTGCCTTTCAGAATATCAGGTTCCAGGCCCTTCGATCTTTTAATGTGGAGGCAGCCAGATCTTGTGTGACCCTTATTGTGGCACCTTGGTATTTAAATTGTTTTTTTCTAGCTGCTTGCAGGATTTTCTCCTTTGTGTGGTAATTCTGCAGCTTAGCCACTATATTCCGTGGTGTTCTTTTTTTAGGGTCTATTTCAGAAGGAGTTCGATGAATTCTTTCAACATCTACTTTCCCCTCTGTTTCTATTATCTCTGGACAGTTCTCTTTGATAATTTCCTGTAAAATAGAATCTAGGCTCTTTTTTTGGTCATAGTTTTCGGGAAGTCCAATAATCCGCAAATTATCTCTCCTAGATCTATTTTCCAGGTCTATAGATTTTCCCAGTAAGTATTTGATGTTGTTCTCCAGCTTCTCATTTTTTTTGTTTTGTTTGACTGATTCTTGGGTTCTCAATGAATCATTCATTTCTATTTGTTCCATCCTGACTTTTAATGAGTTATTTTCTTCATTCACAGTTTTTAGTTCTTTTTCTAAATGCCCAATTTCATTTTTAAATGAGTTATTTTGCTCTATTGAATTTTTTTCCATTTCCCTAATTTTTTTTTTGAGAATTATTTTCTTTTTCCAATTCAGAAATCTTATTTTCTTGAGACTTTTTTATCTTCTCCAATTCAGAAATCCTACTTTCCTGTGATTTTTTTACCTTTTCTAATTCATTAATTTTGTTTCCCTGCATCTCCTATGAATTCTTTATTTTTTTCAACTCCAATTTCATAGCTTCTCTTTCCTTTCCACATTTTTCTTCAAACTCTCTTAACTTTTTAATAGTCTCTTCAAGGATAGAGTTATGTGATGGGGGGCAGGAATCGTTCCCCTTTAGGTTGTTATCTGCTGACTCTCTGCTGTTAACTTCCTCGGGGTTGGATACCCGCTCTTTCTCTGTGTAGAAGGAATATATGGTTTTTTTGGGCTTCTTGCTCATACTTAAAAAATCTTTTGCGGTCTGTCCCTGGAGTAGGAAATTATTTCTTTATTTCTTTAGCAGCTTCCTCCCAGAGGGGATGGATGCAGCGGCTCCTGTGCCTGAGCTAAGAGAGAACTCTGGGAGAGAGTTCCCCACCCCCTCCCTGGAAGTGCCTCAGAGGTGACTAGCACTCCTGTGCCTTGAGGGCGCTGTGTTTTAGTGGCTTCCCTGAGGTTGAGACTGAACAATAAAGGCGACTCAAAGCCTAACCTATGCGTCCCTGTGGGGCGTGGATGTCTGCAGCAGGTGACGTGAAAAGCCCCTGCACTCAAACTGGGAATTGTCTGCCAGAAACCGCGGTACCTAGTTCAAAGGTTCTGCTTCTCTGGGATTTCCATTCCACAGCCTCCAGCCAGTGGAACCAGGCAGTATGAGTTAGCGCCCGCCCACTCTTCAATCTCTTAACTACCCCGAGGTAAAAGCCTGGATTGCCTATGTCGGCCACACCCCCAGTGCCGAGATCTGCTGAGTCACCCCTGGGATCACAGAAGATCCAATCTGGTTTTAAATTTTAAAGTGGCTTAGATTTCTCTTCTGAACTGCTGTTTTATAAGCAGAGAAGAGCTAACAACCTGTGCCAGATTCTTTTATGTCAGTGGATTCTCTGATCCCCGAGCCCTCCCCAGTGCCACCGGCGCAGTGTGCCACTACCCCACCGTCTGCGCTGGCCTTCCTTCTTCCTCCCCTGGGAGCTGACCTTTCCTTCTGAAACTCCAGATTCTCTTCAACTGGTAAGTCGTGCTTCCAATCCTTGTGGATTCTATCAGTCCAATGCTATTTCTGAGGCTGATTAAATCTAGTTGGTTGTGAGGGAAGAAAGGAGCTTACACAGTGGCGTGTATCTTCTCCGCCATCTTGGCTCCGCCCCCCTCTTCTAGCTCTTTTTTAAAGAGACTTTTTAATTTCTTCTATGAGAACCTTGTGTGATGGGAACCAGGTTATATTAGTATTTAGGGCTTCATCTAAAGACAATCTACTTTTAGTTTCTTCAGGGTTTGAAGTCTGCATTCGTTCAGTATTGAAGTTATCTATAGTTAAAGCCCATTTTGACTTTTTATTCATTTTGAAAAAAAGAAACAAAAAACTGCTCTTTCAGAGCAGTGTGGTGTTACCAAGTTTCATCCATAGGCAATAGGAAATAACAGTGAAGCAGTAGTGGGACAGCAATGGATGAGCTGGCATCAGCATTTCCACTGGAATTACATCTGTGCTGTGGTCAGCATCTGCTCTGGGATTGGTGGCTGTGAACTGAGATCATGCTGAGTCCCTCTCTGAGCTGGGTGGGTGTGGCCAGGTCCTTCTAGACTCTAGAGTTTTGGAATACCCACTCTTTCTTCCTAATATAACAGGTTTCCTTTGCCTCTTTGTGAGATGTAATTTCCTTCCTTTTATCTCCACTTTTCCCTTTGTCTAGTTCAATTCCCCCTTCTACCTCTAGTTTCTTTTATAAATTATTACTGTAAATTCAAATTATACAAGCACTCTCTATGTATATCAAGAGTTCTTTTTACCTTTTTATGCTTCTCTCGAGTCCTATATTTGTAAGTCTTTTTTTTTTTTTTTTTTTTTTTTTTTTTGCTTACCTCTGGTCCTTTTATCAAAAATAAATGGAATTCACCTATTTCATTGAATGCCTATCTTCTTACTTGGAATGAAATGCTCTCTTTAGTGGAGTAGTTTATTCTTGGCTGCAGTACAAGTTCATGTGTCTTTCAGAATATCAGATTACATGTCCTTCAGTTTTTTAAATTGGAAGCTGCTGGATTCTGGGTAATTAATTTTTGCTTTTACTTGATCTGCCATCAGGATGGCTATCTCTGGTTTTTGTTTTTTTTTTGTTTTTGTTTTTCCTTCACCTGAAGCATAACATATTCTGTTCCAGCCTTTTAACTTTACTCTATATCTATCACTCTGCTAAATATATTTCTTGTAAACCTAATATTGAAGGATTCTGGCTTTTACTCTAGTGTGCTATCCATTCCACTTCATGGGAGAGTTCACCCTATTCACACTTATGGTAAAAACTACTAGTTCTGTATTTCCTGCCATCTTACTATCCCCAGATTAAATTTTTTCTTCATGTCCTTCAGTTTTTTAAATTGGAAGCTGCTGGATTCTGGGTGATCCTTATAGTAGCTCCTCAATATTTGAATTTTATTTTCTGGTTGCTTGTAACATTTTTCCTTACTCTGATAGTTCTGAAATTAATCACAATATTTCTTGGAGTAACATTTTAATTTGGGGTCTCTTTCAGGAGGTGTTAGGTGAATTCTTTCAATGACTATTTTACCTTCTGATTCTATGTTATTAGGGAAGTTTTCTCTGATGATTTCCTGAAAAATAGTGTCTAGATTCTTTTTTCATTATGGTTTTCTATGAGTCCAATAATCCTTAGATTATTTCTCCTAAATCTATTTTCTAGGTCAGTTGTCTTCCCAAATAGATGTTTTGCATTTTTTTTCTTTCTTTTCATTTTTTGGTTTTAGTTGACTGACTCTTGATTTCTCATTGTGTCCTTCATTTGCATTTGTTCAGTTATGATTTATGGTGAGTTATTTTCTTCATTTACTTCTTTTCTATTTGTCTAATTGAACTTTTAAATGAGTTGTTTTGTTCTATGGATTTTTTCATTTGCAAATCTTCTTTTTTTAAGGAATTATTTTCCTTTTCCATTCCACAAATTCCATATTCAATTGAATTGTTTTCTTTTTCCATTTTGTCAAATCTATCTTTTAATGAGTTATATGCCTTTTCCAAACCCTCTTGCAAAAATTTCCTTTCTTTTCCCCATTTTTCTTCTAGCTCTCTTTTAAGATCCTTTTAAATCTCTTCTAGGAGAGACTTATGTGAGAGGGACTGGATTATACTACTTTGGGGGGGTTCATCTGGAGACAATTTGCTTTAGATTTCCTCAGGGTTTCAAATCTGTTCTTATCTTTCACCATAAAAGCTTTTTATGGCTAGAGTTCTCTTTGCCTTTTTACTCATTAAAAAAAAAAAAAAAAAAAAAAAAAAAAAAAAAAAAAAAAAAAGTTGGAATCTGCTTTTAGGAGAAGGGAGGTTTTCCAAGCTTCCTCTGCAAGTAGTGAAATTTCCTACTGATGCTGGGTGGGCATGGCAATTCTGGATTCACTCTTTACCTTTTGTGTTTGTGTTGGATGTTTTATAACTTCTGACTATCTACTAGCTTGTAATCAGGGCAGAGTAGCCAACACTGCTTTAGGTTCCTCCTCATAGATTCTCCATAGCCTAAAGTCTGCACTACCCAGTGGAGATCACACCCTGCACCTGATCTGCACAACATGTGCTGGCATGCTCTGCCTGCCTGCACCTGGCCACCTCCCTCCATGTCTGACTAAAACAGACCTTTTCTGGCAGTCTTTGAAATTATCTTCTGTTGGGCCAAGATGGCGGAGAAGAAACACACGACTCTGTGAACGTCCTCACTCCCTCACAACCAAGTAGATAAATTAAGTCTCAGAATTAGCCCAGGACTGATAGATACCACAAGGACTGGAAGCACGACTTACTAGCTGAAGAGAATCTGGAGTTTCAACAGTAAAGGTCAGTTCCCAGGGGAGGAAGAAGAGAGGCCAGCACAGACGGCTGGGTGCTCGCATACTGTGCCCATTGCGCTGGGAAGGGCTCTGGGATCAGAGAAGCCACTGAGGTAAAGGAATCTGGCACAGGCTGTTAGCTCTTCTCTGCTAATTATTTAGCAGTTCAGAAGAGAAAGCCAAAATATTTTAAAACTCAGATTAGATTTTCCCTACCCCAGGGACAGACCCCAAAAATTTTTTTAAGTATGAGCAAAAAGCCAAGAAAAACCATAGATTCCTTCTATACAGAGAAAGAGTGGGAGGGGGAATGAACATTGTGTGAATCTTACTCTCATAAGATTTGGTTCAAAGAGAAACTATTAGACATATTTGGTTTACATAGAAACTTCTCTTACCTTATTGAAAAGTGGAAGGGGAAAGACAAAAAAGGGAAGAGATTGGCTAAATAGAAAGGAAAACAGAAATAGTAGGGGAAAGGTATAAGAAAAGGAGACGTACTCTAAAGTGGGAGGATTTCTAAAGTGGGAAGGCTGCTTGAGGCAAGTGGTTCTCATAAGCTAAATACTGGGGAGGAGGAAAAAGGGAAAAGAAAAGAAAAATTAATCTAATGAAAAGAGATAAGGAAGGAAACTATATCTTGCTAAAGATCTATCTTTATCTATCTATCTACTTCATAGATAATGAAGTAATATCAATACTAAATATATAAGCACCTAGTGTTATAGCATGGAAACTCCTAAAGGTGAAATTAAAAGAGTTGTGAGAAGAAATAGCAAAATTATACTAGTGGGACATCTCAACCTTGCTCTCTCAGAGCTTAAAAAATCGGACAAAATAAATAAGAAAGAAGTTAAAGAGATAAATAGAATACTAGAAAAGTTAGGGATGGTAGATCTTTGGAGAACATTGAATGGAAACAGAAAGGAGTACATTCTCTTCTTGGCAGTTCTTGGAATCTACCAAAAAAAATGACCATAGGTAGGGCACAAAGATCTCAAAATCAAATGCAGGAAGGCAGAAATAGTAAATACATTTTGAGATCACACTACAGTAAAAATTGCATTCAATAAAAAGAAATAGACCAAAAAGTAATTGGAAGAAAGGTAGAGCCCAGATGGTGAAGAGGACACATGCATCTATCTAAGCTCTCCTTTATGCTCAGACTACTTTCTCTGAAAGAGCCACAGAATTAGTGATTGACTGTCAAAACACATGAAAATTGGGACTACAACACATTATCAAAAGAAGATAATCTTGAAATTCTCTAGAAAAAGGTTGTTTTTTGCTTATGGGCAGGGATGGCTAGACCAAGTGCTACATCAGGCAAGTAGGCAGTGAGAGCACAGAAAACAGTTCACATTCAGCAGACCAGAAGGATGTAGGGTGTGGTCTCAGCCTATGGGAAATTTGCATGGAGAAGTTTACCACAGGGTCATCTGGCAACAAGCCAGTAGATCAATGGAGAAGCTATAAACACAGGGGGTATCCAACCCCGAGGAAGTTAAAAGCAGAGAGTCAGCAGATAACAACCTAAAGGGGAACGATTCCTGCCCCCCATCACATAACTCTCTCCTAGAAGAAACTCTTAAAAAATTAAGGGAGATTGAAGAAAAATGGGGAAAGGAAAGGGAAGCTATGATAGAGAATAACAACGTCCTGAAATTGGAGTTGGAAAAAATAAAGAATTCACAGGAGATGCAGGGAAACAAAATTTATGAATTAGAAAAGGTTAAAAAAACACAGGAAAGTAGGATTTCTGAATTGGAAAAGATAAAAAAGTCTCCAGAAAATAGAATTTCTGAATTGGAAAAAGAAAATAATTCTCAAAAAAAAAAAAAATTAGGGAAATGGAAAAAAATTCAATAGAGCAAAATAATTCATTTAAAAATGAAATTGGGCATTTACAAAAAGAACTAAAAACGGTGAAAGAAGAAAATAACTCCTTAAAAGTCAGGATGGAACAAATAGAAATGAATGATTCACAGAGAACCCAAGAATCAGTCAAACAAAACAAAAAAAATGAGAAGCTGGAGAACAACATCAAATACTTACTGGGAAAATCTATAGACCTGGAAAATAGATCTAGGAGAGATAATCTGCGGATTATTGGACTTCCAGAAAACTATGACCAAAAAAAGAGCCTAGATTCTATTTTACAGGAAATTATCAAAGAGAACTGTCCAGAGATAATAGAAACAGAAGGGAAAGTAGATGTGGAAAGAATTCATCGAACTCCTTCTGAAATAGACCCTAAAAAAAGAACACCACGGAATATAGTGGCTAAGCTGCAGAATTACCACACAAAGGAGAAAATCTTGCAAGCAGCTAGAAAAAAACAATTTAAATACCAAGGTGCCACAATAAGGGTCACTCAAGATCTGGCTGCCTCTACATTAAAAGATAGAAGGGCCTGGAACCTGATATTCCGTAAGGCAAAAGATCAAGGACTGCAACCAAGAATGAACTACCCAGCTAAGTTTAGCATCTTTTTCCATGGAAGAAGATGGTCATTCAATGAAATAGAGGAAATCTATATGTTTCTAAGAAAAAAACCAGACTTAAACAAAAGATTTGATCTACATCCACAAGACTGAAGAGAAACAGAAAAAGGTACACAGAACCGTTGAGAACTGTAACTCTGTAGTGGGTATATAAAAATACTCAAGGATAATTTGATTTTACTGATATAAAATAAAAAAGGGGGGTGTAGTAAAGGGAAGGAGGTCGGTTCAGAAAAAGGGGAATGAATGATAAAAAGAGGGAAACTACATCCCAGGAAGAGGCATAGAAAATACACCATATCTGAGGGAACTTAGTGAGGGGGAGAATCATTGTGTGAATCTTACTCTCATCAGGTGAGGCTCAAAGAGTAAATAATTAACATATTTGTTTTTCAGAGAATTTTCTCTCACCTCATTAAAAGGGGGAGAGGAAAAGGGAAAAGGAAAAGGAGAATAAGTGAAGGGACTTGGAGGGAGGGGGGAGGGATCCTAAAAAAAAAAAAAAAAGAGGGAGGGTTGCGCGTCACAAGGGGGGGTCTGTAAATTAAATATCGGGGAGGGGGATCAGGGGGGTCAAGGGAAAAAAGCATAATCTGGGGATAATATGATGGCAGGAAATACAGAATTAGTAATTTTAACTGTAAATGTAAATGGGATGAACGATCCCATCAAACTGAGACGGATAGCAGATTGGATCAAAAAGCAGAACCCTACAATATGTTGTCTACAGGAAACACACTTAAAGCAGGGAGATACATACAGAATAAAGGTAAAAGGTTGGAACAGAGCCTATTATGCTTCAAGTAAAGCCAAAAAAGCAGGGGTAGCTATCCTTATCTCAGATCAAGCAAAAACAGAAGTAGATCTCCTTAAAAAAGATAAGGAAGGAAGCTATATCCTGCTGAAAGGTAGCATAAATAATGAAGCCATATCAATACTAAACATATATGCACCAAGTGGTATAGCATCTAACTTTCTAAAGGAAAAGTTAAGAGAACTGCAAGAAGAAATAGACAGTAAAACTATAATAGTGGGAGATCTCAACCTTGCACTCTCAGATTTAGACAAATCAAGCCACAAAACAAACAAGAAAGAAATTAAAAAAGTAAATAGAACATTAGAAAAACTAGGTATGATAGACCTTTGGAGAAAACTGAATGGCAATAGAAAGGAATATACTTTCTTCTCAGCAGTTCATGGATCCTATACAAAAATAGACCATATATTAGGACATAAAGATGTCAAAATTAAATGTAGGAAGGCAGAAATAATAAATGCCTTCTTCTCAGATCACAATGCAATAAAAGCTACATTCAGTAAAAAGTTAGGGGTAAATAGACCAAAAAGTAATTGGAAACTGAATAATCTCATCTTAAAGAATGACTGGGTGAAAGAGCAAATTATAGAAACAATTAACAATTTCACCCAAGATAATGACAATGATGAGACATCATATCAAAATCTTTGGGATGCAGCTAAAGCAGTAATAAGGGGAAATTTTATATCTTTAGAGGCTTATTTGAAGAAAATAGAGAAAGAGAAGATTAACGAATTGGGCTTACAACTTAAAAGGCTAGAAAAAGACCAAATTAAAAACCCCCAACCAAAAATTAAACTTGAAATACAAAAATTAAAAGGAGAAATCAATAAAATTGAAAGTAAAAAAACTATTGAATTAATAAATAAAACCAAGAGTTGGTTTTATGAAAAAGCCAATAAAATAGATAAACCTTTGGTAAATTTGATCAAAAAAAAGAAAGAGGAAAATCAAATTGATAGTCTTACAAATGAAAAGGGGGATCTTTCCACCAATGAAGAGGAAATTAGAGAAATAATAAGGAGTTACTTTGCCCAACTTTATGCCAATAAATTTGATAACTTAAGTGAAATGGATGACTTCCTCCAAAAATATAGGCTCCCTAGATTAACAGAGGAGGAGATAAATTGCTTAAATAGTCCCATTTCAGAAAAAGAAATAGAACAAGCTATTAATCAACTCCCCAGGAAAAAATCCCCAGGGCCAGATGGATTCACATGTGAATTCTACCAAACATTTAAAGAATAATTAGCCCCAATGTTATATAAATTATTTGAAAAAATAGGGGATGAAGGAGTCCTACCAAACTCCTTTTATGACACAGACATGGTACTGATACCTAAACCAGGTAGATCAAAAACTGAGAAAGAAAATTATAGACCAATCTCCTTAATGAATATTGATGCTAAAATCTTAAATAAGATATTAGCAAAAAGACTTCAGAAAATCATCTCCAAGATAATACACTATAATCAAGTAGGATTTATTCCAGGAATGCAGGGCTGGTTTAATATTAGGAAAACTATTAATATAATTGACCATATTAATAATCAAATTAATAAGAACCATATGATCATCTCAATAGATGCAGAAAAAGCATTTGACAAAATCCAACATCCATTCCTACTAAAAACTCTTGAGAGTATAGGAATAAATGGACTATTCCTTAGAATAATCAGGAGCATATATTTAAGACCTTCAGTAAACATAATATGCAATAGAAATAAACTGCAACCTTTCCCAGTAAGATCAGGAGTGAAACAAGGTTGCCCACTATCACCATTACTATTCAATATAGTACTAGAAACGCTAGCCTCGGCAATAAGAGCCGAGAAAGAGATTCAAGGAAATAGAGTAGGAAATGAGGAAATTAAACTATCACTTTTTGCAGATGACATGATGGTATACTTAGAGAACCCCAAAGAGTCTGCTAAAAAGCTACTAGAAATAATTCAAAATTTCAGCAAAGTGGCAGGATACAAAATAAATCCACATAAATCCTCGGCATTTTTATATATCACTAACAAAATGCAACAGCAAGAGATACAAAGAGAAATTCCATTCCAAACAAATGTTGAGAGTATAAAATATTTGGGAATCCATCTACCAAAGAAAAATCAGGAATTATATGAGAAAAATTACAAAACACTTGCCACAAAAATAAAATCAGATTTAAATAATTGGAAAGACATTCAATGCTCTTGGATAGGCCGAGCGAATATAATAAAGATGACAATACTCCCCAAACTAATCTATTTATTTAGTGCTATACCAATCAGACTCCCAAGAAACTATTTCAATGACCTAGAAAAAATAACAACAAAATTCATATGGAAGAATAAAAGGTCGAGAATTGCAAGGGAACTAATGAAAAAAAAAACTCAGAGGAAGGTGGTCTAAGTGTACCTGATCTAAAGCTATATTATATAGCAGCAGTCACCAAAACCATTTGGTATTAGACCGGTAGATCAGTGGAACAGATTAGATACAAAGGACAAAAAAGGGTACATCTATAGCAATCTAATCTTTGACAAACCCAAAGATTCCAACATTAGGGATAAAAATTCATTATTCGGAAAAATCTGTTGGGAAAACTGGAAATTAGTATTGCAGAAATTAGATATGGATCCACACTTAACACCATATACCAAGATAAGATCAAAATGGATCCATGATTTAGGCATAAAGTGGGAGATCATAAATAGATTAGAGGAACAGAGGATAATCTACCTCTCAGACTTGTGGAGGAGGAAGGAATTTATGACCAGAGGAGAACTAGAGATCATTATTGATCACAAAATAGAAGATTTTGATTACATCAAACTAAAAACTTTCTGTACAAATAATACTAATGCAAACAAGATTAGAAGGGAAGTAACAAATTGGGAAAATATTTTTAAAAACAAAGGTTCTGACAAAGGTCTCATTTCCAAAATATATAGAGAACTGACCCTAATTTATAAGAAACCGAACCATTCTCCAATTGATAAATGGTCAAAGGATATGAACAGACAATTCTCAGAGGAAGAAATTGAAACTATATCCACTCACATGAAAGAGTGTTCCAAATCACTACTGATCAGAGAAATGCAAATTAAGGCCCCTCTGAGATACCACTACACACCTGTCAGATTGGCTAAGATGACAGGAACAAATAATGACAAATGTTGGAGGGGATGTGGGGAAATTGGGACACTAATACATTGCTGGTGGAGTTGCGAAAGAATCCAGCCATTCTGGAGAGCAATCTGGAATTATGCCCAAAAAGTTATCAAACTGTGCATACCCTTTGACCCAGCAGCGCTACTACTGGGATTATATCCCAAAGAAATACTAAAGAGCGGAAAGAGACATATATGTGCCAAAATGTTTGTGGCAGCTCTTTTTGTTGTAGCTAGAAACTGGAAGATGAATGGATGTCCATCAGTTGGAGAATGGTTGGATAAATTGTGGTATAGGAAGGTTATGGAATATTATTGCTCTGTAAGTAATGACCAGCAGGAGGAATACAGAGAGGCCTGGAGAGACTTAAATCAACTGATGCTGAGTGAAATGAGCAGAACCAGAAGATCACTGTACACTTCAACAACAATACTGTATGAGGATGTATTCTGATGGAAGTGGAAATCTTCAACATAAAGAAGATCCAACTCACTTCCAGTTGATCAATGATGGACAGAGGTAGCTGCACCCAGAGAAGAAACACTGGGAAGTGAATGTAAATTGTTAGCACTAATATCTGTCTGCCCAGGTTGCATGTACCTTTGGATTCTAATGTTTATTGTGCAACAAGAAAATGATATTCACACACATGTATTGTACCTAGACTATATTGTAACACATGTAAAATGTATGGGATTGCCTGTCATCGGGGGGAGGGAATAGAGAGAGGGGGGGTAATTTGAAAAAATGAATACAAGGGATAATATTATAAAAAATATATATATAATAAAAAAATTTTAAAAAAAATTCAGGTTTTCTCAGAAAACACTTCCATTCTAACTTATTAGAAAGGAAGGGGTTCAGGAAGAACCCCCACAAACAAACTAGTTCATCAATTTTCTACTTGCTCCCCACCAACCCAAATTAAGAGTATATAATCCATAACCTGCAACTATTATATCCAACTTCCCCTAGTGGAATCTTTATTTGGGGTTCATAAATATTAGAGTTGGTGGCAAGAAGTTTTATGCTTCTAGTTTGTGTGTGAAAACTGAAGTCTCTTATATTGGGTGGAGACAAAAAGAACTTCATTTTAAATAAAAGGAGGAAAAAGTATTTGTGAAGTCTCATATTGCATAACCCTGCAGTGCCACCTACAGATAGTATGTGACATAGAGAGGTTGGTCGAAGGAGAAGGAGTAGTATTCCAATCAGAGCCAGCACTTTAGGACGTAGGAGGAAGGGTAGGCTAGGGAGTAGAAGGGAAGGAAAAAAAAAAAAAAAAAAAGAAATTATCTTCTGTTGGTAATTTGATGCACTACCAATATTTGTATATTCTGCCAGTCCAGAATTAATTCAGAGGCTGAATTTGTTAATTAGTTGAGGGTCCTGGGGAGGATCAGAAGGGTTCTCTTCACCATCTTGGCTCCACCCATGCTTATATATTTTCAAAAGTGGTATGAAGTTTGTGTTCATACTGGAATTATAATTAGAAAAACTAATTAAAATGTTCATACCTTTTGACTCATTGATTTAATTGTTAGGGATAGAGCTTTAGAAGACAAATATGGAAAGGAAGGAAAGAAATATCAAATAGGCATGAACATCAGTTTTGTAATTGTTTTGCTTTTTAAAACAAAGAACTAAAGTAAATAACTTTTCTTTGAATGAAGAGTGATTTACCAATTTTTTACATGTGAATATAGTGAAAGTTTGTTGCTCTTTTTTAATAAGACAATTACGAAAAATTCAGAAAAACAAGTGATAACTTGTAAGAGCTGATCCAGAAAAAAAAAAAAAAAAAAAAAAAAAACCTTTAAAATGAATTGAATGCCATGACCAAAGCTGGGCCTGAGAAGGAATGCCAAAATACATCTTCTTTTCAGTGGTGAAATGGTGATCCCTGGGATTTTGCTTTAAGCTATTAGATATTTATGATTTATGTGTCAATTTATTTTCTTGAACTTCTAATGGAATGATTCTAATAGAAAGATTGCTTGGCCTGAGTCTAGGACGAGACATACTCAAAATGAGTTAATGGAGCAATGAAATAGATTATTACAATCTCTAAAAAATAATCTTCATTCAATTATCATGAAGAGATTAGGAAAATATTTGCTTTATTTATTAAGAGACAGATAAGTAGTTCATGTGACAAGCAATCAAACTTCATTTCCCCTCACTTTTTAATAATACTTAAAATATTATAAATAAATTTTCCCTTTAAAACCTTGTTATCTGTGTTTCTGAATTGTTTCCCCCTTCATTTCCCTGACTAGTTTAAACATATTATCTTTTTTCAACTATATAAATCTATGTATAAGTGTATAATATACACCCCACATATGTATGTTTATGCATTTTTCTGTATGTATAACATATATACAAACATGCATACAACACAGACATATGTCTGTATATATGTATACATACACATAGATATATAAATATGTGCATCACAGTGAATATATTGAATTCATTCTATTTTATAAAAGCCTAACTGGAGATACATTTTTAAGATAGAACTAGAAGTACTATAGTACTCAGAGATAATCTAATTCAATCCACTCATTTTAATTATGAGGAGATTAAGACCTAGTTAAGTTTGGTGCAAATTGTCAAGATTATAAAAGTGATAAATATCAGAGGTAGGATTTTAGCCCAGAATAAGTACTTTTTTTCTCTTTGATTCTATTGTCCTTCCCTATATCAATTCTCCTGTTTGCCTTAAATGTAGTATAGAAGCAGCTAATGACCTCATTGGAGAGCTGGACCCAGAATGGAAGGCCTGAATTGAAATCTAGTCTTAAACACTTATTAGCTGCATGACTTTTGGTAAGTTGCTTAAGCACTGCTACCCCAATCCATTGAAGAAGAAAATTACAAACTACTCCAGTTAACTTTGCCAAAAATATAGATATAGGTATAGATATAGATATGAATATGGATATAGATACATATGTGTGCATGCATGCATCTATGTATGGTATGGTCCATGAAGAATTGGATTCAATTAAAAAACAAGAACTCAGTATTGTATATTTTGCACTTTCTTGAAGGGAGCCAAATTTACTCTATCTTTCAATATATCAATTATATTATCATTGTTTTTTACTTAAGCTAGTACATGTTTATCCAAAAAGAAGAATAAATATATCAAAATTACTAATCATGCTGAGCTCTTTTCTCACATACTTTAAGGTTTTTTGATTAATTGTGCAAATCACTCATCCAACTAGACAGTGATTGATTACATAACCAAACTGATAATTTTCCACTAAGTTTTTCTAGCTCTAAACTTTAGGAATTAAAAGATTTATATGTCTACATTTTCTTTATTTTTTCTGTTTTTTCTTTGTTCCTTTGTTCAAGGAAATTGTTAATAACATCATTAATTTACACACCTATTTAGAAAAAATAGCAGATTAAAATGGCATTAGGGAAATATCATGAATTTTCTTCCTAACATTATCTTCTGATGTACCATTGTTATGACATGAACAAATGGGAATGAGAAACATCATTTCTATGGTTTGTTATGAAATATTTTACACTGATAACTGAAGAAGGAAATAAAAACAATTCATACAGATTCTTTAAACCACAATATCTCCAAATTCAAGATATTTTCCTAATCTCAGTTTGGCTAAAATGACAAAAAAATATAATGACAAATGTTGAAGGGGATATGGGAAAACTGGGACACTGATACATATTTGGTGGAACTGTGAAGAGATCCAACCATTCTGGAGACCAGTTTGGAACTATTCTCAAAAAGTTATCAAACTATGCATACCCTTTGATTCAGCAGCATTTCTACTGGAATAATATCCCAAAGAGATCTTAAAGGAGGGAAAAGGGACTCATATGTGCAAAAATGCTTGTGGCAGCCATCTTTGTAGTGTCAAGAAACAGTTGGAGAATGGTGGAATAAATTATGTCATATGAATGCTATGGAATACTATTGTTCTGTAAGAAATGCCCACCAAGATGATTTCAGAGAGGCTTGGAAAGACCTACATGAACTGATGCTAAGTGAATTGAGTAAAACCCAGGAGATCATTATACATGGAAACAATAAGATCATATGATGATAAATTCTGATGGATGTGTCTCTTTTCAACACTGAGATAATTCAAACCAATTTCATCTGTGTAGTGATGAAAAGAGCCATCTATGCACAGAAAGAGAACCATGGGAACATAGTGTGGAACACAACATAACATTCTCATTCTCTCTGTTGTTATTTGCTAATATTTTGATTATTTTCAAAGTTTTTCTTTTTCTTCCTTCTTGATTTGATTTTTTTTGTGCAACAAAATAAATGTATAAATATGTATACATATATTGAATTTAACATATATTTCAACATATTTATTATGTATTGGACTACCTGACAGTTAGGGGAGGAGGTGGTGAAAAGGAAAACATTTGGAACAAAAGATTTTGCAAATGTCAATGTGGGGGAAATTATCCATGCATACGCTTGGTAAATAAAAAGCTTTAATAAAAATTATTTTTGGAAACTTGGTACAAAAGTCTTATAAAAATGAATGTTGAAAACTATCTTTACATTTTGGAAAAATAAAACTATTGAGAAAAAAATATCCTCTTTGGTTTATTGAAAGACTCCTCCAAAAACTGTGGTCAAATCACAAACTGTCCATTTAGTTATGAAAAGGAATATCAGATCATTTCATATTTCACTAAACAATTAGAATATGTACAAACTGAATAATGATGATGTGTTTTTTCATTCTTTATTATAATATTGATAAAAAATCTATAAAGACTCTTGAAATAATAATGGAATTGGCCAATGATAATGATACAAAATATAAGAAACATGATGGAGCCCTACAGAATTGCTTTTGACTAAAAGGGACAGTTTTGAAGGAAAACTGCAGTTTGTTTTCCAATATCTCCATATGTTCTTTTGAGAAGTACTTAACTTGAAAACATTTTGTCTCGAGATAAATGGAGAAAGTTTACTTCAGTGCTTTCAAGGATTTCCAGGTGTCATAATGAAAAATTGTCTCTGCAATAAATGAAAGGAAATCAATTGAAGTTGACATTAAAGCACTAAAATCCTAGTTTCAATATTATTAATGTCAATATGGTTTTTAGTGAAATAGCTTAAATGTGTTCTATAATCTAACTAAATTGTTATCACAACAAAGCAAAGCTTTATAGAACTCATTATAGAATGGATTAAAAAAAAAAAAACCTTAAAACCCAGAGGTTTTGAATCATTCACTGAAACATAATTGAACATGTTAAAAAATCTTATTTCAAATTGTGAAATAAGATCTCTATCTCTGTCTTACCTGAGCTTTGAAAGAGTCAAGACAAAAATCATTTATTAAGCACTTATTTGCATTTCCAAGACTTTATTTTGAATACTGTGGATATAAAAAATGTCTTAACATCACTGATTCCAGTCTAATGGGAGTACATACATGCTCATATACATATATGTATTTACATATATACATACACACATATATAGTTAAAGTATAAATATATTTTAGTGACTACATTCATATGTGTATATTTACATATAAAATCTATCTCTTATTATTTCTGTGTAGCTAGAGAGAAAAAGAAGAAATGTAGAGAATTGGATATAATCTCAGAAATAATGTACAAACATAAAAAAGGGCAGAAAGGTTTAAATTTTCCACTCACCTTTTCCTTGAAAATGGTATAGTGATAGGACAAAGGTGTTGCATTTTTGACTTACAATCAACTTCAGATTGCAGAGCTTTCTGTGCATGCAAATTCCCAAGCTGTAATTGCTATTATAGTATTCACATTTATATTTTCTAAAATGCAAGGCTTACTGAACACATAATATTTTTTTTAAAAATACTGATCCTTAAATTATGTTTTTAATTTGGTTTTGATAAAAAGGCCTATAGTATGCTACTATATGCCATGTATCGTAAGCTATACTATACAGTATGCTAGGAATTCTTTAGAGGCATTAAAACTTGAATTTCTTATTTGCAATGCAGTTGATTTAAAAAGAAAATGTTTGAATTGTTTGTTAAGTGGTTCAGTTATTCTCAAGGCACAGATTTACTATTGTCATGACTCAACTAAAAATACTTAAAATTTATTTCTTCTAGGAGAAAAAGTGAAGCATTTTCAGCCTTCCAGTCTAACTCTTATCTGCCTTTTTAAAGTTAATTTAATTTTCTTCATTATGCTTAAATTATCTTATACTCAAAATGGTGTACTACTTATGCTTGAAGCACCATATTATATTATCCAAGTTCTCCATTCATCCACTAAATAAATTTTCTTTAAGTCAGGTCTAAATGTTTTATCTCCTATCTAATAAACTCTGCTAGTTTCCCATGGCTTCCAAGAACAAATACAAATTAATTAGTTTGGCTCTCAAAGTCTTTTATAACTTAGCTTCTATTAACATTTCTACTCATCTTATTTCTTACTTCCCAGCATCTACTCTTTGATTCAATTTCACTTATTTCATGGCCATTTTGCAAACAAGCTACCCCAACTCTTATCTCTGGGCAGTTTTTCTATCTTTGATGCCTAGAAAACTCTCTCTTCTCTCTTCTTACTGATTACTTAAGTTCCAAATAAAATGTCTTCTTTTACTCGATACTTTCCCTAAACCCAAGTAATTAGCTTTTTAGCTCTTTATTATTATTACTTCTATTTGTCATATCAATATAGATATTGCTAGCATCATGTGTGTTATCTCCTTAAACAAATTGGAAATTCAAGGACTAACTTTTGTCTCTGTCTCTGCGTGTATTAGCACAGTGCCTGACACATAGTAGGTATTTAATAAATATCGATTGACTAATAATTGGCTAATATAATAGAATAATTATTAGTATATATTTCCATACATATTTATTCTCCTCTTTAATTCATCATTTATTCTACTGTCAGAATGAGTTTCCTTCTACATAGTGTTGTTGCTGTTATTTTTTTCCTAATCATCTTTAAAAATTTCCTATGATCTAACAACTACAATTCAAGCATTTTTGTGTGATGTTCAAATTTGAAATCAGTATCCTAATCATATATTGCTACTTTATATGAATGATATTCCACATCCAAATAGATCAGTCTCTATCTTTTGCACATTTTCTGTGTTCTCTTGGTTCCAGTCCCACATGCAAATTGTTTCCTATACTGCAATGTCCTCTGTGGTTGAATTCCTATCTAATCTGAAAAACGCACATCGAAAATTATTCTCTACCCAAAGCCTTCCTTGATATCACAGGTAGCAATCACTTTCTCTCTCCCTCAGTTCTTACGTACCAATTTGTTTTGTGTTTTTTGGTTACTTATCATAATAATATAAATTATGCTTATATGACTGTGTTTTATCATCCTTAGATATTTATTTCTCTGATAGCTCCTAATAGATCTTTGAAATTGTAACCTGTTCCTATTTGTGGAATTAATGAAGATTGTTGTGTAAAGAGACTGAAATTAATCTCTCTGATAGAATAAAACAATCAATTCAAAACCAAAACAAAATAAAACATGTATTTGATAGTCACTGAAAACACAATAAAAATGAAAAAAAAGTTGCAGTTTGAAAGAGGTTACATTCTACTGAATCAGGTAACATGCATATACTAAAAGATAAAAAGGATAAATAAAATAATGGATAAACTATTGTAAAATTCAAGTTAATTAGGGAATAAATTCATTTGAGAAGCTGGTAAAAAGCTGTGTAGGAATTCTTATTTGATCTTAAACTTAAGAAAATTTTATTCAGAAACAGAGGTGGGGAGTAAGTACATTTCAATCATGGGGATGGCCACCACAAAATCATGAAGGTGGGAAAGGCGGTGTCATTTGTAAATAAAGCCAATTTGGTTACACAATACAGTGTGAGAGAAAATAATAAAATATAATGATAATAGAAATGTATTCTAGGGAATCTAAGGATGAAAGAGATTGAGTCTCCAAAAATTCTAAACTTGGAGTTTCTACATCCAGATGTTTAGATGGAAAGATTCTTGAAAAAGGTCTCTGATCATCAAAATCTTTCTGCACAAGAAAAATCAGATCAAGAAGGAAGAAAAAGAAAAACTGAGAAAGAAAATAAAATGCAAGAAAACAACAACAGAAAAAGTGAAAATGCTATGTAGTATCCACACTCAGTTCCCATATTCCTCTTTCTGGGTGAAGATGGTTCTCCTCATCACTGCACAAGTAGAATTAGTTTGAATCATCCATTGAAAAGAGCCATGTCCACCAGAACTGATCATTGTATAGTCTTGTTACTGTGCATAATTACATGAACTGATGCTGAGTGAAATGAGCAGAACCAGAAGACCACTATACACTTCAACAACGATACTGTATGAAGATATAATTGATTGAAGTAGATATCTTCTATTTTTCTATTTTTTTTTTCCCCCTGAGGCTGGGGTTAAGTGACTTGCCCAGGGTCAAACAGCTGGGAAGTGTTAAGTGTCTGAGACTAGATTTGAATTTAGGTCCTCCTAAATTCAAGGCTGGTGCTCTATCCACTGCGCCACCTAGCTGCCCCTGAAGTAGATGTCTTCAACATAAAGAAGATCTAATTCACTTCCAGTTGATCAATGATCAGAATCAGCTATACCCAGAGAAGGAATACTGGGAATTGAGTGTAAACTGTTTGCACTACTGTCTTTCTACCCAGGTTACTTTTACCTGATGAATGCAAATTTTACTATGCAACAAGAAATTTGGTTTTACACACATATATTATATCTAGGCTATACTGTAACACATTTAACATGTATGGGATTGCCTGTCATCTAGGGGAGATGGGGAGAGGGAGGGAGGGGAAATTTTGGAAAAGAAGTGAGTACACGGGATAATGCTGTTAAAAAAATTACCCATGCAAAAAAAAAATACAAAAACTATTTTTAAACAATAATGTTGTAAAAATTTCATTTTAAATAAAGGGTCATGAAAGCATAAAAAAAGAAAAAAGAAAAAGAAAGAATCATTTATGAAAGTCTACCTGATTTCATCACCTGTTTTCATCAAGGGTACCTTCAATAATTCTCATATTTTATTTAAAAATAAAAGTATAAAGAAAAATTTAAAAAAGGAAAAATATATTTTCTCTGAAGAAATTGATATCTATTATTCAGAAGTCTACAATTTAGCAGTTACTGTATATTTGGGATTGGGAAGATAAAGAAATTTTTAAAAATTAGAATTCTTCCAGAAACTTATATTTTAAAGTTAGCTTAACTATGGATAAGATAATTTAAATAATTTGCTGTCATCACATTTATAGCAGGTAGCAGAGTTATAATTTGAACTAATTCTCAAATCAAAGATTTTTTTCATATCATTCTTCATATTACTTAATTGATATGAGCTAACATAATACAATATCACTTCATATATGTGACATCTTGGATCAATGTCCTTAACTTCAAATTTATTTGGTCAAGATTGTTTCTATGATTACTCCTACTTTTATGATTCCTTGACACTATGTTCTGTCACCTCATGTAACGAGCTGCCGTCTCTAGAAGCTGCCGGATTACTCTCTGGGAAGAGAACTGCTGTGTCTACTCAAATCTCTCAGACAGATTCTTCTTCCTGTAACGAACCGTTGTCTCCAGGCAGTTGCTGTTAACTCTTGTCCTTAGAAGTGACTTCCCTTCCTGCAGAGAGCCCCGTCAAGCCTGATGCAATTCAGAGTCTTCTCCTTTGAATCCTGGCTCTGAATCTCCTCCAGCTCTTATCCTTCTCCAGGCCGATCTGCTCTCTGCGCCCAGTGCTGTCTCTTTTTATCCTCCCAGAGAATGGGCGTGGGATAATGCAAGGGCTTTTGGGAAGAACCACCCCAGCCAATGAGCTTGCCCCCTCTATCAAGTCAACCTGAGTTCTCACCTTGTAATTGTCCAGAAAACCTGAATTCTCACCTTGTCGCCATCCAGACAACCTGAGTTCTCACTTAGTAATCCTAACATCTCCCCCTTTCTTTTGATTTAGAACATAGGACAGTCATGACCTTGAAACATAAATCCATCAATATGGGAAGTATTACAGATAATTACATAAATTACATAAGCACATAGTAACATAGTAACGTAACACATGCTAGAAGTATATAACATAATCATAAATTGAAAATTTATAAATGTCCATAAGTCCATTGTCCATTAGTCTCATCTTGTGTGAGGAAGTCCAATGATTCCTGCTGATTTTAAAGTTCTTTAACAGTCTTTTTATTATCCATGCTCTTTCGGTGTAAGATGTTTCTTAGATCTTCTCCTTTATTTTGAGGTCTTTCTCTTTTTCTGTCTCTCTCTGATGGACAAGGCGAATACGACTCGTTGGCACCCATCTGATTCCCTCTCCTGCTGAAGAAATACAAGCAAACCCTCTCTCCCAGGCAGTTAACCTATCTAATTACCTTCTATTTACCACTTTCTAAATCTCTTCTCATCATCTGGCAATTACATTGGAATTGTTTGCACTGGACACAGCCCTGTTGGTTTAAAAGGCCTATATTCTCCCCAAGTGTAATCCATTTTTGCAATCTGATTGCCTTTTGGTTGACTGATTGGGTAATCCCTTTCTGCCATGTGATTGCTTTTCTTCTGGTTGATTAAATCAGAGTCCTGGCCTTCTAAAGGCTCTTTGGGTGTAACATCAGCTGCCATCATGCCCCAAGTCTTTTTTGCCTGGGACCCTGGACCTGGGCCCCTCATCCCATTTCCCTGAATTATTCTACACTCTGATGCCCAATGGAGTCCTCTGTTGCATTTTGGACATGGGGTTTTAGGTCTTCTCTCACTCTGTCTTCTCACTGTATCTCCATATCTACACTGAGCTCTTAGATGCCCAATTTTTCCACATTGAAAACATCGCCGAGTTTCTCTAGAAGGCCCTTGCCAGGAGGGACCCTGTCTTTCCACGTTCATCATTGTCCGGGTGTAAAAAGCATTTGTTCCCACTGTAGCACAGCGTCTTATGATCTCCTCTAAAGGAGCATCTTTGTCTAATCCCCATATAATTCTTTTGCAAATCTCATTGGCATTTTCCTTAGCTAGATGTCTGGTCATTATTTCTGTAGCAGCATTTTCTCCAATAGTTCTTTTGACAGCAGTTTGCAAACGTCCCACAAAATCTGCAAAAGGTTCATTGGGACCTTGCTGTATTTTAGTGAAAGCCTCTCCACGATCTTTCTGTCCAGGAAGGACACCCCAAGCTTTTATTGCAGCCTTAGCAATTTGCTCATATATTGTCATGGTATAATTAATCTGTTCCGAATTCTCTCCATACCGACCTTCACCAGCCAAGTGCTCAAAAGTGAATTGTGTGTTAACTCCTATTTCCAAATTGCATCTGACTTGAATTTTACATAATTCATGAAATTCCGAAAGCCATAATAAATTTTCTCCAGGTTCCAGGCATATCCTTGCTATGGATTTCCAATCATTCGGGGTTAGGACTTCATAAGACAAACCATCTAGTAACATTTTGACATAAGCTGATGTAGCCCCATAAAGGGTACAACCTTTTTTCAAATCCTTAATTTTATTCAAATCTAAAGGTGCATATCTTCTCCTTTTTTTACCTACAGAGTCAGTATTTTCAATCACAGGATATGCATGTATAAAATCACTTATATCCTGTCCTTCTCTCTTAGCTTTAACCAATGCTTTTTCTAATCTTGTCATAGGCTTAGGCTTCTTCACAGGCAATTCTGTTTGTGTTTCTGCCTCTTCCCCTCTTTCTTCCTCCATCTCTGAAGGTGGGGTTGATGTGGGCCTGTCAATAATCTGTTCTCTAGGCAGGGTTGAAGCTTCTTCAAGAGAATCATACCATAATTCCTCATTTAAATCCTCTTGCTCTAGGGAAAGATCTTGATCTTTCCTTTTTTCCTCACACTTCCTCCTCTGTTCATTTTTAGAACTTTTCCTTCTCCTACAACTTGCTTGATAGTTTAAGGCTAATTGAACTATGTTGTAGATATAAAATACTTCTGCAGAAATTGAACGAGGCCCATTTTTTGCTTGAAATTCTTTCATTTCATATCCCACTAGCTTCCATTTATCTACATCTATCTTTTCTTCCTCTAAGAACCAAGGGGATGTGCGTCTTAATGCAGCCAAGAGTTTAGCAATCTGTACCCAGGTTACAAGTAAACTCTGCTCCTCAATTATCTTGATTATACTCTCTATAGTACCACTCCTGAATGGAGCTGAGGTTGCGTCTGGGGCTGAGGTTGAGTCGGCTGAGGTCCAGGGATTGAATATAGCTAACATCTGCCCCATTTCAGCTATAAGAGATTCCTGGTTTAGCCCTTAACAAGTTAAGTTCCTTATTTATCTATTAGCACGCTCACTTAATCTTTAACAAAGTTTCCTCGTTACTCACGGTTCTGGGTCAGAGAGACTGAGATCTAGATTGGAAGCTTTTCCACTGGAATCAGGACTGTGTCTGTCCCTGTTCGGGCGCCAAATTGCAAAGGTCTGGTCTAGCTCCTCTTGTCAGGATAAGCAAAAGTCCTTGCCCCACGTGTGGACGCCAATTGTAACGAGCTGCCGTCTCTAGAAGCTGCCGGATTACTCTCTGGGAAGAGAACTGCTGTGTCTACTCAAATCTCTCAGACAGATTCTTCTTCCTGTAACGAACCGTTGTCTCCAGGCAGTTGCTGTTAACTCTTGTCCTTAGAAGTGACTTCCCTTCCTGCAGAGAGCCCCGTCAAGCCTGATGCAATTCAGAGTCTTCTCCTTTGAATCCTGGCTCTGAATCTCCTCCAGCTCTTATCCTTCTCCAGGCCGATCTGCTCTCTGCGCCCAGTGCTGTCTCTTTTTATCCTCCCAGAGAATGGGCGTGGGATAATGCAAGGGCTTTTGGGAAGAACCACCCCAGCCAATGAGCTTGCCCCCTCTATCAAGTCAACCTGAGTTCTCACCTTGTAATTGTCCAGAAAACCTGAATTCTCACCTTGTCGCCATCCAGACAACCTGAGTTCTCACTTAGTAATCCTAACAACCTCACCCTATCATCATTTCTAACAACTCTTTTATTGATTCTCCTGTGTATGTGAAATAATTACTTCTGTGCCTTACAGATGCCTGTTATTTCAGAGTATTTAGTTTAAAAGAATAAAGGAAAATAAAGTAAATGTATTTTGTTGTTAGGGGTTTTATGTAATGTCTTAATTAAAATTGCAACCAGCTAGTTCATTTTAACAATTCAAATGTGTGTTTTCTTATTTATAACACTAACTTTGTGTGTGAATTTTTGATCCTCTCACTGCATCTTATGAATTGCTGTTCACTCACATATTCCAGATGTCTGACACATCATCATCATGACAGTGTAAAATGTGGAGGGGAGTGATGACACTGTTTACAGGCTGATAAATTTTAAAAGCAAGCTTAGTTTAGGGATGTCTTATTTTATAACCACTAAATGAATTGACTCAATATAGCTCTGCTGGAGAAGAGAGATGGAAAAAGACAGGGTTCAATGCTAGTTTATTAATTATAAATGTGGGGAACTTCCATCTAAATCCATGACCCAATAAATACCCCACACACACATACACCCACACATAAACAAACACACTCACACTAACATCATCCCCACCACCACCACTACCTCAAATACTACCACTATTTACAGGGGTCGATATACAAAAAGATTTTGGAGAAGTGGAAATATTCAGAAAGCTCACTCCAGAGAGTTTCATAGATCTATCTTTCTAGTAGAAAGTTATAAATTGAAAATTTGGACAGTTTAAGTAGCATCACACTAGTCCATGCTCTCAGTTGTTCCATTGTGTGCATTTGTTTGCATAATATAGTGGAGCAGCAGGACAGAGTAATTACTGCAATCAGTCTCTGAACACATTAATCTGCACTAAACTGCAGGGAGTAAATGAAGCAGAAAGAAACCCAGCAGAGAAATATTTCTTTTGTTTGTGTCAAATATCATACCAAGTTTAAATCATGAAAGGGCCAACATATAATTTATCTTATGGCTTCTTAACTAGCAGCAACTAAAATACCAAGTTAAAATATTTGACTTGAAGAGGTTTCTGACACTTAATTTGATGTTAGTTAATGAACATTCTGTTTAAACAATGACATAAATTCCTCTGTTTACTCATGCTTAACCAGTTTCTGGTTAATTGCTATTTTCTTCTAGTTGAGCTTCCATCACCATGTAAAAACACCTGACCTGATATTTGTTTTTCTAATTTCTTTAAAACCCTTTTCACAAATTTATGATAATCACTATTTTGTTTTCTTTCCATTCATAAACATAATAAATTTTTATTTTTAGTACCCATGATACTTTCTTGAGTATCATGACAAGACTGTGAGGATAAATAGAGATCTAAATGTTTTTCCTGTAATATAAAACTTGGAGTTGTGGGGAGCTGAGAAGTAATGCAGTCCAAACATCCCAGTTTTACAAATATGGAAACTAAGAACCAGAAAATCAAACATTTACCATAATCAAGAAATGTAAGAATCTTGTTTACTTCATGTCAATCTACATGAGACTAAATCTGATTGGTTTTTCCAATCCTGGTCAAAAAGTGTCCTTATTCTTGTTCTTATAGTCACATTCAATTTGCTAATATTGCCTTCTAATTTCACTGCTCATTTCTCATATCCTACTAACTCTTTTAGGAGCCTTAATCCATGCTTGCTGTTTTTTAATAGCTTTTTATTGACAAAACATATGCATAGGTAATTTTTCAACATTGACCCTTGCAAAAACTTCTTTTCCAACTTTTTCCCTCCTTCCCTCCACCCCCTTCACTAGATGGCAGGTAGTCCCATACAGGTTAAATATGTTAAAGTATATGTTAAATGCAATATATGTATACATATTTATATAGTTATCTTACTGTATAAGAAAAATTGGATTTAGAAAGAAGGTAAAAATGACCTGGGAAGAAAAATAAATGTAAGCAAACAATAACAGAAAGAGTATAAATACTGTGCTGTGGTCCATACTCATTTCCCAGTTTCCTTTTTCTGAGTATAGCTGGTTCTGTTCATTACTGATCAATTGGAACTTATTTGGATCCTCTCATTGTTGAAGATAACCAATTCCATCAGCATTGACACTCATATAGTATTGTTGTTGAAGTGTTTAATGATCTCCTGGTTCTGCTCATTTCACTTAACATCAATTCATGTAAGTCTCTCCATGCCTCTCTATATTCATCCTGCTGGTCTATATCATTTATATACCACAATTTACTCAGCATTTTCCAATTGATGGGCATCCATTCAATTTCCAATTTCTAGCCACTACAAAAAGGGCTGCCACAAATATTTTTGTATATATAGGTCCCTTTCCCTTCTTTAATATCTCTTTGGGACATAAGCCCCATAGTAACACTGCTGGATCCAAGTTTGATAACTTTTTGAGTATAGTTCCAAATCGTTCTCCAGAATGAAGAGTGTGACCTCTTCGCCATCTTGACTCCTCCCCACCAGTAGTATTAATTTTTATGAAGATTCTTGAACTTGAATGATGAGTTTAGAAGTCAGATTGGATTGGATTTTGAAAATATGAGAGGAGAAGAATTAATGTCCTGAGTCCAGAAAGTATTTTCAGGGAATTTAGATGAAAAGAGAGGAGAAATATAGAATGATTTTTGTTGTTGTTAAAAAGAAAATGATGAATATTGGAGGGGATGTGGGAAAACTGGGACACTGATGTATTGTTGGTGGAGTTGTGAATAGATCCATCCATTCTGAGCTCCCCTACTACCCTCACTACTAATTATAAAATTCAGCCTCTGAAAATAGTGCTTGACTGTTAGAATCCTTGAATATTGGGAGTACAACAAATTACCAGCAGAAAATAACTTTGAAGATTTCCAGAAAAGGTCAGTCTTGATGGGGCACAGTAGGAGGCCAGAGCAGGCAGATGGATTCCAGCACACACTGAGTAGATGGGGATGGAGTGCATTCTCTATGGAGAGGAGAATTTGTTGGGAGGACTCTACCACAGTGTTGCTACTTTGCTTTGGTTGCAAAAATGTAGATCAGCAGAAAAGTTATACAAATACAAAACATAGAGTGTACCCCAAAATGCCAGAGTCTCATGAAACCTGGCCACACCCACACCACCAGGAGTGACTCAGAACAAACACAGTGCAGACACTCTTCACAGCCTGTTCACAGAGCAGATGCTATCCATCCCTGGTTGGTAGAGGAAGCTTGGAATCTCCTTGCCATAAAGACAGATCCCAACATTAAAAAAAAAAAAAAGAATAAAAAAGCAAAGTGGGCACTAGGTATAGACAACTTCTATAGTGAAAAAGAAAGGATTTTCAACCCTGAGGATACTAATAGCATACAGTATCCAGAAGAAGCTCCAAAGGGGGATATAATCTTATCCATACCATGCAAGAATCTCCTAGAAGAAATTTTAAAAGTATCTTAAAAGAGAGTTACAAGAAGAATGGAGAAAAAAAAGGAAAGCTCTGCAAGAGCGTATGGAAAAGGCATATAACTCATTAAAAGAAAGATCTGAAAAAGAAAATAACTCCTTTAAAAAATGTGAAATGGGAAAAAAAATTATATTAAAAAAACCCACTTCATTTAAAAACTCAATTGGACATATACAAAAAGAAGTAAAAAAAAAAAAAGTAAATAAAGAAAATAACTCATTAAAAATAATAACTGAACAAATGGAATTGAGTGATTCAATGAGATATCAAGAATCAATCAAGCAAAACCAAAAAAAAATTTAAAAAAAATTTAATGTTAAAAAACTACTTGAAAAAACAACAGCGCTAGAAAAATAGATCTAGGAGAGATAATCTAAAGATTATTGGACTCCCTGCATTATCATGATGAAAAAAAGAGCATAGACACCATTTTTCAGGAAATCATTAAAGAGAACTGCCCAGATGTCATAGAATCAGAAGGTAAAATAGCCACTGAAAGAATTCATCTAACGCCTCTTGAAGGAGACCCCAAAATTAAAACTCAAAGAAATATTGTGGCTAAATTTCAGAACTATCACACCAAGGGAAAAACAAACAAACAAACAAACAAACAAAATACAAACAGCCAGAAAACAAACAAACAAACAAAAAACAATTCAAATACTGAGAAGCCATAATGAGGATCACTCAGGATCTAGCAGCTTTCAGAATAAGGATTGAAGAAATTAGAATCTGATATTCTGAAAGGCAAAGGAATTTGGAATTCAGGCAAAAGTAAATTACCCAGCTAAGATGAAGATTTTCTTTCAGGGAAGAAGATGGATATTCAACAAAATAGGTGAATTCCATTTATTTCTGATGAAAAAAATCAGAGCTAAGCAAACAAACAAACAAAAAAAAATGACTTCCAAATAGAGGATTTAAATGAAACATAAAAAAGTAAGAAGAACTCTTGAGAACTGTATTTCTGGTATGGGTATACATAGAGAGCACATGTATAATTTGATTTCACTGTTATAATCTTTAAAAAAAAAAAAAGGAATTAGAAGTGGAAAGGGGACTATATCAAAAAAGGGGAAAATGGAGGTAAAAAGAGGGAAATTACATCTCATGAAAAGGTAAAGGAAACCTATGGTATCTGAGGGAATGAAAGGAGGGGGAGGAAATTGTGTGAATCTTACTCTATCAGATTTGGCTCAAAAAGAAAATATTAGACATATTTGGTTTACAGAGAAACTTCTCCCACCTTATTGAAAATTGGGGGGGGGAAGCAAAAAGAGAAGAGTTAGGCTAAAAAGAAAGGAATACAAAAAATAGTAGGGGAAAGGTATGAGAAAGGGGAAATGACTCTAAGGGGACAGGAATGATTCTCAAGATGGATGCAGTTTGAGGCAAGTTGTGCTCATAAGTTTAATACTGGAGAGGGTGGTAAGGGAGAAAGGAAAGAGAAAAGTATAATCTGGGGATAATAAGATGGCAAGGAAATACAGAATTAGTAGTTTTAACCATAAATGTGAATGGGATGAACTCTCCCATAAAGTGGAGGTGTATAACAGACTGGATTAAAAGCCAGAATCCTACAATATGTTGTTTACAGGAAACATATTTAAACTAGGGTTTAATGTAAATGTAAATGTAAATGTAAAAGGCTAGAGAAGAATCTATTATGCTTCAGGTGAAGTAAAAAAAGCTGGGGTAGCCATCCTGATCTCAGATCTAGCAAAAGCAAAAATTGATCTATTTAAAAGAGATAAGGAAGGAAACTATATCTTGCTAAAAGGTACCATAGATAATTAAACAATATCAATACTAAACATATATGTATCAAGAGGCATAGCATCTAAATTCCTAAAGGAGAAGTTAAGAGAGCTGCAAGAAGAAATAGACAGCAAAAGTACAATAGTGGGAGATCTCAACCTTGCACTCTCAGAATTAGATAAATCAAACCACAAAACAAATAAAAAAGATGTTAGAGAGATAAATAGAATATTTGAAAAGTTAGGTATGATAGATCTTTGAGAAAACTGAATGGAGACAGAAAGGAGTACACTTTCTTCTCAGCCATTCATGGAATCTATACAAAAATTGACTATATTAGGACATAAGAACCTAAAAATTAAATTCAAAAAGGCAGAAATCGTGAATGCTTTCTTTTCAGATCACAATGTAATAAAAACTAAATTCAATAAAAAGCCAGGGGAAAATAGACCAAAAAGTAATTGGAAACTAAATAATCTCATACTAAAGAACAAATGGGTGAAACAGCAAATCATAGACATCACTGATAACTTTACCAAGAGAATAGCAATAATGAGGCATCTTACTCTGTAATTTATGTATTTCTATTTAATCAGATTGTCTCCTATTTTATAGTTAAAATTTCTTAAGGAGAAAGAGGACTCAAAAACAAACAAACTTTTTTTCTTTGTATCTTTAGGATATATAATAAGCATTTGATAAATTGTTCTTGATTGATGGATTAATGAATGCTTTTAACCATTCTATTTTAAAACAGGGTAGTAAAAAAAACAAAACATTTTTTAATATTAAGTGACCAGAAGAAAAACATTATTTCTTTTTTTAATGAAAGGGATAAATAAATAAAACAAATAAATATAATAACAAATCACACTAATTCCATTATTTTACTTCCCCTACATTCATCAAGATTCTACAAGTTTGACATTAAAGTTCTTAATATGAGGCCAAATCCTGTTTTTTTTATTTAATAATTGTCCCAATTCTCTGAGTTTCAAGTGATTTTAAAATATTTATCTAGCAAGTCATATAGAAGTTACTGTTTGAGTTGGTGTTTGCCCAATTAAATTGCAGATCTTTGTTATGTTAATGTAATACTATCATGTAATCTAAGGCAATTATCTAGTACTACTTAGGTGATCTTTGAAACAAAATTGACATGTCTACTTTTCACATATTCTAAGTCAGTTGTTAGGTTGAAACATGTATTCTGAAGATTTTCTAATCAATTACGTAGTACATATAATCAATGCAAAATCACAAAGACTGAATTTTAACCCTGCTTCAAATACTTACTAGCATTTCCAGGTCAAGTCTCATGATCTCTTTAAATGTTATTTTCCTCATCTAGAAATGGGGGTTGTCATAGAAACTACATCCCAATGTTGTAGTGAGGATAAGATGAGAAACCATTTAGAAAGCATTTTGCAAATTTTAAATTGCTGTATAAATTTTAGTTGTTTTGTTGCTGTTGTTAATATTACTATCATTGTTATGTTTAGAAAAGAATATCCTTTGATAATATACCAGAAGAGAAGGGGGAAGAAAAAAATAATTTATTAAGATCCTAGTATATTCCAGACAACATGCTAAATGTTTAACAAATATTATCTCCCTTGACCCTAAGAATAACCCCAGAAATTTGAGGTAATTGATATGATCTGAAATTATGTGACTTGCCTAGAGTCTAACAATTTGGAAGTGCATTAAGTAAGATTTGATTCCAGGTCTTCCTGGATATGAGGCAACATTCTATCTGCTATGTAATGTAATTGTTTCACTGAAAAAAATAACAACCAAGCCTATAAGTTTCCATACTTTCTTTTTTTAATTTATTAATTTTATCATTATAATTTTTTTGACAGTACATATGCATGGGTAATTTTTTTTTTACAACATTATCCCTTGTATTCACTTTTCCAAATTTTCCCCTCCTTCCCTCTACTCCCACCCCTAGATGACAGGCAATCCCATATATAATAAATGTGTTACAGTATAGCCTAGATACAATATATGTGTGTAAAATCAAATTTATTGTTGCTCGGTAAGAATTGGATTCCAAAAGGTATAAGTAACCTGGATAGAAAGACAATAGTGCAAACATTTTACACTCCTTTCCCAGTGTTCCTTCTCTGGGTATAGCTGTTTCTGTCTATCATTGATCAACTGGAACTGAATTGGATATTCTCTATGTTGAAAATATACACTTCATTAGAATATATCTTCATACAATATCATTGTTGAAGTGTATAGTGATCTCTTGGTTCCGCTCATTTCACTCAGCATCAGATCATGTAAGTCTCTCCAAGCCTCTTTGTATTCATACTGCTGGTCATTTCTTACGGAGCAATAATATTCCATAACATGTATATACCATTATTTACCTAACCATTCTCCAATTGATGGGCATCCATTCATTTTCTAGTTTCTAGCCACTACAAAAACAACTGCCACAAAAATTTTGGCACATACAGGTCCCTTTACCTTCTTTAGTATTTCTTTGTGATATAATCCCAATAACAGCAATGCTGGGTCAAAGGGTATGCACATTTTGATAACTTTTGGGGCATAGTTCCAAATTGCTCTCCAGAATGGCTGGATTCTTTCACAGCTCCACCAACAATGCATCAGTGTCCCAGTTTTCCCACAGCCCCTCCAACATTCATCATTATCTTTTCCTGTCATCTTGGCCAATCTGACAGATGTGTAGTGGTATCTCAGAGTTGTCTTAATTTGCATTCTCTGATCAGTAGTGATTTGGAACCCTCTTTCATATGAGTGGATATAGTTTCAATTTCATCATCTGAAAATTGTCTGTTCATATCCTTTGACAATTTATCAATTGGAGAATGGTTTGATTTCTTATAAATTAGAGTCAGTTCTCTATATAGCTAGAGCTAGCTCTCTGGAGGGTCTCAGGATGGGCCTTACTCTTCAGGTGGAAAAGTGATGAAGGCAGAAGAGCCACCAAGAATATAGTCAAAGATGAAGTTTTTGAGTCTAAGTCTCTTCTATGTTTGTGGCTGAGACATTCATTCCCAATCTTGTCAGCCCTTAAATATTTCAGTATGATTACATCACTACAGCAACTGATAATGTGCAACCATTACATCACCATATCACATTAAGTATATGTTAAGAGAACAATCATCTCACACTGAGTAGGTGCTTAACTATAAGCACCCTGCTATCCTTGATTGAAGTACACCTTTTCAGAGTTCTGTCCCTCTTTGTTCATAATACCACAAACAGAATAAAATAGTTTTTCTTTCCTATTCTCATTCAAATTCTCCAGAGGTCTGACATATTTAATTGCCCTTTTAATCTCTTTCTGGACTCTCATTGCCGAGGCTAGCATTTCTAATACAATATTGAATAGTAATGGTAATAGTGGGCAACCTTGTTCACTTCTGATCTTACTAAAAAAGCTTCCAGTTTATCGCCATTTCATATGATGCTTACTGGTAGTTTTAAATATATGCTCCTGACTATTTTTTCCCCTAAGTCTCTATATAATTTTATTGTTCATTTTTTAAAATTATAACATTTCATTGACAGAATATATGCCTGGGTAATTTTTTTACAAAATTATCCCCTGCACTCACTTCTGTTCTGATTTTTCCCTTCCCTCCCTCCACCCACTCCCCTAGATGGCAAGCAGTTGTATACATGTTAAATATGATATAGTATATCTTAGACACAATATCTCTGTGCAGAACTGAACAGTTCTCTTGTTTCACAGAAGGTAAAAATAATCTGGGAAGAAAAACAAAAATGCAAACAGTTTACACTGATTTCCCAGTGTTCCTTTTCTGAGTGTAGCTGATTCTGTCCATCATTGATTAACTGGAACTGAATTAGATCTTCTTTCTCCAAGATATCCACTTCCATTAGAATACATCCTCATACAGTATCATTGTTGAAGAATATAATTATCTCCTGGTTTTGTTCATTTCACTTAGCATCAGTTCATGTAAGTCTCTCCAAGCCTCTCTGTATTCATCCTGCTGGTCATTTCTTACAGAATAATAATATTCCATAACATTCATATACCACAATTTACCCAACCATTCTCCAATTGATGGGCATTGATTCATTTTCCAGCTCCTGACCATTTTAAGGAAAAGTCCATTTATTCCTATACTCTCAATTGTTTTTTTATTAGGAATGGATGTTGGATTTTGTCAAATGTTTTTTTCTGCACCTATTGAGATGATCATATGTTTTTTGTTAATTAGGTTATTGATATAGTCAATTATGCTGATAGTTTTCCTAATATAGTACCAGCCTAGCATTCCTGATATAAATCCTAATTGGTCATAGTACATTATCCTGGGGATGATTTTATGTAATTTTTTGCTAATATGTTATTTAAGATTTTAGCATCAATATTCATTAGGGAGATTGGTCTATAATTTTCTTTCTCTGTTTTCAACCTACCTGATTTAGGTATCAGCACCATGTCTTTGTCATAAAAGGAATTTGGTAGGACTCCTTCAATCCCTATTTTTTTTAATAGTTTATATAACATTGGAGTTAATTTTTATTTAAATGTCTGGTAGAATTCACATAGAAACTCATCTGGTCCTAGGGATTATTTCTTAGGGAATTGATTAATAGCTTGTTCTATTTCTTTTTCTACGATGGGACTGTTTAAGCATTTTACTTCTTCCTCTGTTATAGATTATTTAGTTTCCAAATATTTTTTGGTCTATTTTCCCCTGGCTTTTTATTGAATGTAATTTTCATTGAATCATGGTCTGAAAAGGATGTACTTACTATTTCTACCTTACTGCATTTGAGTTTCAGGTTTTTATGTCCTAATATATGGTCAATTTTTCTATAGATTTCATGAACTACTGAGAGAAAGTGTACTCCTTTCTGTCTCCATTTAGTTTTATCCAAAGATCTATCATATCTAACTTTGCTAGTATTCTATTTACCTCTTTGATTTATTTCTTATTTATTTTGTGGTTTGATTTATCTGAAAGTGCAAGGTTGAGTAAATTTTTCACTATTATAGTTTTGCTGTCTATTTCTTCTTGCAGCACTTTTATTTTCTCTTTTAAGAATTTAGATACTCAGTAAGTATCATATGTAATGAGGATAAACTGCAACCATTCCCATTAAGATCAGGAGTGAAACAAGGTTGCCCACTATTACCATTACTATTCAATATTTTATTAGAAATCCTAGTTTTGGAAATAAGAGTTGAGAAAGAGATTAAAGAAATTAGAGTAGGTAATGAGGAAACCAAATTATCACTCTTTGCTAATGATATGATGGTATACTTAGAGAATCCCAAAGATTATACTAAAAGCTATTAGAAATAATCCACCCCTTAAGCAAAGTTTCAGGATATAAAATAAACCCACATAAATCATCAGCATTCTTATATGTCACTAACAAAATCCAACAGATGGAGTTACAAAGAGAAATTCAATTTAAAGTAACTACTGATAGTATAAATATTTAGGAATCTACCTGTCAAGGGAAAATCAGAAACTTTATGAGCAAAACTACAAAACACTTTCCACACAAATTAAGTATTGGAAAAATTTTAAATGCTCTTGAATAGGGTGAGCAAATATAGTAAAAATGACAATACTATCTAAACTGGTCTATTTATTTAGCACTATACCAATCAGATTCCCAAAAATCTCTTTTAATGACGTGGAAAATATCACAACAAAGTTCATATGGAAAAACAAAAGGTCAAGAATTTCAAGGGGATGAAAGGTAGCCTAGCTGTACCAGATCTAAAATTATATTATAAAGCAGTGGTCACCAAAACCATTTGGTATCGGCTAAGAAATAGACTGGTGGATCAGTGGAATAGGTTAGGTCCAAAGGAAAAAATAATCAATAACTTTAATAATTTAGTGTTTGACAAACCCAAGGACCCCAGCTTTTGGGATAAGAACTCAATGTTTTGCTGGGAAATTTGGAAATTAATATGGCAGAAACTAGGTATTGACCCTCGCTTAACACCATACCCCAAAATCAGGTCAAAATGGGTTCATGACCTGGGCATGAAGAATGAGATGGTAAATATATTGGAGGAACATAGGATCGTTTTCCTCTCAGACCTGTGGAAGAGGAATGAATTTATGTCCAAAGAAGAACTAGACATCATTATTGATCACAAAGTAGAAAACTTTGATTATATAAAATTGAAAAGTTTTTGTACTAACAAAACTAAGTGGATGCCCATCAATTGGAGAATGGCTGAATAAATTGTGGTATATTAATATTATGGAATATTATTATTCTGCAAGAAATGACCAACAGGATGATTTCAAAAAGGCCTGGAGAGACTTATGTGATCTGATGCTAAGTGAAATGAGCAGGACCATTGTATACTTCAACAACAATACTATATGATGATCAATTCTGGTAGATGAGGCCATCTTCAACAATGAGATGAACCAAATTAGTTCCAATTGAGCAGTAATGAACTGAACCCGCTACACTCAGCAAAAGAAGTCTGGGAGATGACTATGAACTATTACATGGGATTCCCAATCCCTCTGTTTTTGTCTGCCTACATTTTTGATTTCCTTCACAGGCTAATTGTATACTATTTCAAAATCCGATTCTTTTTGTACAGCAAAACAACTGTTTGGACATGCATACATATATTATATTTAATTTATTATTTGACATATTAAAATGCCACCTGGGTGGGGGGAAGGAAGGGAAAAATTAGAACAAAAGGTTTGGTAATTTTCAATGTTGTAAAAGTACCCATGCATATATCTGGTAAGTAAAAACTATTAAATAAATAAATAAATAAATAAATAAGAATTTTAGATGCTATACCACTTTGTGAATATATATATATATATGTATATATGTATATATATATATGTATGTATATATATGTATGTATATATATATGTTTAATATTGATTTTGCTTTATTATCTATGTTACCCTTTAGCAAGATATAGTGCCATTCCTTATCTATTTTAATTACATCAATTTTTGCTTTTGCTAGATCTGAGATGAGGATGGCTACCCCTGCTTTTTTGGCTTTACTTGAAGCTTAGTAGATTCCACTCCAACCTTTTACCTTTATTCTGTATGTATCACCCTGCTTCATGTGTGTTTCCTGTAAATAACATATTATAGGATTCTGGCTTTTAATCCAGTAAGCTAACCACTTCCTCTTTATGGAGGAGTTTATCCCATTCACATTTATGGTTAAAATGACTAATTCTGTATTACTTGCCATCTTATTAACCCCTGCTTATGCTTTTCTCATTTCCTTCTCCTTTCCCTGCCTCCCCATTATTAAACTTGTGAGCACCACTTGCTAACAGCCCTCCCTTTTTAGTATCCCTCCTCCCATCTTAGAGTTCTTCCTCCTATTTTACCTCTTTTTGTCACAATTTCTGTATTCCCTTATCCTTAGCTTACTCCTTCCCTTTTCACTTTCCCCCTCCCAGTTTTCAGTGAAGTGTAAAGAGTTTCACCATAAATTTAATATGTCTATATTTTTCTCTTTAAGCCTATTCTGATGAGAAGATGATACACACTATGTTCATCGCCCTCTATTCTTTCTCTCAGATATAATAGTTTATCTTTGCCTCTTTATGAGATATGGTACCCCCACTTTACCCTTTTTCTGGTACAGTTTCCTTTCCACCTCTAGTTTCTAGAAGGAATTACACACGTGTTCTTCATATATCTTTATAGCAGAAATAATAGTTTCCAATATTTCTTTTTACCTTTTTAGGAATCTCTTCAGTTCTATATTTGGAGATCAAACTCTTTGTATAGATCTGTTTTTTTTTCATCAAAAATAGATGAAATTCACTTATTTTGTTGAATGTCCATCTTCTTCCCTGGAAGAAAATGCTCATTTTGGCTGGGGAGTTATTTTTGGCTATATACCAAATTCTTCAGCTTTTTGGAATATCAGATTCCAGGCCCTTTGATCCTTTAATGTGGAAGCTGCTAGATTCTGGTTATGTAGCTCCTCTATATTTGATTTTTTTCTAGTAGCGTGTAATATTTTTCTTTGGTTTGATGGTTCTGGAATTTGGCCACTATATTTCTTGGAATTTGGTTTTAGGTTCCCTTTAAGGTTGATGAATTCTTTCAATGTCTATTTGACTGTTTCTATAACTTCGGGGCAGTTCTCTTTGATAATTTCCTGGAAAATAGTGTCCAGGCTCTTTTTTTCATCATATTTTTCAGGGAGTTCAATATTTCTCAGATTGTCTCTCCTAGATCTATTTTTGAGGTCTGTTGTTTTCCCAAGAAGGTATTTGACATTTTTTCCCATTGTTTCTTTTTTTTTTTTTTTTTTTTTTTTTTTTTTTTTTTTTTTTTGGTTTTGCTTGCTTGATTCTTGGTATCTCCTAGAGTCATTCAATTCCATTTGTTCAATTCTGATTTTCAATGAATTATTTTCTTCACTCAATTTTTTATATCTTTTTTCTAATTGTCCAAACGAATTTTTAAGTGAGTTACTTTATTCTATGAAGTTTTTTTTTTCCATTTTACCAATTTTATTTTTCAAAGAATTATTTTCTTTTTCCAACTCCCTAATTTTGTTTTTCAAGTATTTGATTTCTTTATCCACTCTATCTTTAAATGAGTGGGATGACTTATACAGATTCTTTTTGCTAAGCTTCCCTTTCCTTTTCTCATTTTTCTTCTAGCTCTCTTGTGAGAGCCTTTTTAATTTCTTCTGTGAGAGTTTTGTGTATTGAGGAGCAGATCATATCCCCCTTTGGGGATTCATCTGGAGAAACTCTATTTTTAGTCTCTTCAGGGTTTAAAGTCTGCTCTCTATCCATATAGAAACTATCAATGGTTAGAGTGCTTTTTAATTTTGTGCTCATTTGTCAGAGAAGAATCAAAGAAAACAAACTAACAAGAAAAAGAAATGCAATCTGATTTTTTTTGGGGGGTGCTGAATGGTGTTACCAGGCTTCCTCTAGAGACTGGGGGTGGGGGGGGGCGGAACCGCAGAGAGGCACTTGCAAGACAGCAATGGCTGAGCTTCAGTCTGCCTCTGAGACTCTGACGTTCTAAGAGCCAGCTGAGACAGTCCAGATGGGGCTGGCCAGGTCCCGAGAGACCCTATGTTTTTGGGTTTATATCTTTACCTCCTGTGTTTACAGATTCTCTGCTGATTCTGGCTTGCTGCCAAGATGAAATATCCACACTGTGGTAAAGATCTTTCTGCAGAAATAGCAGTGATCACACCCCTCCCCTCTCCAGTCTGCTCAGTGTGAACTGCTGCCATGCTCTCCCTGACTGCCCTCAGTCTGAGCCTGATTTAGCTATCCCCAATCCTGGGCAAAAACAGATCTTTTCTGGAGAATTTCAAGTATAGCTTCTGTTGAATAATTATTTTTGGACACTAATTCCAATGTTTTTCTTGAAATAAATTCTGAGAGCAAAGACAGAGATTAAATAGATATGTGTGTCCTCTCCGCTAACTTGTCTGGAAATCCTGATTTCTCTAAAATTCTATTTACACCATTAAGTTTTTTTTTTTCTTCAACTTTCTTTATTTGTTTTAATTTTTAGTAATTGTTTTTATTTTTCTGGTTATAAATGTACATTAACTTTTTAAATATACATTTCTCTATGAATCCTGTTGGGAGAGAAAAATCAGAACAAAGGGGAAAAACTATAAGAGAAAAAAAAAATAACAAGAAAAAAGTAAACATAGTATATGTTCATGTACATTTAGTTTCTATATTTCTCTTTGTAGATAGAGATGGCATTTTCTATCCAAAGTATATTGGGATTGGCTTGGATCATTGAAGCATTGAGAAGTCAAGCCTTTCATGATTTATCATCACACAATCTCGCTATTACCTTGTACAGTATATTCTTAGTTCTGCTTGTTTCACTCAGCATTAGTTCATGTAAATCTTTTCAGGACTTGCAAAAAGCACTTTGTCCATCACTTGTAATAGGGCAATCCAGTACTTTATAAACCCAGTTTATTCAGTTATTTTTCAATTGATAGGCCTCTACTCATTTTCCAATTCTTTGCTGACACAAAAAGAGCTACTATAAACAGTTTTGCACATGTGGATCCTTTCCCCCTTTATTATGATTTGCTTTGGACACAGACCCATTAGTGGTACTCCTAAGAGAAAGGGTATGAAGAGTTTTGTAACCTTTTGGGAAGAGTTCCAAATTGCTCTTGATAATGGTTGGATCATTTTGCAACTCCCCCAATAATGCATTAGTGTCCCAGGTTCTGCACATCCCCGCAAACATTTATAATTATTTTTTCCGGTCATCTTAGTCAATCTGAGAGGTATAAGAAACTCAGAATTGTTTTAATTTGCATTTTTCTAATCAATAGTGATTTAGAACATTTTTTCATATGACTATAAATGAATTTAATGTTATCACCTGAAAATTGTCTGTCTATATCCTTTAACCATTTATTAATTTATTAATTGATAAACAATTTTATTGTTTATCATTACAATAATTTGTATTCTTATGAATTTGACAAAGTTATAGTTGATCACATAATAGTTAATCTGCTATTAAACCAGACCTACATTCCTGATGTAAATCCCCCCACATTACATTATGTGTAATGGTGTATTATCCTGCTGATAAGTGTAATTAATTTGCTAATGTTTTATTTAAATTTTTTGCATAAATCTTCATTAGGGAGATTGGTTTGTGATTTTCTTGTTGTGTTTTGGCTTTTCCTGGTTTATGCATTAGTTGTATATTTATGTCATAGAGGGAAATAGGAATTATTCCTTCTTTGCCTATTTTTTCCAAATAGTTTACATAATATTAGAATTAAATATTATTTAAAAATTAGGTAAAATTAATTTGAAAATTCATCTGGGACTGGAGATCTTTTCTTATGGCATTCACTGATGGATTGTTCATTTTTTCCCCTAAAATGGGTATCATTTCCTCTTTCTTAATTTGGACAATTTATATTTTTTTGTAAATATTCATCAATTTTGGTCATATTTTTAGACTTGTTGTCATTAAGTCAGCAAAATTACTCCTAATTATTGCTTCAATTTCTTTGTCATTGGTGGCAAGTTGGTAATTTGTTTGTTTTTCTTTCCTTTTTCTAATCAAATGAGCCAAATGTTTGTCTATTTTTAAAAAATAAAATCAGTTCTTTAATTCTTAAAAATGTTTTCTTAGTTTCAAATTTATTAATCTCTCCTTTGAGTTTCAGAATTACAATTTTGATATCTAATTGAAGGTTTTTAACTTGTTCTTTTTCTAACTTTTTTAGTTCCCTTCCCAATTCATTAATCTCCTTTTTCTGTGTTTTATTCATGCAAGTATTTAAAGATAGGACATTTCTCCTAAGATCTGCTCATTATTGTCATTCTCTTGAATGAAATTATGGATTTTTTTTCTGTGATTTGTTCTTTGCTATCCTCATTTTTTTTTAATTAGATTATTTAATTTCCAATTGTTTTTAGCTATTCTTTTGCACATTCATTGAATATAATTTTTGTTCTATCATAGTCTGGAAAGGAAACTTTTTTTCTGCCTTTCTTTATTTGATTGTAAAGTTTTATGCTCTAATGCATGGTCAATTTTTGTATTAGTGACATGTGCTGCTGAGAAAAAGGTGTATATCTTTCTGTCCCTATTTAATCTTCTCCAGAGAACTATAATATCTAATTTTTGTAGGATTCTGTAAGACTCTCTAATTTCTTTCTTATTTATTTTATGGTTAGATTTGTCTAAGTTTGAATGGAGAAGTCTGAGGTCTCCCACTAACATAGTTTTGTTATCTGTTTCTTCCTGTGATTGACTTTGTATTTTATCTAAACATTTGGATGCTTTATTTCTTGGTGCATATACATATAGTATCTTTAGTACTTCACTGTTTATAATACCCTGTAACAAGAGGTAATTTTCTTCCTTATCTCTTTTAATTATATCTGTTTTTACTTTTGTTTTTGTTTTGCAAAATCAGTTTCCCTACCAGTATAGTTTTACTCTATTTCCATTTGCAACTCATTTAACATTTCTTTCATCAATCATAACTCTAGGTCCTTTGGTGATATATTTATTATTTGTATCAACTCATTGTCTATGTTTTCCTTTAGGAAAATGTAGTTTCACCTGAGTAGTTTAACTCTGTGAAATTGTTATGATTTCTTACTTATATTTACTTTTTGGTACTTTTTTGAGTATTATATTTGATTGCCAAATTCTCAATTGAACTCTAATCATCTTCAGTGTTTTTTTAAAAATCCTCTATTTCATTAAATGCCATCTTCTTCTCATTTTTGCTAGGTAGTTGTTTTTTTTTTTTTTTAATTATTGTAATCCTAGATCCCTTAAATTCCAGAAAACAATGTTCCAAATGCTGTGTTTCTTTATTGTGGTAGTTAGTAAATCTTGTATTATGCTGTCTGTGGTTCCATTAAATTTGAATATTTTCTTCCTGAAAGTTTACTATATTTTCTTGTTAACTTAGAAATCTGTATATTGGTTGTAGTGTTTCTAAATATTTTCATTTGGGCATTCTTTAGGAAGTGAATGACAAAGTGATTCACTTTTTACTTTACCATGTGAATCTATATTATCTGTTCAATTTTCCTTTATAATTTCTTGAAAAGTGATGCTTAATTTCCTTTAAAAATCATTTAGTTGGAGTGGGGGTGGAGCCAAGATGGCTGAGAGGACACATGTCTTTTTTCTTAACTCTTCCCACAACTCTCACACTAACAGCAAACACAACCTCTGAATTAGTTTTGGGTTGAGAGAATCCACAAATATTGGGAGTGTAACAAATGACTAGCAAAAGATAATTATGACGATCTCCAGAAAAGGCATTTTTCAAGCTGGCACTAAGAGAGGCTGGCCAACCACAAGCCGGCTGAACACAGATGCCTAGTACAGGAAGCACAGTCCTGGGACAATGTGGGCTCCATTCATTGGAAAATCTAGCTGGAGGAATTTACAGCAATATTGGCTACTCTGCCATGTTTGCAAGTCAGGAGATAGTAGATTAGTTATAAAAACTCTAACACAAATACAAAAGGAAAATAGTGAACCCCTAAATGCCAGAATTTCATGGGACATAGACAAACCCATGACCCAAAGGTTATTGTCCTTATGGTACTCTGCTCCTTACTCAAATAGGAATTCTTCCTCCCTAGTGACCTTGAGCATTTCTTTCCACTGCGTACCTATAATCCAAAAGATGGTACCAAGTAACATAGCTAACAAATAATACCACATTTTCCAACCAGCCCTCACCTCAGCATCTTTGGGTCATTTTAATCTATCTTCCCAAACTGCTCTGTGCTGAAAAAAACTTACCTTGACTTCAACATGGCCTTTTGATCATAATTCTCTTTGTTGCTTTCTGTAGTCTTTTGGAGAGGTTTGGCAGAAATGACCTTTCATTCTGCTTTCAAATTCATCCTCCAATTTTAACAAATTTTAAAGAGTGAGATGCATAATCATGGATCATAGCAGTACATATTTCAACAGGGGCTGGATTTTAGGAAACGTCAGCTAATGAACCAAAGTAATAAAATTTAGTATCTGATCATGTTGTAACATTAGGTAAAATTGAAGATCAATAAAACACTTGTCAAATATTTTTAAAAATATATAATTAAATATAAATTATATACATATATGTATATATATGTATATGTATATATATATATCTGAACTAAGATCTAACACAATTTGAATACAATGAAATTAATTCTGAATGATTTCTTTGTTGGTTAAAGGAAAGAAACAATGTGAATGACTGAGATTTCACATTTGTATTGGGACTTGAAGAAATAGAACTATAACTATGCATATCTGTGAACTCCTTCATTAGTGTTTATCCTGTGGAATAGAAAAGAGTCATAGGCTACTTGATCTAAAATGAAAATTTATTTTGGATCCTAGTCAGTTAATTCTGGTTGAAATAAGTATTTTTGCCATAAAAGATGTATGATAGGAGGCAGTTAATTCTAAGAGCCACAATAATTGATACTCATCTGAGCAACATAATTAAACTATAGAAAAAGATGGTGGTAAAAATGTAATCCTGTGAAGCATTGAAATCTCATTTAAAGAAAGATCTCTAGTGTGCTATGCAATGATATCTCAAAGCAGATAAAGTTAAAGAAAACAATTGGCAGAGGTGGGTGAGATTGCATTTTGCCAGTTAAAGCACACAAAGAAAAGATAAGGAAGGGAAAGAAGCAAAATGAGATAATACCAACAAAAGGTAGCAAAGAGAAGAAAAATCCCTTTTACAAAGTACATATATATGTGAGAAAAGGAAATACTAAATAAAAGGAGCTGACAAATAATCAAAAAGTAATGTCAATTTAATGACAAATCCCATATATCACTTTTTGGATGTATTCTACAACTCAGATTTTGAGAAAATGTGTACACAAACACACACACACATACACACACAATACATACATACATATATATATATATATATATATATATATATATATATATATATATATATATATATATATATATACATATTAGATTAAATAGAAAGATAGATATAGCTATATCTATATCTATAGATAGACCCATATACAAGAATATATTTGTGTGTATGTATGTATAGTAAGTTTGAACTTTCATACATACTGACCAAAGGTAGATATTTTACTCTAATTCTTGAAAGACAAGTGTGAATTAACAGAAATAGGATTGGTCAGAAAACTTGGGCTTCAAGTGCAGCTACTGGCACTTGAAGTGCAGCTACATGTGTGACCGTGTAATGTAGTAAGTCACTTGCCTTGTCAGTGTCCCCAGTCAAAGTACTTGGGCTTTAATTAGAGATGCAAATTCCATCATTCTAGAGTGCTTTAATATTTGGAGTGGACTGATCTAAAAATACACACACAAACACACACACATAAGTATCACCAAAGCCAGCAGCCTTTCTTCTGATGAAAAAGAATAGGAAAGAAAAAAAAGTTATTAGGGGCATGTTTATTACTGTAGATTCAGAAAGGATTTTTTTTAAAACTATGTTTCCTTCTTTAGTAAGTGAAAATTAGACATTGGATTTCAAGGAATTTGCTCACAACTTCTATTGTTGCTGCTGCTGTTGCTGATAGCAGCCATTGTAGCTTAGTGTCCATACTTTAATCCTAACTCTACACTTAAAATAAACCATATCCCTGGGATTGACAGGGGAATTGACCTGAGTGGGAGCATCTGTGGGTTTGGGGAGATGCTCGTTTACATATTCAGAAAGGGCCTTCTGAACTGCACCAAGTTGTGAAGCAAATTGAGTGACCAGAGAGTGACCAGATGCTGTTGCGGGTCGACAAGAATGTCGCTGTTAGAAAAGGCCTTCCATACAAGAGCTCAAATGGGCAGAGCTTGATAGATTCTCTGGAGGCAATTCTGATTCTAAGAAGCCCAACAGGGAGATTTTTAATCCAATCTTCTAGAGTCTCAAGACTTAATTTAGTGAGGACTCGCTTAAGTGTGTGGTTGATTTTCTCTACCTTCCCAAGGCTTGGGGTCTCCAGGCAGAATGAAGGTGGTAAGTAATTTTAAGAGCCTTTGCTACAATTTGTGTCACCTGAGAAATAAAGGCAGGCCCATTATCACTCTGCACCGAGGCAGGTAAACCAAAGCGAGGTATGATTTCATTTAATAGGCATTTGGATACCTCATGGGCTTTCTCAGTCCTACAAGGAAATGCTTCTACCCAGTTAGTAAATGTGTCCACTAACACTAGAAGCAACTTTAAACCTCTGCAGGGGGGAGCCAAGATGGCGGAGAAGATACACGCCACTGTGTAAGCTCCTTTCTTCCCTCACAACCAACTAGATTTAATCAGCCTCAGAAATAGCATTGGACTGATAGAATGCACAAGGATTGGAAGCACAACTTACCAGCTGAAGAGAATCTGGAGTTTCAGCAGGAAAGGTCAGCTCCCAGGGGAGGAAGAAGAGAGGCCAGCGCAGACCGTGGGGTAGTGGCACACTGCGCCGGTGGCGCTGGAGAGGGCTCTGGGATCAGAAAATCCACTGACATAAAAGAATCTGGCACAGGCTGTTAGCTCTTCTCTGCTTATAAAACAGCAGTTCAGAGGAGAAATATAAACCACTTTAAAATTTAAAACTAGATTGGATCTTCCCAGATCCCAGAGGTGACTCAGCAGATCTCGGCACAGGGGGTGTGGACAACATAGGCAATGCAGGCTTTCTCCTTGGGGTAGTTAAGAGATTGAAGAGTGGGTGGGGCGGTAACTCATAGTGCCTCGCTTGGCTGGCTGGAGGCTGTGGAATGGAAGTCCCAGAGAAGCAGAACCTTTGAACTAGGGACCGCAGTTTCTGGCAGACACTTCCCAGTTTGAGCGCAGGGGCTTTTCACGTCACCTGCTGCAGACATCCACGCCCCACCGGGACGCATAGGCCGGGCTTTGAGTCGCCTTTACTGTTCAGTCTCAACTTCAGGGAAGCCGCTAAAACACAGCGCCCTCAGGGCACAGCAGTGCTGGCCACCACTGAGGCACATCCAGGGAGGGGGTGGGGAACTCTCTCCCAGAGCTCTCTCTTAGCTCAGGCGCAGGGGCCTCTGCATCCATCCCCTCTGGGAGGAAGCTGGTAAAGAAATAAATAAATAATTTCCTACCCCAGGGACAGACCCCACAAGATTTTTTTTAAGTATGAGTAAAAAGGCAAGAAAAACTATATATTCCTTCTACACAGAGAAAGAGCGGGTATCCAACCCCGAGGAAGTTAACAGCAGAGAGTCAGCAGATAACAACCTAAAAAGGAACGATTCCTGCCCCCCATCACATAATTCTCTCCATGAAGAGACTATTAAAAAGTTAAGAGAGTTTGAAGAAAAATGGGGAAAGGAAAAGGAAGCTATGATAGAGAATAAGAACGTTCTGAAATTGGAGTTGGAATAAATAAAGAATTCACAGGAGATGCAGGGAAACAAAATTAGTGAATTAGAAAAGGTAAAAAAATCACAGGAAAGTAGGATTTCTGAATTGGAGAAGATAAAAAAGTCTCAAGAAAATAGGATTTCTGAATTGGAGAAGATAAAAAAGTCCCAAGAAAATAGGATTTCTGAATTGGAAAAAGAAAATAATTCTCAAAAAAAATTAGGGAAATAGAAAAAAATGCAATAGAGCAAAATAATTCATTTAAAAACGAAATTGGGCATTTACAAAAAGAACTAAAAATTGTGAAAGAAGAAAATAACTCCTTAAAAGTCAGGATGGAACAAATAGAAATGATTTGACTCACAGAGAAGCCAAGAATCAGTCCAACAAAAGAAAAAAAATGAGAAGTTGGAGAACAACATCAAATACTTACTGGGAAAATCTATAGACCTGGAAAATAAATCTAGGAGAGATAATCTGCGGATCATTGGACTTCCCGAAAACTATGACCAAAAATAGAGCCTAGATTCTATTTTACAGGAAATTATCAAAGAGAACTGTCCACAGATAATAGAAACAGAGGGGAAAGTAGATGTTGAAAGAATTCATCGAATTCCTTCTGAAATAGACCCTAAAAAAAGAACACCATGGAATATTGTGGCTAAGCTGCAGAATTACCATACAAAGGAGAAAATCCTGCAAGCAGCTAGAAAAAAACAATTTAAATACCAAGGTGCCACAATAAGGGTCACACAAGATCTGGCTGCCTCCACATTAAAAGATAGAAGGGCCTGGAACCTGATATTCCGAAAGGCAAAAGATCAAGGATTGCAACCAAGAATAAACTACCCAGCTAAGTTTAGCATCTTTTTCCATGGAAGAAGATGGTCATTCAATGAAATAGAGGAATTCCATATGTTTCTAAGAAAAAAACCAGACTTAAACAAAAAATTTGATCTACATCCACAAAACTGAAGAGAAACAGAAAAAGGTACACAGAATCCTTGAGAACTGTAACTCTGTTGTGGGTATATAGAAAGTACACATGGATAATTTGATTTTACTGATATAAAAGAAAAAAAAAGGAGGGGGTGTAGTAAAGGGAAGGGGGTAGTATAAGAAAAAGGGGAGGGTGTGATAAAAAGAGGGAAACTACATCTCAGGAAGAGGCATAGAAAATACACCCTATCTGAGGGAATTGAGAGAGGGGGAGAATCATTGTGTAAATCTTACTCTCATCAGAAGAGGCTCAAAGAGTAAATAATTGTCATATTTGTTTTTCAGAGAATTCTCTCTCATCTCATTAAAAGAGGGGAGAGGAAAAGGGAAAAGGAAAAGGAGAATAAGGGAAGGGACGTGGAGGGAGGGGGGAGGGATACTAAAAAAAAAAGGGAGGGCTGTGCATCACAAGGGGGGTCTATAAATTAAATATTGGAGAAGGGGTTCAGGTGGGTCAAGGGAAAAAGCATAATCTGGGGATAATATGATGGCAGGAAATACAGAATTAGTCATTTTAACTGTAAATGTGAATGGGATGAATGCTCCCATCAAACAGAGACGGATAGCAGATTGGATCAAAAAGCAGAACCCTACAATATGTTGTTTACAGGAAACACACTTAAAGCAGGGAGATACATATAGAGTAAAGGTAAAAGGTTGGAGTAGAATCTATTATGCTTCAGGTAAAGCCAAAAAAGCAGGGGTAGCTATCCTTATCTCAGATCAAGCAAAAGCAGAAGTTGATCTAATTAAAAGAGATAAGGAAGGAAAATATATCCTGCTGAAAGGTAGCATAAATAATGAAGCCATATCGATACTAAACATATATGCACCAAGTGGTATAGCATCTAACTTTCTAAAGGAAAAGTTAAGAGAGTTGCAAGAAGAAATAGACAGTAAAACTATAATAGTGGGAGATCTCAACCTTGCACTCTCAGATTTAGACAAATCAAACCACAAAACAAATAAGAAAGAAATTTAAAAAGTAAATAGAACATTAGAAAAACTAGGTATGATAGGCCTTTGGAGAAAACTGAATGGCAATAGAAAGGAATATACTTTCTTCTCAGCAGTTCATGGATCCTATACAAAAATAGACCAAATATTAGGACATAAAGATCTCAAAATTAAATGTAGGAAGGCAGAAATAATAAATGCCTTCTTCTCAGACCACAATGCAATAAAAGCTAATTCAGTAAAAAGTTAGGGATAAATAGACCAAAAAGTAATTGGAAACTGAATAATCTCATCTTAAAGAATGACTGGGTGAAAGAGCAAATTATAGAAACAACTAATAATTTCACCCAAGATAATGACAATGATGAGACATCATACCAAAATCTGTGGGATGCAGCTAAAGCAGTAATAAGGGGAAATTTTATATCTTTAGAGGCTTATTTGAAGAAAATAGAGAAAGAGAAGATTAACGAATTGGGCTTGCAAATTAAAAGGCTACAAAAAGACCAAATTAAAAACCCCCAACCAAAAATTAAACTTGAAATATAAAAATTAAAAGGAGAAATCAATAATATTGAAATTAAAAAAACTATTGAATTAATAAATAAAACCAAGAGTTGGTTTTATGAAAAAGTGAATAAAATAGATAAACCTTTGGTAAATCTGATCAGAAAAAAGAAAGAGGAAAATCAAATTGTTAGTCTTACAAATGAAAAGGGGGATCTTTCCACCAATGAAGAGGAAATTAGAGAAATAATAAGGAGTTACTTTGCCCAACTTTATGCCAATAAATTTGATAACTTAAGTGAAATGGATGACTTCCTCCAAAAATATAGGCTTCCTAGATTAACAAAGGAGGAAATAAATTGCTTAAATAGTCCCATTTCAGAAAAAGAAATAGAACAAGCTATTAATCAACTCCTCAGGAAAAAATCCCCAGGACCAGATGGATTCACATGTGAATTCTACCAAACATTTAAAGAATAATTAGCCCCAATGCTATATAAACTATTTGAAAAAATAGGGAATGAAGGAGTCCTACCAAACTCCTTTTATGACAAAGACATGGTACTGATATCTAAACTGAGAAAGAAAATTATAGACCAATTTCCTTAATGAATATTGATGCTAAAATCTTAAATAAGGTATTAGCAAAAAGACTTCAGAAAATCATCCCCAGGATAATACACTATGATCAAGTAGGATTCATACCAGGAATGCAGGGCTGGTTTAATAGTAGGAAAACTATTAGTATAATTGACCATATTAATAATCAAATTAACAAAAAACATATGATCATCTCAATAGATGCAGAAAAAGCATTTGACAAAATCCAACATGCATTCCTACTAAAAACTCTTGAGGGTATAGGAATAAATGGATTATTCCTTAGAATAATCAGGAGCATATATTTAAGACCTTCAGTAAGCATAATATGCAATAGAAATAAACTGCAACCTTTCCCAGTAAGATCAGGATTGAAACAAGGTTGCCCACTATCACCATTACTATTCAATATAGTACTAGAAATGCTAGCCTCGGCAATAAAAGCTGAGAAAGAGATTCAAGGAATTAGAGTAGGAAATGAGGAAATGAAACTATCACTCTTTGCAGATGACATGATGGTATACATAGAGAACCCCAAAGAGTTTGCTAAAATGCTATTAGAAATAATTCAGAATTTTAGCAAAGTGCCAGGATACAAAATAAATCCACATAAATCCTCAGAATTCTTATATATCACCAACAAAATGCAGCAGCAAGAGATACAAAGAGAAATTCCATTCCAAACAAATGTGGAGAGTATAAAGTATTTGGGAATCCATCTACCAAAGAATAGTCAGGAATTATATGAGAAAAATTACAAAACACTTGCCACAAAAATAAAGTCAGATTTCAATAATTGGAAAGACATTCAGTGCTCTTGGATAGGCCGAGCGAATATAATAAAGATGACAATACTCCCCAAACTAGTCTATTTATTTAGTGCTATACCAATCAGACTCCCAAGAAACTATTTTAATGACCTAGAAAAAATAATAACAAAATTCATATGGAAGAATAAAAGGTTGAGAATTGCAAGGGAACTAATGAAAAAAAACTCAGAGGAAGGTGGTCTAAGTGTACCTGATCTAAAGCTATATTATATAGCAGCAGTCACCCAAACCATTTGGTACTGGCTAAGAAATAGACCGGTAGATCAGTGGAACAGATTAGATACAAAGGACAAAAAAGGGTACATCTATAGCAATCTAATCTTTGACAAACCCAAAGATACCAACATTAGGGACAAAAATTCATTATTCGGAAGAAACTGTTGGGAAAACTGGAAATTAGTATGGCAGAAATTAGATATGGATCCACACTTAACACCATATACCAAGATAAGATCAAAATGGGTCCATGATTTAGGCATAAAGAATGAGATCATAAATAGATTAGAGGAACAAAGAATAGTCTACCTCTCAGACCTGTGGAGGAGGAAGCAATTTATGACCAGAGGAGAATTAGAGATCATTATTGATCACAAAATATAAGATTTTGATTACATCAAACTAAAAAGTTTATGTACAAACAATACTAATGCAAACAAGATTAGAAGGGAAGTAACAAATTGGGAAAATATTTTTAAAAGGAAAGGTTCTGACAAAGGTCTCATTTCCAAAATATATAGAGAACTGACCCTGATTTATAGGAAACCAAACCATTCTCCAATTGATAAATGGTCAAAGGATATGAACAGACAATTCTCAGATGATGAAATTGAAACTATTTCCACTCATATGAAAGAGTGTTCCAAATCACTACTGATCAGAGAAATGCAAATTAAGACAACTCTGAGATACCACTACACACCTGTCAGATTGGCTAAAATGACAGGAACAAATAATGATGAATGTTGGAAGGGATGTGGGAAAACTGGGACACTGATACATTGTTGGTGGAGTTGTGAAAGAATCCAGCCATTCTGGAGAGCAATTTGGAACTATGCCCAAAAAGTTGTCAAACTGTGCATACCCTTTGACCCAGCAGTGCTACTACTGGGCTTATATCCCAAAGAAATACTAAAGAGCAGAAAGAGACCTATATGTGCTAAAATGTTTGTGGCAGCTCTTTTTGTTGTAGCTAGAAACTGGAAGTTGAATGGATGTCCATCAATTGGAGAATGGTTGGGTAAATTGTGGTATATGAAGGTTATGGTATATTATTGCTCTGTAAGAAATGACCAGCAGGAGGAATACAGAGAGGCTTGGAGAGACTTAAATCAACTGTTGCTGAGTGAAATGAGCAGAACCAGAAGATCACTATACACTTCAACAACAATACTGTATGAGGATGTATTCTGATGGAAGTGGAAATCTTCAACATAAAGAAGATCCAACTCACTTCCAGTTGATCAATGATGGACAGAAATAACTATACCCAGAGAAGGAACACTGGGAAGCGAATGTAAATTGTTAGCACTACTGTCTATCTACCCAGGTTACTTATACCTTTGGAAGCTAATAATTAATGTGCAACAAGAAAATGGTATTTAACACATATATTGTATCTAGGTTATATTGTAACACATGTAAAATATATGGGATTACCTGCCATCAGGGGGAGGGAGTGGAGGGAGGGAGGGGATAATTTGGAAAAATGAATTTAAAAAAAAAAAAAAAAAACCTCTGCAGGGGGGCATATGAGTGAAATCTAGTTGCCAGTCCTCACCAGGGAAAGTACCTCTCCTCTGAATTGTCTTCAGGAGAGGTGGGGGGTTTAACGGCTCCCTCAGGATTCACCTGGGCACAAATTGGACAGGCCTGGCAGACTTGCTTGATCGTTTCCCCCAGCTTATGGCCAGTGAAAACTCGTTCAACCAAGGAGTGGAGGGCATTCCTCCCCAGATGCGTAGCCTGCTGCAAACCAGAGATAAGTTTCCACTGATTTGCCTCTGGAATTAAGAGGTGGTCTGAGAGAGTCTGGTACCAAACAGAGGGAGAAAGGCTATATCCCCTTTGTTCTGCCAGAGCTTTCTCCTGTGTGCTATAGGAAGGAGTAAAAGACTCAGTTAGCTAGGGAATTAAAGGTGTCAATAGGGGTGTAAGGGCAGCCGTCTTAGCAGCTGCATCTGCCAGCCTATTACCCTTAGCCTGAAGTGACTCTCCCTTCTGGTGCCCTCTGCAAAATATAACCGAGACCTCCTTGGGTTCGTGGACAACTTGTAATAGATATAGAATGGGAGAATTCCTTGCTGTTAACAAGTCTCTTTCTTTCCAAATAGCTCCATGAGCATGCAAAACATGAAAAGCATATTTGGAATCAGTATAAATATTGACTTTCATCCCCTTTCCCAGTTTTAAAGCCCTGGTTAATGCTATAAATTCGGATTTCTGTGCCGAGGTGCCAGGGGGCAATGGCTTAGCTTCCAGGGTGCTGTAAAGAGATACCACTGCATAACCCGCCTTTCTCTCCCCATCCTTGAGGAAGCTAGACCCGTCTGTGAACCATTCCTCATCTGGGTTCCCAAGGGGGCTTTCCTATAAGTCAGCTCTGCTAGAGTATACAGAGTCTATGTCCTTGCAATTACGGAAAATCTCTCCAGATTGAGAGATGTCAGGGAAGAGGGTGGCAGGATTTAGGGTGTGGCAAATTCGAAGAGTCAGGTCAGGGGTATCTAGTAAGAGAGCCTGGCATTTAGTAAGTCTTTCACTTGAGAGCCACTGATGGCCTTTGGATTCTAGAATGCTCTGGACCCTGTGGGGGGTTAAAACCTGTAAAGCGACCCCAAGGTCAGTTTGGAGGCTTCCTTTATTAAGAGGGTGGTGGCAGCTACCGCTCTAAGGCAGGAAGGCCATCCTAGAGAAGCTGAGTCCAGCTTCTTTGAAAAATAGGCCACTGGCCTGGGATCTGGTCCCAGAGACTGAGTAAGGACTCCCAAAGCCTGCCCAGCCTTTCATCTACATACATAGTGAAAGGTTTCTGTAAGTCAGGCAGGGTGAGTGCAGGGGCAGAGGTTAGTTTAGCCTTCAAGGTTTTAAAAGCATTGTCCTGCTCAAGTCCCCATTTGAAAGGAAGGTTATCAGGACCTTGAATAGAATCATAGAGGGGCTTAGCAATAATCCCAAAGTTTGGAATCCAGATCCTACAGAAGCTGCCATACCTAAGAAGGTAGCCTGCTTCCTCTCCTCAGTTAGAGAGCGAGAGGTGGGGGTGAGGTTGTGACCCAAATATTTGACAGATTGGCAGGCAATGTGGGCCTTGGATAGAGAGACCCTGTAACCTCTTGAGGCTAAGAAATTCAAGGTTTTTACAGTTGCTGCCAGAGACTCCTCCCTAGTAGGACTACAGAGCAAGATAACATCCACATTGAATAAGGCTGCTGCCGGGCAGCTCAACATCTCTCAAATCTTTAGCTAGGGCTTGCCCGAATAGATGTGGACTGTCTCTAAAACTTGGGAGGACCAACTGCCCAGGTTAATTGGCCAGGAAGTCCACCTGGCTTTACCCATTCAAAGGCAAAGAGAAATTGCCAGTCCTCATGCAGAAGAATACAAAAGAAAGCATCCTTTAGGTCCAGGGTAGTAAACCATTGAGTATTTCCTGGAATCTAGGTAAGTATGGTATAGGGGTTAGGTACTATGGGATGGATTGGGATAACTGCTTCTTTAATTGCCCTTAAATCTTGTACCATATGATAATCCCCATTCGCTTTCTTAACAGGAAGGATAGGAGTATTACAGGGAGATTGGCAGGGGATCAGAAGTTTAAACTTAAGAAACTTCTCAATCAAAGGTCCTGATCCTGTCTTCCTGCTTAATTGGATACTGCCGTCTATGTGGGAACACAGTAGGATCCCGTAGCTTAACGAGGGCTGGTGTAGCATGCATTGCCCTTCCAGGAATGCCCTGATCCCAGACAGAAGAGTCTATGTCCTCCCAGATTTCATAAGGAACATGGGAAGGTCTCAGAAAGAGCACAAATAGATCACTTGGAGATTTGAGCAGAGAGAATTGGGTTCCCAGCTTCTCCATTAAATCCCCACCCAATAGAGGAGTGGGACAGGAAGGAATAATTAAAAAGCAGTGTGGAAACAGCAAATCTCCATATCTACAAGGTAGAGGAAAAGTTTCCCAAGCAGCTCTGGAGGTTCCCTTCAATCCCCATCACTTTATGGGGGAAGGGGCACGTTGGACCAGAGTGGGATAATAGAACCGAAAAACAGGCCCCAGTATCAAATAGAAAATTAATGTGCTTACCTGCCACGTCTAGAGTCACCCTGGTTTCAGCTGAGCTGATGGAGAAAGGTGGGCCCTGGGCCCTGTTATTCTGAGTCCTGAGAGGACTGGAGGGCGAGGTTTGAGGCAGTGGCTCTACCCCTCTCTGGGCAGTCCCTTTTCCAGTGTCCTTCCTTGTGGCATGTAGGACAAGGATCTGGAGGCTTTTTCTGGGGGCATGTTCTCGCCCAGTGACCCTGCCTCTTGCATATAAAGCATGAACGGGTCTGATCTCTAGAAATGGCCACCACTAAAAGCTGAGCCTGTTCTTTATTTCTGGCTCTGAGCCTGCAATCCTTCTCCATTGCTGCTGCTTGGTCCCTATTATTGAACACCCCAAAAGCAACTTCTGATAATTGAGTCATGGGGGTTTGAGGCCCTAGAACCAATTTTTGTAGCTTCCTTCTGATATCTGGGGCAGACTGGTTAATAAAATGCATGCTAAGAACCGTGACACCCTCCTGAGAAGTGGGGTCCAGATTAGTGTATTTTCTCAGGGCCTCTTCCAATCAACTTTGGAAGAAGGCAGGATTCTCCTCAACTGTTTGAGTAATCCCCCTGAGCTTGTCATAATTGACTTGCTTTTTGATTCCTTTCCTCATGCCCTCAATGAGGCAGGTTATTAGGTGGTCTCTCCTCTCTCTATCCCTACTTCCCTCCTGATAGTTCCATGAGGGGTAAGATAGAGGTACAGCAACAGCCCCTGCCTGGTACCTAGCAGGGGATGAGGAAGCCATCTAGTCCCTGAATTTTTGGGCTAAATCCCAGATTCACCTTTTCTCCTCTATGGTACAGGAAGAGGAGATTATAATATTAATATCTCCCCAGGAAAGATCATATTGGAGGGTGATGGCTTTGAATCCCTCAATAATATTTAGTAGTATCCTCAGAATATCTGCCCAATTTTTCCTTGATTTGGGAGAGATCAGACATGGAAAAGGGCACTTGTACTCTGAGTACTCCCCCCTGAGGGTCGGCGACTTCCCTCAAGGGAAAGAGATTAGAAGGAGGCTCCTGATCCAATCAGGCCATAGCAGAATTAGGCTCCTGTGGAGGAGAAGGGGAATCTGCAGCTTCAGCCCGAGTTGGGCAAAGGCCTTGAGACTGGCCAGCCTCAGAGGGAGGCGGAAGGGATTGGGTTGAGGAGAACTTCAGCCCACTTCATGTATGAGAAGGACTAAGAAGTGGGGGTTGGGCATTTCCAGAACTCGACTCCAGGGGAGAGGGGAGTCCTATATCTTTGGACCCTGGGTCCTGTTTCTGATAAGGAGGTGGTCCTGGAGTGCAAGGTTCTGCTGAGAGCCAGAGGGCAGAGCAGACGCTTCTTGTGCCCTTGAAGGAGTGGAGAAGAAAGGATCGTCTAAAAGATCAATTTCTTCCTCTCCATTAGATTTGGTAAGTAAGGCTTTGCAATTTGTCCTTGGTTCAGCGTCCTGTGCTAGAACCATGAAGGCCTGAACTTGAAGGGACTGCTCAAACCACCTTCCCTTGTCAATTGCAAGTCCCACTCCTTAATAACTCTATAATTTGGTTGAGCCAAATATGGGCCATCTTTGCTGGCTGCCTAGAAAGTACTTTGGCCAGGCTATTTTTGGAAAAATGAATTAGCTTTTTTGTTTTGAGATCTCTTATGCCAAATTTGTCTTTGTTTTTTAAGAGACACCCTAGAGGTGAGTCTTTAGGAATGGATGAGATAAAATTGATCCATTCTTGCCTTAAGCCTCAAAAATTACACAAAAGCCTTAAGAGCCGTAAAGCACCCCAAATTTTTCCCAATAGCTCCTTTGTTCTCCAATGCCTCTCTTGAGAGAGAGAAAAAAGAAATCGCAGAAATCCTTATCGCAAGCGTCCCCACAAGTAAGGATTTTGCTCGGATGGAAAAATGCCCCGGCAGACAAAGTTGATCCAGATCTTTGGCTGCTCACAGCTATAGGGGTTCAGAGAAAGAGGGGGCTTACCTACAACTGGCTCTGTCGATTCCCTGTATGAGGCCACCAGGTTTGTTGGGGATGTGCAGGCTTTTGATGAGACAAGGCACAGGTGAAGTAAAATAATTTACTAAATTATAAGTAAAAGTAGAAGTAAAGGTTTATTATAAATCATCAAGAGATCTCAATGGAGCAAAACTCTTGGATGGAATTAGAGTTCTGTCTGTTCTGCCTACCTGCCCATTCTTCTCACCCTCATATCTATATCTATATCTATATCTAGATATAGATATAGATATAGATATAGAGAGATAGAGAGAGAGAGAGAGAGAGAGAGAGAGAGAGAGAGAGAGAGAGAGAGAGAGAGAGACAATACAGAGCTATTGGGTTTGAATAGTCTTCAGTAAGGCTATAGAAAGTTTGATTAGTGATAGTTCAAATTATATAGAGCTTAAGTGGAGGTACTTAAGGTGAATTCAGTTCTATTGAAAGTTAAGTAGGGGTACTTAGCTTTGGTTCAGCTCTATGGAAAACTTGGGTAGTGTCAGCAGAACTCTATAGAAAGGTAAATTAGTGGTACTTAACAGAGGTGGGGTTGGGCTGACTTCTAGGAACACTGTAACATGGAAAGGGACTCTTTAAGAGTCTCCAGCCTCAGTTTCCCTCATCATATGTAATGAAAATATATTTCATTTTTCCCCCTCTTTTTGGTACATCCTCAAAAGACAAAAGTTGTCATTTAATTAGTCCCAATTTTTTTACTTCACATCACCTCTTTCCTGTACATTAAGAAAATTAATTAGAAAATATTTTGAAGGAAAGGATATGACAAGGAGTGTATTCACTTCCATTATGATGTCTTAAAGTAACTAGCTAAGTGATACTAAAGGCAACCAAATGATGTCCTTGATTATCTTGAAGTATTGCTACTTGATGAGCTCTCTGTCTGTCTTTGACAAACTAAAGTCTAGGTTTCTCTTACTGTATTAGGAAAAAAAAAATATTTTCAAAATAAATCATTCCTACACCTACACTAATATCTTTTTTCCTATTTTTTTCTTTTTAATCAGAAGAAAAGGATTTCCTTTCTAAAAGACCCACACTTATAACCTTGAGCTTATCCTCTCCTACTCTCTCTAGTTTCTTTCTTTAATAATTACCCTTTGTCATCATGATATCTTCACTTGATCTTTCTTTCTTGCAGTGGTTCTTCCTCCTTGGCCTTAGAGCCATTGCATACCCATAACTTTCCTTATAACTAATCCTTAGAAAATTAACCCCGAATTAAAAGCCTTTTGTGACTCAGTATCCACTCAAAGAATCATCTCAAAAATTATTACAAACATGCTTTATTTTCATCAAATATCAGGAGTACATAGAAATTCAAAACCAAAGACTTTTAAACAGGCAAATATCATCTCTTGATTATATGGGGTATAATTTTTGATACACATATGTACACATGTGTATCTCATATACACACCCATTCATTTCATATACATATATATATATTTTTTCTAGCTGCTTGCAAGATTTTCTCCTTTGTGTGGTAATTCTGCAGCTTAGCCACAATATTCCGTGTTCTTTTTTTAGGGTCTATTTCAGAAGGCGTTCGATGAATTCTTTCCACATCTACTTTCCCTTCTGTTTCTATTATCTCTGGACAGTTCTCTTTGATACTCCAGATTCTCATTTTTTTTGTTTTGTTTGACTGATTCTTGGGTTCTCTGTGAATCATTCATTTCTATTTGTTCCATCCTGACTTTTAAGGAGTTATTTTCTTCTTTCACAGTTTTTAGTTCTTTTTGTAAATGCCCAATTTCATTTTAAAATGAATTATTTTGCTCTATTGAATTTTTTTCCATTTCCCTAATAACAAAATCAACAGGAATCATGTGATAGCCTCCATTGATGCAGTAAAAGCTATTGACGAAAGACAGCACTCATTCCTATTAAAAGCACTACAGAGCAAAGGAATAAAGGGAGCTTTCCTTAAAAATAATAAGCACCATCTATTTAAAGCCAACAGAAAGTATTATTTGCAATGGAGAGAAACTGAACACATTCTAAATAAGAGCAGGGCTGATATAAGGATGTCCATTATCACTATAACTGTTCAACAATATACTAAAAATGTTAGCATTAACAATGAGAAAAGAAAAAGAAATTAAAAGTAATTAAAATAGCAATGAAGGAGGAAAAAACCCTTTCACGCTTTGCAGATGATATGTTGATGTTCTTAGAGAATCCTTGAAATCATCGAAAAATGCACTGGAACAATTAATTGCTTGACCAATGTTGCAGCATATAAAATGTAAAAATTAGCATTTTTACATATTACTGACAAAGTCCATCAGCAAGAGATAGGAAGAGAAATTCCATTTAAAATAACCAGACAAAATAAAATATTTAGGTATCTACTGACTAAGACAAACCCAGGAAATATATGAAAACAATTACAAAAGATTTGTCACAAATAAAGTCAGATCTAAGCAATTGGAAAAAAAAAAATCAATTATTCATGGGTAGGCTGAGCTAACAACACAGAAGTGATAATTCTGCCTAAATTAATCTATCACTGAAACTGCCAAAATTATTTTATGGAACTAGAACAAATGGAAAAAAACAATTTAAATACCAAGGTGCCACAATAAGGGTCACTCAAGATCTGGCTGCCTCCACATTAAAAGATAGAAGGGCCTGGAACCTGATATTCCATAAGGCAAAAGATCAAGGACTGCAACCAACTAGAAAAAATAATAAAATTCATCTGGAACAACAAAAAAAAGCCTAGATTCTATATTTACAGGAAATTATTAAAGAGAACTGTCCAGAGATAATAGAAACAGAAGGGAAAGTAGATGTGGAAAGAATTCATCGAACTCCTTCTGAAATAGACCCTAAAAAAAGAACACCACGGAATATTGTGGCTAAGCTGCAGAATTACCACACAATTTACCACACAAAGGAGAAAATCTTGCAAGCAGCTAGAAAAAAAACAATTTAAATACCAAGGTGCCACAATAAGGGTCACCCAAGATCTGGCTGCCTCTACATTAAAAGATAGAAGGGCCTGGAACCTGATATTCCCTAAGGCAAAAGATTAAGGACTGCAATCAAGAATGAACTACCCAGCTAAGTTTAGCATCTTTTTCCATGGAAGAAGATGGTCATTCAATGAAATAGAGGAATTCCATATGTTTCTAAGAAAAAAACCAGACTTAAACAAAAAATTTGATCTATATCCACAAGACTGAAGAGAAACAGAAAAAGGTACACAGAACCCTTGAGAACTGTAACTCTGTATATATACACAGGAGATCGTTTCAGAAAAAGGGGAAGGAATGATAAAAAAAAATGATAAAAAGAGGGAAACTACATTCCAGGAAGAGGCATAGAAAATACACCATATCTGAGGGAATTTAGTGAGGGGGAGAATCATTGTGTGAATCTTACTCTCATCAGAAGAGGCTCAAAGAGTAAATAATTGACATATTTGTTTTTTCAGAGAATTCTCTCTCACCTCATTAAAAGGGGGGAGAGGAAAAGGGAAAAGGAAAAGGAGAAAAAGGGAAGGGACGTGGAGGGGGGTGGTTCTAGTATTTAGCTTATATTTTAAAGTGGCTTGATTTCTCTTCTGAACTGCTGTTTTATAAGTAGAGAAGAGCTAACAGCCTGTGCCAGATTCTTCTATCTCAGTGGCTTCTCTGATCCCAGAGCCCTCCCCAGCACGATTGGCACAGTGTGCTAGCACCCAACCATCTGTGCTGGCCTCTTTTTCTTTCCTCCCCTGGGAACTAACCTTTTCTGTTTAAACTCCAGATTCTCTTCAGTTGGTAAGTCATACTTCCAGTCCTTGTGGTTTCTATCAGTCCAGTGCTATTTTTGAGGTTGATTTATCTAATTGGTAGTGAGGGAAGAAAGGAGCTTACAGGATCGCGTGTATCTTCTCCTCCATCTTGGCTCGCCCCCCCCCCCCTCAATCAAATATTCTACCAAGAAACACAAAACAGCAAAAAAATTGCCTCTGAATTGCCACAACCCATGAATATTGGGAGTATAACACATTACCATCAAAAGATAATCTCAAAGATCATCAGAAAGTGTCTGTTTTGGTTGGGGGTGGGTATGGGAGGAGGCCAGGTACAGGCATAGGTAGGCAAGTAGACAGAGCATGGAGTACACCTCATGCTGAGCAGACCAGGGTGGGATGTGGTCTCCAAGCTGCAGAGAATCTATAGTGAAGACTCTACTACAGTTTTGGCTACTCTGCCCTGGCAGCAAGCCAGTAGATCAGCAGAGAAGTTATAAAACTTCCAACATAAACACAAAGGGTAGAGTGTACCCCAAAGTGACAGAGTCTCACAGCACCTGGGCACACCCATGCAACACCATAGTGATTGAGTGAGATCCCAGCACAGCCACTCATCCCAGTGCAACCCCTGCTTCCTCTGCCATTTTACTATCACTTCCTGTTATCTTTTGAAGAAGTTTGGTAAGCCATCATTGCCCCCAAAACAGACCTCAGATTGCAGACTTTTTGTTATTGTTATTGTTGTTGTTGTTGCTAAAATGAGTAAAAAGGCAAAGCAGGCTTTAAGTATAAATAGCTTATATAGTGAAAGAGAGCAGATTTCAAATCCTGAGAAGACTAAAAACAGATTATCTCTAGATGAAATCCCAAAGGGGAATATGACCGGTCCCCACCACACAAAGCTCTCATAAAAGAAATGAAAAGGGATCTTTAAAATGAGCTAGAAGAAGAATGGGGAAAGGTAAAGAAAACCTTACAAGAAGGTCTCAATAAGGCATATAACTCATGAACAGGTAGAATAGAAAAAGAAAACAACCCTCTGTAAAACAGAATTTGTGAACTGGAAAAAGAGAATAACTCCTTAAAAATAGTGAAATGGGAAAAAAAAAGTTCTATAGAACAAAACATCTAATTTAAAAACTCAATTGAATATTTACAAAAAGAAATAAAAAGTAAATGAAGAAAACAATTCATTAAAAATCAGAACTAAAAAAATGAAAATGAATGAGACATCAAGAATCAATCAAGCAAAACTAAAAAAAGAAAAAAAAAATAGGAAAAAAGTGTTAAATAACTACTTGGAAAAACAACAGATCTGGAAAATAGATCTAGGAGAGATAATCTAAAGATTCTTGGATTCCCTGAACATCATGATGGTAAAAAAAAAAAAAAAAAAAAAAAAAAAGCCTAGACACTATTTTTCAAGAAGTCATCAAAGAGAACTGCCCAGATGTCACAGAATCAGAAGGTAAAATAGCCATTGAAAGAATTCGTCAATCACCTACTGAAAGAGACCCCAAAATTAAAACTCCAAGGAATATTGTGGCTAAATTCAAGAACTATTGGGCCAACATAAAAATACTACAAACAGCCAGAAAAAAATTCAAGTATCAAGGAGTCACAAAAAGGATTACTCAGGATCTAGCTACTTCCACATTAAAGGATAAAAGGGGGGGCAGCTAGGTGGCGCAGTGGATAGAGCATCAGCCCTTAATTCAGGAGAACCTGAATTCAGATCTGGTCTCAGACACTTAACACTTCCTAGCTGTGTGTGACCCTGGGCAAGTCACATAACCCCAGCTTCAGGAAAAGAATAATAAAAAAAAAAAAAGATCAAAAGGCCTGGAAACTGATATTCTGAAAGGCAAAAGAACTTGGAATGCAGCCAAGAATAAGCTACCCAGGTAAGCTAAGCCTTTTTTTTCATGGAAGAAGATGGACATTTAATGAAACAGGTGAATTCCATTTGTTTCTAATGAAAAAGCCAGAGCTAAACAAAAAATTTTGCCTCCAACTCTAGGACTCAAGGTAAGCAGAAAAAGATAAAAGAGAACTTTTGAAAAGTGTATTTCTGTTATGCACATACATAAAAAGTGCATGTATAATTTAATTTTACTGATATAATATAAAAGAGGGAAATAGAAATGGAAAGGGGATAGTATCAGAAAAAGGGAAAAGAGCAGATAAAAAGAGGGAAACTGCATTCTACTAAAAGGCAAAGGAAACCTATCATATCTGAGGGAATTTAGTTAGGGGGAGGAACATTATGTGAATCTTACTCTTGTCAGATTTGACTCAAAGAGATTTGACATATTTGATTTATAGAGAAACTTCTCTCACCTCATTAAAAAGTAGTAGAGGAAAAGGGAAAAGGAAAAAAGCAATAAGGGAAAAAAGTATAAGAAAGAGGAAGGGATTCAAAGGGCTGGGGAGGGATTCTAAAGAGGGAGAGCTGAGTGAGGCAAGTGATGCCTATAAGTTTAATACTGGGGAGGGGGTTAAGGGGCAGCAAGAAAAAAAAAAGCATAATCTGGGGATAATAAGATGGCAGGAAATATAGAATTAGTACTCTTAACCATAAATGTGAATGGGATGAACTCTCCCATAAGGTGGAGGCGGATAGCAGACTGGATCAAAAATCAGAATCTACAATATGTTGCTTACAGGAAACACATTTAAAGCAGGGAGATACATATAGGGTAAAGGTAAAGGTCTGGAGCAGAATCAATTAAGCTTCAGGTGAACTCAATAAAGCAGGATTAGTTATCCTTATCTCAGAGCAAGCAAAAGCAAAAACTGATCTAATTAAAAGAGATAATGAAGAAAACTATATCTTGCTAAAAGGTAGCAGAGATAGTTAAACAATATCAATACTAAACATATATGAAACAAGTGGTAGAGCATTAACTTCCTAACGGGGAAGTTGAGAGAGATGCAAGAAGAAATAGACAGCAAAACTATAACAGTGGGAGATCTCAACCTTATAGTCCCAGAACTAATTAAATTAAACCACAAAGCAATAAGAAAGAAGTTAAAGAGGGAAACAAAAAATTAGAGAAGTTAAGTATGGTAAATCTATGGATAAAACTGAATGGAGACAGAAAGGAGTATACTTTCTTCTCAGCAATTCATGGAAACTATACAAAAAGTGAACATATATTAGGACATAAAGACCTCAAAATTAAATGCAGAAAGGAAGAAATAGTAAGTGAATTCTTTTCAGATCACAATGAAATAAATACTACATTCAAAAAAAGCTAGGGGTAAATTTATCAAAAAGCAATTGGAAACTAAATTGGAAACTAAAATTGGAAACAGCAAATCATAAACACAATTAATAATTTTACCCAAAAGAATGATAACAATGAGACAACATACCAAAATTTGTGGGCTGCAGCCAAAGCAGTAATAAGAGGAAATTTTATATCTCTAGAGGCTTACTTGAATAAAATACAGAAAGAGAATATCAATGAATTGGATTTGCAAATTAAAAAGCTAGAAAAAGCCAAATTAAACACCCCCAAAGAAATACTAAACCTGAAATTCTAAAATTAAAAGGATAAAATGATAAAATTGAAAGTAAACATTGAATTAATAAATAAAACTAAGAATTGGTTTCATGAAAAAAAACACACAATAAAATTAGTAAACCTTTGATAAAATGTGATTAGAAAAAGGAAAGAGGAAAATCAAATTGTTAGTCTTAAAAATGAAAAAGGAGAACTTTCCACCAATGAAGAGGAAATTACTGTAATAATTAGGACTTACTTTGCTCAACATTATGCCAATAAATTTGATAACCTAAGTGAAATGGATGATTACCTTGAAAAATATAGGCTTCCCAGATTAACAGAGGAGGAAGTAAATTGCTTAAGTAGTCCCATTTTAGAAAAAGAAATAGAACAAGCTATTAATCAACTCCCCAAGAGTCCCCAGGACCAGATAGTTTTACCTGTGAATTCTACCAAACATTTAAACAACAATTAACTCTAATCTAATCTAATATATTATACAATATAATATAACATAATATAATATAATATTAACTCTAATATATAATTAACTCTAATATAAACTATTTGAAAAAAGGGAATGAAGGAGTCCTATCAAATTCATTTTATGGCACAGATATGGTACTGATACCTAAACCAGATAGGTTGAAAACAAAGAAAGAAAATTATAGACCAATCTCCCTAATGACTATTGTTACTAAAATCTTTTTTTTTTTCCTTTTTAAAATTTATTTTATTATTATAACTTTTCATTGACAATTTTTATGCATGGGTACTTTTTTACATTATTTCTTGCAATTACTTGTGTTCCGACTTTTCCCTTCCCTCCTTCCACCCCCTACCCTAGATAGAAGGCAGTTTTCTACATGTCAAATGTTATAGTATATCCTCAATACAATATATGTGTGCAGAATGGAACAGTTCTCTTGTTGCATAGGAATAATTAGATTCAGAAGTTAAAAAAATAACCTAGGAAACAAAACAAAAATGCAAACAGTTCACACACATTTCTCAGTGTTCCTTCTCTGGGTGTAGCTGATTCTGGCCATCATTGATCAATTGGAACTGAATTAGATCTTCTCTTTGTCAAAGATATCCACTTACATCAGAATACATTCTCATACAGTATTGTTTTTGAAGTGTATAATGATCTCCTAGTTCTGCTCATTTCACTCAGAATCAGTTCATGTAAGTCTTTCCAAGCCTCTCTGTATTCATCCTGCTGGTCATTTCTTAAAGAATAATAACATTCCATAACATTCATATACCACAATTTACCTAACTCAAATTGATGGGCATCCCTTCATTTTCCAGTTTCTAGCCACCACAAAAAGGGCTGCCATAAATATTTTGGCACATACAGGTCTCTTTACCTTCTTTAGTATTGTATGGAAAAGAGAGATAAGGTGAAGAACTTACAGGAATGTATGAATTCTTTTTTCTATATTTTATTTTCATTATTTCTGTGTTTCCCCTATGAGCAGTATAATATGTGCAGGCTCATATTTACTTGAGCATTGGCCAGCTATAAACATATTTACTTAACCTGAGCTGATGACATTTATCAATATTTGACATTTATCAATATTTAGTCTATTAGCTTGACCACTATCTGCTTCATTAACCCTGAAGGTCAGGAGATTTCTGGGAAACATAAACCTTTCATTCCAATCTCTCCAAATAGTAGCAATCAATTAGATTCCTCCTCTTCCCATTCTCAATGCTCTCTTACTTGAGATGTAATCTCTTGTATACAAGCTATGTATCCTTACTACTTCTTTAATCCTCCTAACATGACCTTTCTCTTTCTTATCTCATGATGGGACAGCTCATCCTCTGGAGGTTTTCAATAAACAACTTTTCTGTTTTTTTCTTGAATGATCTCTGAGTAGTCATTTTGTGTAAGGGACCTCTCCATCCCTCACAGCTGGGGGCTCTTCGGGATGGAGTCTTTGGGGGATATGGCTGTGTGCACCCCAGATAGGGACAGGCACCCATGGAATAATTTTCTCCATGGTCTCTGGCTCTGGTTGAGCAGCCTCCTTCCCCTCTTAGACAACAACCGAGGCAAGGATACTCAGTGTAAAGCAGAATTGAAGACTGAAGGAAGTAGAGTCCTGATGGCCTGCATTTGTAGCCTGAAAGATATGTACACATGTAAACTCAAGGTAATGTCCTTGGGGTCTGGAGGTCCATTGGCTTGGTTGAGGGAGACCCTGAGGGATAAGCCCTCCCAAATTTGTTTTTGGTGTGGACTGCTGCTGACCCGAATGATAAAGGACTTTTCCTGAGAAAAGCTCTCTGGTGGTTTCGGGGTCGGGGGAGTGGGGAGGGCATGTGAGGGTAATGAAGGACCTCTGCCAACACCTGGACTAGGTCCAGGATGGTATAGAAGAAGTCCAAGAATTTGTATCAGGACGTTAGCTAGGGAATTCAAGACTGGAATGAACTTCCCATATATAAAAGGAAGAAAACTGGGAGTATGTATATCTCAAGACTATTTAGGTATATCAGACTTAAATCTTTATGTAAAAGGTGAAAATAAAGTTTTTTGTTTGTCTGTGTGTGTATGTCTGCTTTGCATTGCTTTTATTCTGTGTTAAAACTTAGCAAGCTTGTAAGAGATAAGAATTCGGCCTCTGTTTAGAGGCTTAGAAAAATATCAGACTGAATTGTGAGAATTGGAATTCATTCAGAGATATAATTCTTTCAGAGTGGCTCAGAATATATTAGTAATTTGGGAAGTATTTTTGCACTTCTCAAGAAAAGAAATTTTTTTCCCCTTTCTCTCCCTCTGTCTCTGGTAGCAGCTTTGCAGGAGTTGGAGAGAAAGAAAAAAAAAAAAACATAGATTGAAAGTTTGGAAAGTTTTGAGAAGATAAAAGAATGGTGACTATTACTCCTGTAAACAAGAACCTGTTATCAGAACTCAGCCAGAGAAAAAATGTTCAAGGTAAAGCAATGATTGGTGTTTAATTCTTTCCTTGCTTACTAAAGAAAATAAGTTCGAGGAATATCTAGGTAGATTTTAGGAAATTTCACAAAATAAAGTATTGGTTAATTTTTAAATAACTTTAAATTGGCATGTGTGTAACCTTGGAAACTTAAGGTTGGAAATAAGGAACTGCAGATATTGGAAGGGAGGAATAAAAATAGAGTAAGAGAGGTAAATAGCTAAATATAGGGGCTCTCTGACCTGTTGAACCTGTGGGAAAACTAGGCATGTTTCTAAAAATTGTGCCAAGAGAAGAATGAAAAATCATTATTAGGAAGTTTGCTTTCATGGAATTAGAGAATAGAAAGTTTAAAAAGGCTGAATTGGGTAACTGTCTGCAGCATTTGATTATGGGTTTTGGAAACTTACTATGTTTTAAAGAGGTATTGTAATTTTGAATTTGAAATTGGGGAAAATAATTTTACTATTGCCATGCACATGTTAGATTTCTTCTGGGTAAAAATCTTAAGAATTGTTTGAATATTGTGGCATTTACAACTGAAGAGAAAAACTTCTTTTTTTATTATTTGGTTAGACTTCAAATAAAAATATAGGTTATTAAACAAAATTCCAGTAGCTTACCTTAGGGGGATCATGTTTATATATACTTACTTAAATGGTATGTTGCTTTTTAAAAGTATTGAGTAATATGTAAACTATATTACAAGTTTTATGAAATTTGGTTCAAAATTAATTGTGAATTGAACTTTAAAGTTTTTAAAAAACATGATTTAAAGAAAAGGGAAAAGAGATTGATTTACTAGTTTTTTGAATTACTAGTTTAAATGGAGTATCTAGTCAGAAGGGTTATTGTTTTGGGAGTGTTTAAAGTATGTCAGAGAAGGTTTGAACAAGTAAGCATTGGGAGGAGAGAGAGATGGGACAGGAGAATGAAGGTGATTTAAGGATTCATTAGTAGTAGCAAATGCTTTCAACAAGAAATCAGTGGGGAAAATAAGGAATTTTTTGGAAAGGGATAGAGAGATGGCTGTGTGACAGGATCTGTTTTTGGAGGGGAGAGAGCAGCAGAGCAGTACTGGAAAGCTGCAGCTGCTTTTAGCTGAAGAAAACAAACTGATTTAAAGGGACAGGCTACTCTTACAAGGTGTTAAGTGATTGACCATTTATTTCTTTAGATACATAATGGTTATAAATATTAAAGAATATGATCAGAAATGTGATCTATATTTTGAAAGGGTTATTTAATTGATATTTTCAAGAATTTTTCAGATTCTTTTTATGTGAAAATAGAAGTTTTAATTAATTGTATTGATTCTAATTATCTGAAAGGGACCCCAAGAATAATAGTGTTTGCCTTCTTTCTTTTGAAAATGTTTTTGTTGTGAACAGTATGTAGTTTGGGATTTTTCTGTGTATGGGATATTTTAAAAGCACAATGGTATAATATTCAACTTATTCAAGATTCAACATCTACTTGGGTATGTAAGAATTGTGTGAATTTTCTGGGATAAATTTCTTATTGTTACCAATATAAGGTCATGGTAAATAAATGTTTGGGATTTGTCTGAAACTTTGGAGATAAAATATCTTGGACTTATAATTAATGCTATTTGAGAATTTTAAAACTACACTCTCTTATGTGCCTGGTTGAATTTTAACTGTTTATATTATGTTGTAATCATGTCCCTGCATTTTTTTTTCCTCCTGTGACTGATTTCTATGATCAGAGCAATAGTTAATAAGAACTGTTAATGCAATTCAACTATATTATACCTTGCTGTTTCCAATCTGGTTATATATAATCATTATATTCTAAATGATTAGGCAAATGAATATTTACCCTTTTCATCTATCTGTTACTGTATATTTGTGTCTGTGGATATTCAGGTTTTTTAAAAATGTTTGTAAATAATGAAAGGACAATTAGCACGATGGTCTGTGAAACCTAACTGCTATTTATTGGGACTATACCATCTGCCTGTTCTGTGAAGCAATCTTCTTCCTTCACATAGGAACTGCTATGTTGTCCTGCTTTTGGGACCTAGATCAGCCCACTGATCATTTTCAGCACACCATACCCATCCCCCTGTTTGGACTGAGAGCTAGTTCTCCACCTCTTATCAGCATGAAGCAGTTTTTTGAATGAGAGACCATCACACATGTTCCTGCTGTAATTTGGACTGATATGGGAAACTTGGGAATGGTTGATGAATGACTGTTAAACCTTGATTTGGTCATCTATTATTGTGTGTTTAAGATTTGGGATGGAAATTGTTAAAATTATAACTGTTGCTTTTAAGGAAGTTATAATATGTTTATAATATCTATGTTCACTTCAAAATATGTAATTGTTTGAGGGATTTTCTTTAGGGAACTCCTCCTGTACTAGTCTGTTATGTATAGGAACTTTAATTCACTCTTGAGATTTATATGTGGAATGGTTATTTGACTATTTATTTTATTTTTGTTTTTTGGATGATTCCTTTCCATGAGAAAGAAAAAAAAGGAGAGGAAGATATAGGGAACTAGGGAAACTGGTGGATTTTTCTCAAAATACTTAAAAGAGTGGGAACCCTTAGTTTTCTGTTCACTTTGCCTTAGGTACTTCTGTCCCACCCCCTATCTCACCAGTTCAGATTGAATCAGAAGTCCTTAAGCAGTCCTTTTTTGTTTTTATTATGCTTTAGCTTTGAAATCCCTTATTCTGTTGGAATTGCTCAGCAGACTATTTTCTGATTGCCTATTTTTAGGAAATCTCCAAGATATAGACATCTGTTTTGGGACTGGCAGTCTCCAACCTTGTACCCCAATTTCTTAATTGGTATCTCAGCATTTTCAAAGTACATCACAGTTTTGAGATCAATCCTTTAAAGTTTTGGGTTTACCTGCCTTCATGGTCTAACTGTGCATGCTCTGATAGCTGTGTTTGGAAATCTGTATTCTAGTAGCAGCCCTGTATGTCCCTCTGGGTGAGGAGAGGTGGAGCTACTTCAAGCCTCATCCTTCTCCCCTGGAGTGAGGTGCTCCTCTGAATGGGCAGCATGACTGTCTCGAGCCCTGCTAATCCCTATATAAGCAGAACCTGAGTTAAGTGCACAAATGACTGCAGACCACATAACACAGTGAACTGTCCATCTACAACTGGATTCTCTGGCTGAGATGAGGGCTTTTGTACTGCTGATAACTCTGGGGTTGTCAGGAAGAGAAATTCCCTTGCCATAAGTCCTTGCATTTTCTAGTTTCATCTTGACTTATTTGCTTCATATTGGGTTGGCCAAAATTATGGTGCTGAGTCCTCCCTGGTATCCAGGGGAAGGTAATTCAATAATTCAAATATTCAGAAGGAGAGTGTTAAATGTTGTGCCTCAGTTTCCCTTGTCATTTTTGTTAATTTATCTTTGTATTTTTATGTCTGTCAAATGTCAATCTGTTCTGTGATAATTGTTTGTAGATAGTTGGTGGAAGCAATTTTTATGGTATGAAATTATTGCAATCAGTTGTATTATCCTATTGCTACTATGTCTACCCTGTATAATTACATTAGTAACCAGAATAGTTCAATGGTCCCTATCAAAATATTGCATTCAGAAGATGCTATTAAAATGATGATTTTTCGGAGAAAAGGCTGTGATGTATTAGAGAGGGATAATCTTAATGGGGAACTTGATAAACAATGTATAGATTTGTTAACTGATTTTGAACAGTGTGTACATTCTTCATAGAAATATGATAAAAAACCATTTACATAATATAAGGGGGGAATGTATGGAATAGAGAGATAAGATTAAGAACTTATAGTAATGTATGAATTCTTTTTCTGTATTTTATTTTCATTATTTCTCTTTCCCATATGACCTGTATAATATGTGCAGGCTCATATTTACTTGAGCCTTGGACAGCTATAAACATATTTACTTAACCAATATGATGACATCTATCAGTATTTGACATTCGACATTTATTGATATTTAGTCTATTAGCTTGACCACTATCTGCTTGATTAAGTCTGAAGGCCTGATTTTCTGTTTCCTAGAAATCAGAAGATATCTGGGAAACAGAAACCTTCCATTCCAAACTCTCCAAATAGCAACAACCAATTAGATGCCTCTTCATCCCCTTCTCAATGCTCTCTTACTGGTGATGTAATCCCTTGTATAAAAGCTATATATCTTTACTACATCTTTAGGCCTCCTACCATGAGCTTTCTCTTTATCTAATGATGGGACAGCTCATCCTCTGGAGGTTATCAATAAACACATTTCCTGTTTGCATCCTAAATGCATCCTAAATCCTAAAAAGGATGCATTTATTATTTCTGCCTTATTACATTTGAGTTTGAGGTTTTTATGTCCTAATATATGGTCAGTTTTTGTACAGGTTCCATGATTGCTGAGAAGAAAGTGTACATCTTTGTGTCTCCATTTAGTTTTCCCCAAAGATCTATGATATCTAACATTTCTTGTATTCTATTTACCTCTTTGACTTCTTGTTTATTTTGTGATTTGATTCATCTAATTCTGAGAGTGAAAAGTTGAGATCTCACAATATTTTAGTTTTGCTGTCTATTTTTTCTTGCAGCTCTCTTAATTTCTCTTTTAAAAATTTAGATACTTCACCACTTGGTGCATATATGTTTAATATTGATATTGCTTCATTATCTACGCTACCTTTTAGCAAGATATAATGCCCTTTTTATCTCTTTTAATTGGATTAATTTTTGTTTTTGCTTGATCTGAGATCAGGATGGCTTTGCCTGCTTTTTTGACTTCACCTGAAGCATAGTAGATTCTGCTCCAACCTTTTACCTTTACTCTATATGTATTGCCCTGCTTCAAATGTGTTTCCTGTAAACAACATATTGTAGGATTGTGGCTTTTAATCCAGTCTGCTAAATGCTTCCTCTTTATGGGAGATTTTACACCATTCACATTTATGGTTAAAATTACCAATTCTGTATTACTTGCCATCTTGTTAAACCCTGTTTATGCTTTTCTCCTTTTCTTACCCCTTAGTCCCCTTGCCAGTATTAAACTTGTGAGCAACATTGCTTCTCACAGCCCTCTTTTTTTTAGTATCCTTCCTCCCACCTTAGAGTTCCTCCACCTATCTTACCCCTTTTCCTCACAATCTCTGTGTTCCCTTACACTTAACTTACTTGTTCTTTTTTAACTTTTCCCCTCCCACTTTTCAATGAAGTGATAGAAGTTTCACCATAAATCAAATATGTCTAATATTTTTTCTGTTTAAGCCAATTCTTATGAGAGTAAGACACATACTATTTTCATCCCCCTCCATTCTTTCTCTCAGATATAATAGGTTTCCTTTGCTTCTTCATGAGATGTAGTACCCCTACTTTATCATTTTCCTGGTACAATTTCCTTTCCACCTCTAGTTTCTAAAACAAAGTATAAATGTGTTCTTTATATATCTTTATAGCAGAAATATAGTTCCCAATATTTATTTTTATCTTTTTAGGTTTATCTTCAGTTCTATATTTATAGATCAAACTTTTTGTTTAGTTCCTGTTTTTTTCATCAGAAAAAGATGAAATTCACTTATTTCATTGAATATCCATCTACTTCCCTGGGGAAAAAAAAAAAAAAAAAAGCACTGAGAAGAGGGTATGTTCACAATAGGCAAGAGTCCTGGCAGGCAGCTTTCTCAAGAAGAGAGCTTTTTGGCAAAGCATAATCCTGTTGTAGAGATTTTGAGTTCAGAATTGTATTTTATTGGCAGTCTGAGGTTGGGGCTTGCATTCTAAATTGAATGATATTCCTTCAATGTTGTCAATGCCCCTAGGCCTATATTTCCAGTTGAAAAGATCTTAATTATATTAGTGTTTCAAGCCACTCAGGCAGAGATCTCCAACTGAATAAAATCACTTAACTGAGAGTTCAAGCTACTGGGAGTGGTCCCAGGCTAATCTTCAACTCAATAGAAAGTGTGACCACATTTCTGGCTAGATAACTGGGCATGGTCTGAGAAGGTATGCTTTTCCCAGGGAAGAGACTTAGACCCCAATCATCATTCTTCTACAGATTAAAGGGAACACAGATTCAGGGTTCATCCTTGTCATGTGAATGTTATGGAATATTATTGTTCTGAAAGAAATGGTCAGCAGGATGATTTCAGAGAGGCCTGGAGAGACTTACATAAACTGATGCTAAGGGAAATGAGCAGAATCAGGAAATCATTGTACTCAGCAACAACAAGATTATACGATGATAAATTCTGATGGACATGGCTCTTGAGTTGATTCAGGCCAGTTCCAATGATCTTGTGATGAATTGTAGATTTAATTTACTGGATTTGTCTTATTTTAAGCTCTTCAGAGTTAACTAGAGTTTTGTTGGTGAAAGAATACAGAACTAAAATTGGAAAAAGCTGGTAATTATATATTTAATTTAAGAAGATATATCATCCAAAAAAAAAAAAAAAAAAAACCCTTCCTATTTGCCCCAATTACTTCTGGTTTCTTATTAATTTTTAAAAATTTCCTTTCCTAATTGGATACATATTCATAGGATTATAGATCTAGAACTAGAGCTGCAGGCACCATTAGAGGTCATTTACTTAGAAGTCTTTATCTTTTAACTTATGGGTAAATTGACAACCACCAAGATTAAATGAATTACTCAAAGTAGCAGAGGTAGCATTTTCCAAAGAAAAGAAGGAAATAAAGGTAAAAGAAGTAAGACAGAATGGTATAAATTCCTATCTAATTCAACTAGGCATAGCTATCTATTTTCATTATACTAACAAAGAGTTAGTAAGTGTTCAGGATTAAAAGTTAGTGAGGAAAACAGCCTGATCCAGTTTACCCTAATGCTCTGATGACTTGTCTCTGAGTTAGGACTATTTATATTCAAGTCTCTGTCTGACTTACAATGTTTACATGACACTAGGCACATCACTTAGTTTTTCAGTGCCTCCAGGCAATAGCCTGAGACAATAAATTGCAGAACTACCATTTTCTTGCTTTGTTAGAGGATGTTTTCCCACCAAGCATTGCTTACACAGATGAAATTATAGGTTCCTAATAAAATAAATAAAGAAAAAATAGAGAAAGAAGAATATAAAATGATATCTTACCCTCATATTTTTATTATCATTTTCTTTTTTCTGCACTAAAATCCAAGCCATATTAGCAAAAACAATCTGTTGAATTTGGGGGGGGGGGGCAGGGATCAAAAAATAAACAAACATGTCCAAAGGCATATATGAGTTTTATTCCTGACTCTGGCTTCTGTTCTAATATATGAGCCTAAAAAAAGACACAAGCTGTCAGGCTATCACTTTCCTTATCTGTAAATTAGGGATAATTACATTTCTTCTGTCTCCATAAATTTGTTGGAAAGATCAAATCAGATAATGCATGCAGAGTATTGTTTAATCATTAAGTATCATATAAATATAGATTATTGTTTTCTATCTTTTCAGAATTCCATGACATCCTGTCAGCTACTAGATTTATGTATCTATTTTCTAATGTCCAGTCCCCTTTTGAGTGAGTTAAACTATGTTGACTTGTTCACTTAAAAAGCAACGAAAAAAACATTGTTTCAGAAGAAGTTTCATGGAAGTAATGATCTTTTAATTCAAGACTACTTCCTTTCATATAGACTTTCTTTAAATTGTACTTTTGTTCAAATTGGCTTTGAATGAATGCTGTAAAAATCTGCCTGCTCCCACCTATCCCTTGAATTTAATTCTCCAGTTCCTATACTGTAGGGGTCACATTGCTAATTTCATGGACTTTCATGATTTGCCCATTTTTTCTTTTGTCCACTTTACCATGGCTTTACTCTATAAATGCCAGAATAAGTATACATTTGCCATTTAAAATTCCTTTCCATGAAAAGGAAACAAATAAACAATAACAACAACAACAACAAAACTTAAATGAAGTGGCATTGCCTGAGTCTTACATATTGGAAGTGGCATATAAATTCCCTGTCTTTGAATTTCTAATAATATCCCTTTAAGTTACACATTGTAGTTGCTTCCTTTCTAGATTTTTCAGAATTAGCAACAATGTACTGGTAACCAAGGGAAATGATTTCATTGTCTTTAACAAATCATTGGAAGGTCCTTTGGTAGCCTTGCGTGAAATGAATTTTTTAGTTTCAGTGCAGTTCCAAGTGAAAGAGGATCCAGATGACAGAAACTACCAGAACAACTGGCACTTAAAGCCATTCTAGTAGCCAAGCTCTCCTAGCAAATTGAATGGGACATGCAAGATAAACTCTTGCATTTCAAATTTTGCTAGTTTTTCAGTTTTAATGAGTAATATGGACAAGGTTATAGGCTGCTGCTCATGGTAACACTTCTTTCTAAGCATAAATTTACAAGTGCTATATTTTCAGGCTTGCAATTTTGGCATCTTCCATAAACACTAAATTTAAACAAAACTATTTAAGATAAAGGAACAATGATAGTGGATGTGAGCCAAACTGAAGAAAATATATTCCTTTGCACCCCAAAAAGCTAAATATCATTATAGATAAAGAAGCTGAATGTTTTCATCAATTCAACAGCTTTTCAATGTTTATCATGGTGTTTGTGCACAAGAAAGACTGACAAAGAGGCTGAAAGGTTGCTTGACTGAATTTTAAAAGAGAAGGTAGATTTAAAAATACAGTTACTTCTGTCCAACTTCATGCCAATAAATTTGATAACCTAAGTGAAATGGAAGACTACCTTCAAAAATATGTGTGTGAATTGTGAATTCTACCAAACATTTAAAAAACAATTAACTTGAAAAAATAGTGAATGAAGGACTCCTAACAAATTCCTTTTATGACACAGACATCATATGGATACCTAAACCAGGTAGGTTGAAAACAGAGAAAGAAAATTATAGACCAATGTCCCTAATGAATATTGATGCTAAAATATTAAATAAAACATTAGCAAAAAGATTATAGAAAATCATCCCCAGCATAATACAGCATGACCAAGTACAATTTATACCAGGAATGCAAGGCTGCTGTTTCAATATTAGGAAAACTATTGGCATAATTGACTATATCAATAATCAAATTAACAAAAACCATAAAACCATATGATCATCTCAATAGATGCAGAAAAAGCATTTGATAAAATCCAACATCCATTCCTATTAAAAACACTTGAGAGTATAGGGATAAATGGCTCACATCCACCATTTCCTTAAAATAGTCAGTAGCATCTATTTAAAACCATCAGCAAGCATCATCTGTAATGGAGATAAACTGGAACCATTCCAATAAGATCAGGAGTGAAACAAGATTGCCCACTATCACCATTACTATTCAATATTGTATTAGAAATGCTAGCTTCAGCAATAAGAGCTGAGAAAGAGATTAAAGAAATTAGAGTAGGTAATGAGTAAACCAAATTATCACTCTTTGCAGATGATATGATGGTATATTTAGAGTACCCCAGAGATTATATTAAAAAGCTATTAGAGAAGTAATCCACAACTTTAGCAAAGTTGCGGGATACAAAATAAACCCACAAAAAGCATTCTTATATATAACTAACAAAATCCAACAATTAGAGTTATAAAGAAAAATTCCATTTAAAGTAACTGCTGATAGTATAAAATATTTGGGAATCTATTTGCCAAGGGAAAGTCAGGAACTACACAAGCAAAACTACAAAACACTTTCCATACAAATAAAGTCAAATCTAACCAATTGGAAAAATATTAAATGTTCTTGCAAAGGTCAAGCAAATAAAATAAAATTGACAATACTACCTAATCTGTTTAGCGCTATACCAATCAGACTCCCTTCAAAATATTTTAATGATATAGAAAAAATAACAGCAAAATTCATCTGGAAAAACAAAATGTCAAAACGTTTAAGGGAAGTAATGAAAAAAAAATCAAATGAAACTGGCCTAGCTTTACCTGATCTAAAAGTATATTATAAGGCAGCAGTCACTAAAACCATTTGGTATTGGCTATGAAATAGATTAGTTGATCAGTGGAATAGGTTAGGTTCACAAGAAAAAAATAGTCAATAATTTTATTAATCTAGTGTTTGACAAACCTAAAGACTCCAGCTTTGGGGATAAAAATTCATTACCTGACAAAAACTGTTGGGAAAATTGGAAACTAATATAGTAGAAACTAGGCACTGACCCATACTTAACACCATACACCAAGACAAGGTCTAAATGGGTTCATGATGTAGACATAAAGAAGGAGATTGTAATTAGGGGAGGGACGGAGCCAAGATAGCGGAGAAGAAACACAAGACTGTGTGAACGTCCTTACTCCCTCACAACCAATTAGATAAATCAGCCTCAGAAATAGCGCTGGACTGATAGATACCACAAGGACTGGAAGCACGACTTACCAGCTGAAGAGAATCTGGAGTTTCAACAGAAAAGGTCAGTCCCCAGGGGAGGAAGAAGAGAGGTCAGCACAGACGGCTGGGTGCTAGCATACTGCGCCGATTGCACTGGGAAGGGCTCTGGGATCAGAGAAGCCACTGAGATAAAGGAATCTGGCACAGGCTGTTAGCTCTTCTCTGCTTATAATACAGCAGTTAAGAAGAGAAATCTAAACTACTTTAAAAATTCAAAGATAGATAAGATCTTCCCGGATCCTGGGGGTGACTCAGCAGATCTTGGCACTGGGGGTGTGGCCTCTAGCTACCACCTGAGACTAGTTAAGAGATTGAGAAGTGGGCAGATACGGCCCAAGACAACACACACTGCTTAGCTCAGCTGGAGGGTGTGGAACTCAGCTCTGAAAGTCCCAGAGAAGCAGAACCTTTGAACTATGGACCGAGGTTTCTGGCAGAAACTTCCAGTTTGAGTGCAGGGGCTTTTCACGCCATCTGCTGCAGTCATCCACACCCCACCAGGACGCATAGGCTGGGCTTTGTGCCGTCTTTACTGTTCAATCTCAAACCTCAGGGAAGCAGCTAGAACACAATGCCCTCAAGGCACAGCAGTGCTAGTCACCTCTGAGGCACTTCCAGGGAGGGGGTGGGGAACTCTCTCCCAGAGCTCTCTCTTAGCTCAGGTGCAAGAGCCGCTGCATCCATTCAGTCTGGGAGGAAGCTGGTAAAGAAGTAAGTAAATAATTTCCTACCCCAGGTACAGACCCCAAAAGATTTTTTAAGTATGAACAAAAAATCCAGAAAAACTATAGATTCCTTCTACACAGAGATAGAGCGGGTATCCAACCCCGAGGAAGTTAACAGCAGAGAGTCAGCAGATAACAACCTAAAGGGGAACGATTCCTGCCCCCCATCACATAACTCTCTCCTAGAAGAGGCTATTAAAAAGTTAAGAGAGTTTGAAGAAAAATGGGGAAAGGAAAGGGAATCTATGATAGAGAATAACAACGTCCTGAAATTGGAGTTGGAAAAAATAAAGAATTCACAGGAGATGCAGGGAAACAAAATTTGTGAATTAGAAAAGGTTAAAAAATCACAGGAAAGTATGATTTCTGAATTGGAAAAGATTAAAAAAGTCTCCAGAAAATAGAATTTCTGAATTGGAAAAAGAAAATAATTCTCAAAAAAAATTAGGGAAATGGAAAAAAATTCAATAGAGCAAAATAATTCTTTTAAAAACGAAATTGGGCATTTACAAAAAAAACTAAAAAATGTGAAAGAAGAAAATAACCCCTTAAAAGTCAGGACGGAACAAATAGAAATGAATGATTCATGGATAACCCAAGAATCAGTCAAACAAAACAAAAAAAATGAGAAGCTGGAGAACAACGTCAAATACTTACTGGGAAAATCTATAGACCTGGAAAATAGATCTAGGAGAGATAATCTGCAGATCATTGGACTTCCCGAAAACTATGACCAAAAAAAGAGCCTAGATTCTACTTTACAGGAAATTATCAAAGAGAACTGTCCACAGATAATAGAAACAGAAGGGAAAGTAGATGTGGAAAGAATTCATCGAACTCCTTCTGAAATAGACCCTAAAAAAAGAACACCATGGAATATTGTGGCTAAGCTGCAAAATTATCACACAAATAAAAAATCTTGCAAGCAGCTAGAAAAAAACAATTTATATACCAAGGTGCCACAATAATGGTCACTCAAGATCTGGCTGCCTCCACATTAAAAGATAGAAGGGCCTGGAACCTGATATTCCGTAAGGCAAAAGATCAAGGACTGCAACCAAGAATGAACTACCCAGTTAAGTTTAGCATCTTTTCCCATGGAAGAAGATGGTCATTCAATGAAATAGAGGAATTCTATATGTTTCTAAGAAAAAAACCAGACTTAAACAAAAAAATTTGATCTACATCCACAAGACTGAAGAGAAACAGAAAAAGGTACACAGAACCCTTAAGAATTATAACTCTGTTGTGGGTATATAAAAATTACTCAAGGATAATTTGATTTTACTGATATAAAAGAAAAAAAGGGGGGTGTAGTAAAGGGAAGGAGGTCGTTTCAGAAAAAGGGGAAGGAATGATAAAAAGAGGGAAACTACATCCCAGGAAGAGGCATAGAAAATACACTATATCTGAGGGAATTTAGAGAGGGGGAGAATCATTGTGTGAATCTTACTCTCATCAGGAGAGGCTCAAAGAGTAAATAATTAACATATTTGTTTTTCAGAGAATTTTATCTCACCTCATTAAAAGGGGGGAGAGGAAAAGGGAAAAGGAAAAGGAGAATAAGTGAAGGGACTTGGAGGGAGGGGGTAGGGATACTAAAAAAAAGGGAGGGTTGCGTGTCACAAGGGGGGTCGGTAAATTAAATATCGGGGAGGGGGATCAGGGGGATCAAGGGAAAAAAGCATAATCTGGGGATAATATGATGGCAGGAAATACAGAATTAGTAATTTTAACTGTAAATGTGAATGGGATGAACGATCCCATCAAACTGAGATGGATAGCAGATTGGATCAAAAAGCAGAACCCTACAATATGTTGTCTGCAGGAAACACACTTAAAGCAGGGAGATACATACAGAGTAAAAGTAAAAGGTTGGAACAGAGCCTATTATGCTTCAGGTAAAGCCAAAAAAGCAGGGGTAGCTATCCTTATCTCAGATCAAGCAAAAGCAGAAGTAGATCTCCTTAAAAAAAGATAAGGAAGGAAACTATATCCTGCTGAAAGGTAGCATAAATAATGAAGCCATATCAATACTAAACATATATGCACCAAGTGGAATAGCATCTAACTTTCTAAAGGAAAAGTTAAGAGAATTGCAAGAAGAAATAGACAGTAAAACTATAATAGTGGGAGATCTCAACCTTGCACTCTCAGATTTAGACAAATCAAACCACAAAACAAACAAGAAAGAAATTAAAAAAGTAAATAGAACATTAGAAAAACTAGGTATGATAGACCTTTGGAGAAAACTGAATGGCAATAGAAAGGAATATACTTTCTTCTCAGCAGTTCATGGATCCTATACAAAAATAGACCATATATTAGGACATAAAGATCTCAAAATTAAATGTAGGAAGGCAGAAATAATAAATGCCTTCTTCTCAGATCACAATGCAATAAAAGCTACATTCAGTAAAAAGTTAGGGGTAAATAGACCAAAAAGTAATTGGAAACTGAACAATCTCATGTTAAAGAATGACTGGGTGAAACAGCAAATTATAGAAACAATTAATAATTTCACCCAAGATAATGACAATGATGAGACATCATACCAAAATCTTTGGGATGCAGCTAAAGCGGTAATAAGGGGAAATTTTATATCTTTAGAGGCTTATTTGAAGAAAATAGAGAAAGAGAAGATTAACAAATTGGGCTTGCAATTTAAAAGGCTAGAAAAAGACCGAATTAAAAACCCCCAACCAAAAATTAAACTTGAAATATAAAAATTAAAAGGAGAAATCAATAATATTGAAAGTAAAAAAACTATTGAATTAATAAATAAAACCAAGAGTTGGTTTTATGAAAAAGCCCATAAAATAGATAAACCTTTGTTAAATCTGATCAGAAAAAAGAGGAAAATCAAATTGTTAGTCTTGCAAATGAAAAGGGGGATCTTTCCACCAAATGAAGAGGAAATTAGAGAAATAATAAGGAGTTACTTTGCCCAACTTTATGCCAATAAATTTGATAACTTAAGTGAAATGGATGACTTCCTCCAAAAATATAGGCCCCCTAGATTAACAGAGGAGGAGATAAATTGCTTAAATAGTCCCATTTCAGAAAAAGAAATAGAACAAGCTATTAATCAACTCCCCAGGAAAAAATCCCCAGGGCCAGATGGATTCACATGTGAATTCTACCAAACATTTAAAGAACAATTAGCCCCAATGTTATATAAATTATTTGAAAAAATAGGGGATGAAGGAGTCCTACCAAACTCCTTTTATGACACAGACATGGTACTGATACCTAAACCAGGTCTATCGAAAACTGAGAAAGAAAATTATAGACCAATCTCCTTAATGAATATTGATGCTAAAATCTTAAATAAGATATTAGCAAAAAGACTTCAGAAAATCATCTCCAGAATAATACACTATGATCAAGTAGGATTTATTCCAGGAATGCAAGGCTGGTTTAATATTAGGAAAACTATTAATATAATTGACCATATTAATAATCAAATTAATAAGAACCATATGATCATCCCAATAGATGCAGAAAAAGCATTTGATAAAATCCAACATCCATTCCTACTAAAAACTCTTGAGAGTATAGGAATAAATGGACTATTCCTTAGAATAATCAGGAGCATATATTTAAGACCGTCAGTAAGCATAATATGCAATAGAAATAAACTGCAACCTTTCCCAGTAAGATCAGGAGTGAAACAAGGTTGCCCACTATCACCATTACTATTCAATATAGTACTAGAAATGCTAGCCTTGGCAAGAAGAGCCGACAAAGAGATTCAAGGAATTAGAGTAGGAAATGGGGAAATCAAACTATCACTCTTTGCAGATGACATGATGGTATACTTAGAGAACCCCAAAAACTCTGCTAAAAAGCTATTAGAAATAATTCAGAATTTTAGCAAAGTGGCAGGATACAAAATAAATCCACAGAAATCCTCAGCATTCTTATATATCACCAACAAAATGCAACAGCAAGAGATACAAAGAGAAATTCCATTCCAAACAAATGTTGAGAGTATAAAGTATTTGGGAATCCATCTACCAAAGAATAGTCAGGAATTATATGAGAAAAATTACAAAACACTTGCCACAAAAATAAAGTCAGATTTCAATAATTGGAAAGACATTCAGTGCTCTTGGATAGGCCGAGCGAATATAATAAAGATGACAATACTCCCCAAACTAATTTATTGATTTAGTGCTATACCAATCAGACTCCCAAGAAACTATTTCAATGACCTAGAAAAAATAACAACAAAATTCATATGGAAGAATAAAAGGTCGAGAATTGCAAGGGAACTAATGAAAAAAAAGTCAGAGGAAGGTGGTCTAAGTGTACCTGATCTAAAGCTATATTATATAGCAGCAGTCACCAAAACCATTTGGTATTGGCTAAGAAATAGACCGGTAGATCAGTGGAACAGATTAGATACAAAGGACAAAAAAGGGTCCATCTATAGCAATCTAATCTTTGACAAACCCAAAGATACCAACATTAGGGATAAAAATTCATTATTTGGAAAAAACTGTTGGGAAAACTGGAAATTAGTATGGCAGAAATTAGATATGGATCCACACTTAACACCATATACCAAGATAAGATCAAAATGGGTCCATGATTTAGGCATAAAGAGTGAGATAATAAATAGATTAGAGGAACAGAGGATAGTCTACCTCTCAGACCTGTGGAGGAGGAAGGAATTTATGACCAGAGGAGAATTAGAGATCATTATTGATCACAAAATAGAGGATTTTGATTACATCAAACTAAAAAGTTTCTGTACAAACAATACTAATGCAAACAAGATTAGAAGGGAAGTAACAAATTGGGAAAATATTTTTAAAAGCAAAGGTTCTGACAAAGGTCTCATTTCCAAAATATATAGAGAACTGACCCTAATTTATAAGAAACTGAACCATTCTCCAATTGATAAATGGTCAAAGGATATGAACAGACAATTCTCAGAGGAAGAAATTGAAACCATATCCACTCACATGAAAGAGTGTTCCAAATCACTACTGATCAGAGAAATGCAAATTAAGACAACTCTGAGATACCACTATACACCTGTCAGATTGGCTAAGATGACAGGAACAAATAATGATGAATGTTGGAGGGGATGTGGGAAAACAGGGACACTAATACATTGCTGGTGGAGTTTTGAAAAAAATCCAGCCATTCTGGAGAGCAATTTGGAACTATGCCCAAAAAGTTATCAAACTGTGCATACCCTTTGACCCAGCAGTGCTACTACTGGGCTTATATCCCAAAGAAATACTAAAGAGCAGAAAGAGACCTATATGTGCTAAAATGTTTGTGGCAGCTCTTTTTGTTGTAGCTACAAAGTGCAAGATGAATGGATGTCCATCAGTTGGAGAATGGTTGGGTAAATTATGGTATATGAAGGTTATGGAATATTATTGCTCTGTAAGAAATGACCAGCAGGAGGAATACAGAGAGGCCTGGAGAGACTTACATCAACTGATGCTGAGTGAAATGATAAGAACCAGAAGATCACTGTACACTTCAACAACAATACTGTATGAGGATGTATTCTGATGGTAGTGGAAATCTTCAACATAAAGAAGATCCAACTCACTTCCAGTTGATCAATGATGGACAGAAATAACTACACCCAGAGAAGAAACACTGGGAAGTTAATGTAAATTGTTAGCACTAATATCTGTCTGCCCAGGGTACATGTACCTTCGGAATCTAATGCTTATTGTGCAACAAGAAAATGGTATTTACACACATGTATTGTATCTAGGTTATATTGTAACACATGTAAAATGTATTGGATTGCCTGTCATCGGGGGGAAGGGAGTAGAGGGAGGGGGGGATAATTTGGAAAAATGAATACAAGGGATAATATTATAAAAATATATATAATAAAAATTATTTAAAAAAAAAGAAAAAGAAAAGTTATCCATGCATATGCTTTGAAAATAAAAAGCTTTAAAAATAAAAAATAAAAAAATAAAAAAAAAAGAATGAGATTGTAAATAAATTAGAAGAACATAGAATAGTTTACCTCTCAGACCTTTGGAGGAGAAACGAATTTGTGATCAGAGAAAAACTAGAGATCATTATTGATCACAAAATAGAAAATTTTGATTATATCAAATTAAAAAGGTTTTGTACAAACAAAACTAATACAAACAAAATTAAAATGGAAGTAACAAACTAGAAAAAAACATTTTTTACAGTTAAAGGTTCTGATAAAGGCCTCATTTCCAAAATATATAGAGAAATGAGTCAGTTCTAATTTATAAGAAATCAAGCCATTCTCCAATTGATAAATGGTCAAAGGATATGAACAGATAATTTGCAGATGAAGAAATTGAAACTATTTCCACTCATATGAAAGTGTTCCAAATCACTATTAATCAGAGAAATTCAAATTAAGACAACTCTAAGATAACACTACAGACCTGTTAGATTGGCTAGGATGACATGAAAAAATAATGGTGAATGTTGGAGTGGATGTGGGAAAACTGGGACACTGATAAATTGTTGGTGGAATTGTGAATACATCCAGCCATTCTGGAGAACAATTTGGAACTATGCTCAAAAAGTTATCAAACTGTGCATACCCTTTGATCCAGTAGTGTTATTACTGGGGTTATATCCCAAAGAGATATTAAAGATGTGAAAGGGACCTGTATGTACAAGAATGTTTGTGCACCTCTTTTTGTAGTGGCTAGAAACTGGAAACTCAGTGGATACTCCATCAAATGGAGAATGGCTGAATAAATTGTGGTATATGAATGTTATGGAATATCATTTTTCTGTAAGAAATGACCAGCAGGAAGATTTCAGAAAGGCTTGGAGAGACTTATATGAATTGATGCTGAGTGAAATGAGCAAGACCAGGAAATCATTATATACTTCAACAACCATACTATATGATGATCAATTCTGATGAACATACCTCTCTTTAACTGTGTCATCAGTCACTTAGGCACTATTTCAGAATAATTCATCTAAGATGTGGAAAGAAAAAGAGATTTGGCATTTATTTAGGGACACTTGATAATTTTGTAGACAGATACAACTTTCCTATTTCCACTGTTGCACCTGAAAGATCATATTAAATTTCCTTATTCAAAACCCATTTGCAAACAGAGCTAGAGTTGATTTTCTTAGGTCTTCTTATTGTTGTTTTTTAATTCAGTTCTATTTCAATCTTCCTACTTCTTCAATTCTTCCAGCTTCTAAACCAGTTAAAAGACTCTTAATTAGTTTTGATATTGACATCTTAGTTACCAGTGTCTCTAGGAATGCTCATCTCACTATACATATTGAATTAACACAAGATAAGCAATATTTTATAAGCTCTGAAATAGAAGGAAGCATTCATCCTATTAATTTTGCCTCAAAGCAAGATTATATCAAGCTTGCATTTGCTTATCTGGAATATAGAGGTGTAAAAGGAGAAAAGTGCTAAATATATATCATGAGAAATTGGAAGTTGATGGATACAGTTAAGTAATACAGGATTTTTCAGCCTGTATGTTTTATGTAGTTTAGTTATATTTGTTACTGATCATGTGCCTATCATAAAGCATCTGCTAAAGTAACAACAGTTTTATTAATACTTATGCTGATAACTTTGTCTCCGTGTAGTATAATGTATTGATTTTGGGTTTTAGTTCATTTGGTTAAAAACTCATTGGCATGATCATTTATTACTTCCCATCATATCAAATGACAGTTTTCCTGCATCATGTCCCCTCATACCAATTCTATGTCCCAGCTCCATTTATCTTCCTTAAGATTACATTTATCATACCACTATCATTTTCAAAAATCTATGTTAGTCTTCCATAGTCCATACAGTGATTTTAAATGTTTTTTATCTCCAGACTATTTTACACTCCCAAATATTTTGGATACCCAAAAGCAATTTCAGTTATATGGGTTATACCTATTTATTTTACCGTACATAAAATTAAAATATGTCAGTATTATTAGGAAAAAAAATTTTGGCCCTGTGGATTCTTATATAAGAGATTTGGAAACTTGAAGAGGTCTCTAGACTATACATTGAGAACAATAGATCTATTGGCTCTATCCTCAATATGACTGCCATGAAAAACATTTAAAGAGTTCATAATTTGCTTTCTCATATCTCTTGATTTTTTCCAAATCCTATCATACTATTATTCAAATGTTTTATTCAGAAAAGTCTTTCCTGTCTCTGTTTACTTTATTCCTTCTTTAGTGACTCCTATATCATTCTCTAAGACTATCTATATCATGCGTGTCCTTTAAAGCCCATTCTCCATGAAGTCTTTTACAATGTTGGTTTCTTTCTTCATATTACAATATTTCTATTTTTGTATTTTACAAAGACTGAAAGGAAAATCCACAAGATGACATTTTTCTGGAAGCAAAAATCTGGCATTTGTAAATATATTGACTCTATGAATCAGAATATTACATGCTAGCCCAGAAAAGAATCATCATCTTGACATTTATAAAGGCAAGGTTTCTGCAAAAAAGAAGGTGATAATGCCCATATTTTCTTTTTGGTCAGATCACATATAGATAATAATGTTCAGATTTGATCATATTGTAGCAAGAAGACTAATGATCTTTAAATCATCCAGAGTTGGCTTACAGAATGCTGAAGAACTTCATGTTTATGCAATATGATTATCTATTGAAGAAGGTGGATATATTTTAGCTGAGAGAAGAAAAATTATCCAGAGAGATATTATAGCTTTGTAAAATTATGTTTTAGGCTATCACATGGTAGAAAAGACAGACTTGTTCTATTTGGACTCAGCACCAGAAATAGAAGCTATTAACATTTTAAAATTCCAATGAGATAAACATAGAAATAATATAGGGAGATAGGAGAATCCTTATATTTAGAAGTATAGTAAAGTAAAATTGAATGCCCTTAGGAGATAGTAGCTTTTCCTGATTATAAGTCTTCAGGTATCTTTTTTGTGATTGGTGAAGTTGTTAGTATCTATAACAGTGTCTATATTCTGAATACATTTTTTATTTGTTTATCTGTAAGCGTATTGCCTTGGTAGACTGTAAGGTCTTTGAGGACAAAGGAATATCTCAATTTCACATTTGAAATGTCGATTATTAGCTAAGTGTTTATCACATAGTAGACTCTTAGTACATAAATAATTGTTGAATTAAAACATATATATATATAATGCAGAATTAATTCTTGTGAGATGCATGGAAAGCCTGAGTCAGAGTTTCTGAGTAATTGATAACCATTAATTCATTAGTCTAACTATAAGTCAATTAATTGATGATCAGTGGTTTCTCTCATAAGTAAAGATGGCGGGGGCGGAGCAAAGATAGCGGAGAAGATACACGTCACTGTGTAAGCTCCTTTCTTCCCTCACAACCAACTAGATTTAATCAGCCTCAGAAATAGCGCTGGACTGATAGAATCCACAAGGACTGGAAGCACGACTTACCAGCTGCAGAGAATCTGGAGTTTCAGCAGGAAAGGTCAGTTCCCAGGGGAGGAAGAAGAGAGGCCAGCGCAGACGGTGGGGTAGTGGAACACTGGGGCGGTAGCGCTGGGGAGGGCTCTGGCATCAGAGAATCCACTGACAAAAAAGAATCTGGCACATGCTGTTAGCCCTTCTCTGCTTATAAAACAGCAGTTCAGAGGAGAAATATAAGCCACTCTAAAATTTAAAACTACATTGGATCTTCCCGGATCCCAGGGGTGACTCAGCAGATCTCGGCACCAGGGGTGTGGCCAACATAGGCAACCCAGGCTTTCTCCTCAGGGTAGTTAAGAGATTGAAGAGTGGGGCGGAGCCAAGATGGCGGAGAAGAAACACACCACTCTGTGAACGTCCTCACTCTCTCACAACCAATTAGATAAATTAAGCCTCAAAATAAGCCCAGGACTGATAGATAGCACAAGGACTGGAAGCACGACTTACCAGCTGAAGAGAATCTGGAGTTTCAACAGAAAAGGTCAGTCCCCGGGGGAGGATGAAGAGAGGCCAGCACAGATGGCTGGGTGCTAGCATACTCTGCCGATCACGCTGGGAAGGGCTCTGGGATCAGAGAAGCCACTGAGATAAAGGAATCTGGCACAGGCTATTAGCTCTTCTCTGCTAATTATTTAGCGGTTCAGAAGAGAAAGCTAAAATACTTTAAAAACTCAGATTAGATTTTCCCCGGATCCTGGAGGTGACTCAGATGATCTCGGCACCAGGGGGTGTGGCCTCAGCTACCACCTGAGAATAGTTAAGAGATTGAGAAGTGGGCAGATACGGCCCAAGGCAACACACACTGCCTAGTTTAGCTGGAGGGAGTGGAACTCAGCTCCAGGAAGTTCCAGAGAAGCAGAACCTTTGAACTAGGGAGCTAGGTTTCTGGCAGACACTTCCAGTTTGAGCACAGGGGCTTTTCACGTCACCTGCTGCAGACATCCACGCCCCACTGGGACGCATAGGCTAGGATTTGTGCTGCTTTTACTGTTCAGTCTCAAATCTCTGGGAAGCCTCTAAAACACAGCGCCCTCGGGGCACAGCAGCACTAATCAACTCTGAGGCACCTCCAGGGAGGGGGTGGGGAACTCTGTCCCAGAGCTCTATCTTAGCTCAGGCGAGGGGGCCGCTGAATCCATCTGGTCTGGGAGGAAGCTGGTAAAGAAGTAAATAAATAATTTCCTACCCCAGGGACAGACCCCAAAAGATTTTTTAAATATGAACAAAAAAGCCAAAAAAACCATAGCTTCCTACTACACAGAGAAAGAGCAGGTATCCAACCCCGAGGAAGTTAACAGCAGAGAGACAGCAGATAACAACCTAAAGGGGAACGATTCCTGCCCCCCATCACATAACTCTCTCCTAGATGAGACTCTTAAAAAATTAAGGGAGTTTGAAGAAAAATGGGGAAAGGAAAGGGAAGCTATGATAGAGAATAACAACGTCCTGAAATTGGAGTTGGAAAAAATAAAGAATTCACAGGAGATGCAGGGAAACAAAATTTATGAATTAGAAAAGGTTAAAAAAACACAGGAAAGTAGGATTTCTGAATTGGAAAAGATAAAAAAGTCTCCAGAAAATAGAATTTCTGAATTGGAAAAGGAAAATAATTCTCAAAAAAAAAAATTAGGGAAATGGAAAAAAATTCAATAGAGCAAAATAATTCATTTAAAAACGAAATTGGGCATTTACAAAAAGAACTAAAAAACTGTGAAAGAAGAAAATAACTCCTTAAAAGTCAGGATGGAACAAATAGAAATGAATGATTCACAGAGAACCCAAGAATCAGTCAAACAAAACAAAAAAAATGAGAAGCTGGAGAACAACGTCAAATACTTACTGGGAAAATCTATAGACCTGGAAAATAGATCTAGGAGAGATAATCTGCGGATCATTGGACTTCCCGAAAACTATGACCAAAAAAAGAGCCTAGATTCTACTTTACAGGAAATTATCAAAGAGAACTGTCCAGAGATAATAGAAACAGAAGGGAAAGTAGATGTGGAAAGAATTCATCGAAATCCTTCTGAAATAGACCCTAAAAAAAGAACACCACGGAATATAGTGGCTAAGCTGCAGAATTACCACACAAAGGAGAAAATCCTGCAAGCAGCTAGAAAAAAACAATTTATATACCAAGGTGCCACAATAAGGGTCACCCAAGATCTGGCTGCCTCCACATTAAAAGACAGAAGGGCCTGGAACCTGATATTCCGTAAGGCAAAAGATCAAGGACTGCAACCAAGAATGGACTACCCAGCTAAGTTTAGCATCTTTTTCCATGGAAGAAGATGGTAATTCAATGAAACAGAGGAATTCTATATGTTTCTAAGAAAAAAACCATACTTAAACAAAAAATTTGATCTATATCCACAAGACTGAAGAGAAACAGAAAAAGGTACACAGAACCCTTGAGAACTGTAACTCTGTTGTGGCTATATAAAAAGTACTCAAGGATAATTTGATTTTACTGATATAAAAGAAAAAAAGGGGGGGTGTAGTAAAGGGAAGGAGGTCGGTTCAGAAAAAGGGGAAGGAATGATAAAAAGAGGGAAATTACATCCCAGGAAGAGGCATAGAAAATACACCATATCTGAGGGAACTTAGTGAGGGGGAGAATCATTGTGTGAATCTTACTCTCATCAGGAGAGGCTCAAAGAGTAAATAATTAACATATTTGTTTTTCAGAGAATTTTTTCTCACCTCATTAAAAGGGGGGAGAGGAAAAGGGAAAAGGAAAAGGAGAATAAGTGAAGGGACTTGGAGGGAGGGGGGAGGGATACTAAAAAAAAAAGAGAGGGAGGGATGCGCATCACAAGGGGGGTCGGTAAATTAAATATCGGGGAGGGGGATCAGGGGGATCAAGGGAAAAAAGCATAATCTGGGGATAATATGATGGCAGGAAATACAGAATTAGTAATTTTAATTGTAAATGTAAATGGCATGAACGATCCCATCAAACTGAGACGGATAGCAGATTGGATCAAAAAGCAGAACCCTACAATATGTTGTCTGCAGGAAACACACTTAAAGCAGGGAGATACATACAGAGTAAAGGTAAAAGGTTGGAACAGAGCCTATTATGCTTCAGGTAAAGCCAAAAAAGCAGGGGTAGCTATCCTTATCTCAGATCAAGCAAAAGCAGAAGTAGATCTCCTTAAAAAAGATAAGGAAGGAAACTATATCCTGCTGAAAGGTAGCATAAATAATGAAGCCATATCAATACTAAACATATATGCACCAAGTGGTATAGCATCTAACTTTCTAAAGGAAAAGTTAAGAGAATTGCAAGAAGAAATAGACAGTAAAACTATAATAGTTGGAGATCTCAACCTTGCACTCTCAGATTTAGACAAATCAAACCACAAAACAAACAAGAAAGAAATTAAAAAAGTAAATAGAACATTAGAAAAACTAGGTATGATAGACCTTTGGAGAAAACTGAATGGAAATAGAAAGGAATATACTTTCTTCTCAGCAGTTCATGGATCCTATACAAAAATTGACCATATATTAGGACATAAAGATCTCAAAATTAAATGTAGGAAGGCAGAAATAATAAATGCCTTCTTCTCAGATCACAATGCAATAAAAGCTACATTCAGTAAAAAGTTAGGGGTAAATAGACCAAAAAGTAATTGGAAACTGAATAATCTCATCTTAAAGAATGACTGGGTGAAAGAGCAAATTATAGAAACAATTAACAATTTCACCCAAGATAATGACAATGATGAGACATCATACCAAAATGTTTGGGATGCAGCTAAAGTGGTAATAAGGGGAAATTTTATATCTTTAGAGGGTTATTTGAAGAAAATAGAGAAAGAGAAGATTAACGAATTGGGCTTACAACTTAAAAGGCTAGAAAAAGACCAAATTATAAACCCCCAACCCAAAATTAAACTTGAAATACAAAAATTAAAAGGAGAAATCAATAATATTGAAATTAAAAAAACTATTGAATTAATAAATAAAACCAAGAGTTGGTTTTATGAAAAAGCCAGTAAAATAGATAAACCTTTGGTAAATTTGATCAAAAAAAAAGAAAGAGGAAAATCAAATTGATAGTCTTACAAATGAAAAGGGGGATCTTTCCACCAATGAAGAGGAAATTAGAGAAATGATAAGGAGTTACTTTGCCCAGCTTTATGCCAATAAATTTGATAACTTAAGTGAAATGGATGACTTCCTCCAAAAATATAGGCTCCCTAGATTAACAGAGGAGGAGATAAATTGCTTAAATAGTCCCATTTCAGAAAAAGAAATAGAACAAGCTATTAATCAACTCCCCAGGAAAAAATCCCCAGGGCCAGATGGATTCACATGTGAATTCTACCAAACATTTAAAGAACAATTAGCCCCAATGTTATATAAATTATTTGAAAAAATAGGGGATGAAGGAGTCCTACCAAACTCCTTTTATGACACAGACATGGTACTGATACCTAAACCAGGTCTATCGAAAACTGAGAAAGAAAATTATAGACCAATCTCCTTAATGAATATTGATGCTAAAATCTTAAATAAGATATTAGCAAAAAGACTTCAGAAAATCATCTCCAGAATAATACACTATGATCAAGTAGGATTTATTCCAGGAATGCAGGGCTGGTTTAATAGTAGGAAAACTATTAATATAATTGACCATATTAATAATCAAATTAATAAGAACCATATGATCATCTCAATAGATGCAGAAAAAGCATTTGATAAAATCCAACATCCATTCCTACTAAAAACTCTTGAGAGTATAGGAATAAATGGACTATTCCTTAGAATAATCAGGAGCATATATTTAAGACCTTCAGTAAGCATAATATGCAATAGAAATAAACTGCAACCTTTCCCAGTAAGATCAGGAGTGAAACAAGGTTGCCCACTATCACCATTACTATTCAATAAAGTACTAGAAATGCTAGCCTTGGCAAGAAGAGCCGAGAAAGAGATTCAAGGAATTAGAGTAGGAAATGAGGAAATCAAACTATCACTCTTTGCAGATGACATGATGGTATACTTAGAGAACCTCAAAGACTCTGCTAAAAAGCTACTAGAAATAATTCAAAATTTCAACAAAGTGGCAGGATACAAAATAAATCCACATAAATCCTCAGCATTTTTATATATCACTAACAAAATGCAACAGCAAGAGATACAAAGAGAAATTCCATTCCAAACAAATGTTGAGAGTATAAAGTATTTGGGAATCCATCTACCAAAGAAAAGTCAGGAATTATATGAGCAAAATTACAAAACACTTGCCACAAAAATAAAATCAGATTTCAATAATTGGAAAGACATTCAGTGCTCTTGGATAGGCCGAGCAAATATAATAAAGATGACAATACTCCCCAAACTAATCTATTGATTTAGTGCTATACCAATCAGACTCCCAAGAAACTCTTTCAATGACCTAGAAAAAATAACAACAAAATTCATATGGAAGAATAAAAGGTCGAGAATTGCAAGGGAACTAATGAAAAAAACTTCAGAGGAAGGTGGTCTAAGTGTACCTGATTTAAAGCTATATTATATAGCAGCAGTCACCAAAACCATTTGGTATTGGCTAAGAAATAGACTCGTAGATCAGTGGAACAGATTAGATACAAAGGACAAAAAAGGGTCCATCTATAGCAATCTAATCTTTGACAAACCCAAAGATACCAACATTAGGGACAAAAATTCATTATTTGGAAGAAACTGTTGGGAAAACTGGATAATTAGTATGGCAGAAATTAGATATGGATCCACACTTAACACCATATACCAAGATAAGATCAAAATGGGTCCATGATTTAGGCATAAAGAATGAGATAATAAATAGATTAGAGGAACAGAGGATAGTCTACCTCTCAGACCTGTGGAGGAGGAAGGAATGTATGACCAGAGGAGAATTAGAGATCATTATTGATCACAAAATAGAGGATTTTGATTACATCAAACTAAAAAGTTTCTGTACAAACAATACTAATGCAAACAAGATTAGAAGGGAAGTAACAAATTGGGAAAATATTTTTAAAAGGAAAGGTTCTGACAAAGGTCTCATTTCCAAAATATATAGAGAACTGATCCTGATTTATAGGAAACCAAACCATTCTCCAATTGATAAATGGTCAAGGGATATGAACAGACAATTCTCAGATGATGAAATTGAAACTATTTCTACTCATATGAAAGAGTATTCCAAATCACTACTGATCAGAGAAATGCAAATTAAGACAACTCTGAGATACCACTACACACCTGTCAGATTGGCTAAAATGACAGGAACAAATAATGATGAAAGTTGGAGGGGATGTGGGAGAACTGGGACATTGATACATTGTTGGTGGAGTTGTGAAAGAATCCGGCCATTCTGGAGAGCAATTTGGAACTATGCCCAAAAAGTTGTCAAACTGTGCATACCCTTTGACCCAGCATTGCTGTTATTGGGATTATATCCCAAAGAAATACCAAAGAGCGAAAGGGACATGTATGTGCCAAAATGTTTGTGGCAGTTCTTTTTGTTGTAGCTAGAAACTGGAAGTTGAATGGATGTCCATCAGTTGGAGAATGGTTGGGTAAATTGTGGTATATGAAGGTTATGGAATATTATTGCTCTGTAAGAAATGACCAGCAGAAGGAATACAGAAAAGATTGGAGAGACTTACATCAACTGTTGCTGAGTGAAATGGGCAGAACCAGAAGATCACTATACACTTCAACAACAATACTGTATGAGGATGTATTTTGATGGAAGTGGAAATCTTCAACATAAAGAAAACCAACTCACTTCCAGTTGATCAATGATGGACAGAAATAACTATACCCAGAGAAGGAACACTGAGAAACTAATGTAAATTGTTAGCACTACTGTCTATCTACCCAGGTTACTTATACCTTCGGAAGCTAATAATTAATGTGCAACAAGAAAATGGTATTTAACACATATATTGTATCTAGGTTATATTGTAACACATGTAAAATGTATGGGATTACCTGCCATCGGGGGGAGGGAGTGGAGGGAGGGAGGGGATAATTTGGAAAAATGAATAAAAAAAAAATAAAGATGGCAAGGGAAACCTTAAAAATGCCTTAATTCCCTCTGTAAGAGAATTCTCTTATCAAGTGAAAATCAACTCTGTTTGGTTGACATTTAATAAGGAGGCAAGCTAAAAATCTTAAGCTTTTCCTGCTGATAACATGTCTTGATCATGAGACTCAGCAGTGTCAAGATATCTAAAACTGCCATCTTTCTCTGGACTTCACTAGCTTATTTTCTCCTTTATGAATAGGACAGCCATAAATTTTAATGGAGGGAATCAAGGTCAGAGGATTCTTCTTCTAGGCAAAGGCTTGATATTAACCAAAGCTTATGATCCCACATGGGGTCAGACAATTATAATTTATCATCAGTGGTTGGTTGAGTTATATATCAATTTTATATACTTATATACTCAGGTTCCTGCAAAAAATTAGGGAGGGGAAAAAAGGATCCACAAGTGGAAAAACTTTAAGAAGCTCTGCTCTAAACAGATATTAAGTCTCCCAATTGGATAGGCCTGGCACTCATGTTCCTGGAGGACTGAGATAAAATCTAATTAATCAGCCATGGCCTTCAGAGGATGACTGATCCTTCTTAGAGTTGGGTTTCAATAGAAATTAAAAGGAAAAAAAGGTAGATCACAAACTAATTATTAGTTGTTAATGTAATAGTATAATATAAATTTCTGGGAGATAAATTTTAAATGGTATATTTTTTTCAAATATGCCTTTGGTTACATGGGAATTCTATGATTTAAAAAAAAAAAAACTTTGTATACCATTCAATGTCATTCACAATCAGACATTTGGAAACTTGCCCCTCATCTCTAATGAGATGCAAGGATCCTTTTTCATGGTCTTTGGCTTGTTAAAGTGATACCCCTCTACATATATACCATGAAGGGCATAGTACTTTCCAAAATCTATAAAGAAATAATTGGAGAGAGATGGATGAATGGGGAAACCAAGAGTAAAAGAAGAAGATAACAAGGGATCCATGGATGAAGGAAAGCTAAGTAATAGCAAGGAAAGTTTGGAATAGAATTAAAGCAAAATGTCAACAAAGATAGGAAAAATGTGTGTGTGTATGTGGGGGTGATGTGCTTTGTGTGTGTATGTATATGTATGTATATATCTATACATGCATACACAAATAAATCCTTTCTTAACTACATACTGCTTGGGAGTTGTGAGGAGGAAAAAAGAAGGAAAAAAGAGAATAAAATAAAAAAGGTGCACAGCAGAGAACAAAAGAACAATTTACAAGAAAGTAAAGATGGACACTCATGAATATAATTTCTTCTACTTATATATACATATATGTATATGCATATGTATATACATATATGTATATATACATAATCATACACACACATACACACTTTCTCGTACTAGTATTTTGTTGTTATATATTTTGAATTCTTCCTGAAATTCTGCTGGACACAGATGTTCCGTTTTGTTTTGTAAAATTTGTTTTGTATTCTTTTTTTTTTCTTATTATGTTTTTAAATAAAAAAAAATTAAAATATATAATACTGAATAAGAAAAAAAAATAAGTGTTACCCCAGCTCTTTGTAGATGAATTGTTTAAAATTTAAGCATGGGAGTATCTCTAGGTTAGCCCCAATTAAGTATTAAAAAGTTACCCCAGAAAGATTCTGGAAAGATGGAATAGGTCAACAAAGTTAAAGCGCTTCAGATTTTCCCCACAAACATAAAAAATCTGTGCCTCAGAATGGATATAGACTGGTGGAAAAAAAAAAGAATTGGGGCAGAGCAGGGGGTCCTCTTGGGATAACTTGAGAAAACATGAAGGGCAGTTTAAACCAATATAGAGTGCAAACATCTACAGGCTAGTTCCACAGAAACATCAAGTGGGGACCTTGGGGATAGCAGAGTTCAGCTGGGGTCTTAGTCAGAACCACAAGAATTTTCAGCACCAGGAAAGCATGGAAAATCAGAGTCTGAGTTCAGAGGATTGAAGAAACCTCTGCTGTTTAGGTACGCTAGACTCAGCTGTGTTGTTGAGACACAGACTTGGCTGCAGGAACTTGCAGAAGAATAGAGCTTTTGTTTTGGAGTTCTAGGATCAGAGGGGAGAGCTGAAGTGAAGCTAGAGGTACCATCTTCCTCTACTCAGGATTAGAGATATTTATATTAAAACTTCTCATTAAAAAAAAAAAAATGAACAGGCAAAGAAGAAAGAGCCTATCCATAGACATTTACCATGGGAATAATGAAAGCTAGGGTTCATCTTCAGAGTAAAGTAAAAAACAGAGTAGTAAAAAACACCTCTTCTACTCCAAAGGGTATTGTTAAATGGCTACTTGCCCAGAAAGAATTTATACAACTCAAAAAAAGACTTTAAAAATCAACCTCAAGAGAGATTAAAAGAAAAAAAAAACTATATAAACACAAACATAAACCATAAAAGAAAAATGAAATGAAAACAATAACCAACTAGAAAGAAAGAAAGATCTGGAGTCTTAAAGAAGAAAACAATTCTTCAAAAATTAAAATAAGGCAAGAGGAAATAAGTGAAGCTACAAGAGACCATGAAATAACAAAACAAAATGTACAAAATGTAAATACGAATGAAAAAAGAGAAGATAATGTGAAACATAAGAAAACAACAAATCTGGAGAACATATCAAAAAGAGAAAGTATAAGGATAATTGAACTACTTTAAATCTGTGCTCCCCAAAGAAACCTCAAAATAATACTGCCAAAAATAATGCAAGAAATAATATTGACAAATTTCAAAACCCAAGATCAAAGAGAACATTTTGAAAGAAACAATAAAAAAAATTTCAGACTTTTATGAATCTATCTCAATCAAATTCAAATTGAATAGAAAATATAACATATTACAGCCAATGTCAAAGATTAATTTTAAGGAACTCACCGTCGACAAATAATTTATGTTTTCTACATTGAAATGTATACATATGTTTAAGATTGACATCAGTAACTCAAAAGAAAGATAGGGCAAAGTTGAGTAATGAGCTTGAATCAGACAACTGTGCACTTAAGGCTAATTACCTATTCTATGTAAGAGAATGACTCTATTAGCATATATTTGGATAAATGGTTCTTCTCACCATTGGTGCTTGCTGGTTGTTTGGTGTTAAGATAATCATAGGAAAGGATTGGAGGGCTGAGGGAGAGAGTCAGAGGCATGTGGAGGCAGGATGAGGCAGAGACTGGTGACACTAGACTCCAGAATCCAGGATTTTGCTTGTCTGCCTACTTCACTTCTCCCTCTAAAGACCAAGGACTTTAATTTATCCTGACTCTGGCTGACCCCGAGGCCATCCAGGGAGCTAGCCTGTACTTTACAGAGCTGGTTCTAAAAAATCAAAACTAAGAAAAGGTAAAAATCATAATTATGTTATACAAATGTAGCACAAATGAAGAACTCACAAACAGATCTTAAAGGGTGAGATGAAGACTACTAAGTCTGAAAATCTAATCACATAAATGGGTTAAATAGGGTACACTACATATGTATATATTTATAGATGGGTAGGTATGTAAATGCAACATAAAGTATATAGCATCCTCTAACATCTATAAAGAAAAAAGGGGGGGAGAGAGAGAACAGGATGAATAGAGAATGGAAAGATGTTTAGTGTTATATAAATGGAATAAGGTATACAAATTAATGAGGAAAAGATAAAGAGGTGGAGAAAAGGTGACATAGGATAACATGGCACAGAAGGGTTTTTATATTAACAGGAATAGGATAAGGTATGTAGATAAATGGGAAGGAATTAAAAAGAAAAGGAAAAGGTCATGGGAGAAGATAAGGGATGAATCCAGTGGTAGGGGGAAGTTAAATAATAGCAAAGCAAGTTAAGGAATAGAATTAAAGTAGAAGTTAGCAGGAAAAGGAAATAAGAATTATATACATATACAATAAGAATCAGGAGAATAATTTATTAGAAAAAAAGTAGAGCTAGTAATCCTCGATCTTAGACAAAGTCAGACTTAGAGATTATGCGTAGGAATATATATATATATATATATATATATATATATATATGTATGTATATATGTATATATATATGTATGTATATATATATATATATATATACATATATATACACACACACATATGTGTGCCTGCATGTTTGTGTGCATGTGTGTGTATGTGTATCTGTTTAACTATAATCTGCCTGCTTGGGGAAAGTAGTGGGGGAAAAAGGGGGAAAAATCATAAAATAAAAAGTGCACAGTAAAGAACGACAACAACAACAACAACAAAACCCTACAAAGAAGCAAAAAAAGATCGACAGTCATGAATATATAATCTCTTATATTATTACACATGTTTTCTTGAAATGGAAATTTATTGTTACATATTTTGAATTTTCTCTGATATTCTGCTGGATATTTGACAAGATTATGTTTTGCTGTTTTATATTTTTATTTTTCTATCTTTCTTTTTGTATTCCATTTTTCTTATTTTGTTTTAAAAAGGAAATACTAAAAGGTTTTCCAAGTAAAAAGTACTCCATTAAAAATGAAATGTAAAATAATATAAAATACATATAAAGATATTTTAAAAGTTGTACCTTTAAATCAGGTATGTGACAGATATTTCTTTTCTATGCAGGGAATAAATGAGAGAAGACATTAATTACACTCAATGACATGATTTGAAACAATTCAATAAACAAATACAACTCAGACCTCAGGGACTAATATATAAACCTCATGAAGTAGTCTTATTTCAGATTTCTTCGACACTATCCAAACAATCTGTGGTCTTTCTTTATTAAGAAAATTCTATTTCTTCCTGTTTGTTTAGGGTGAAAGAAGTACCATGTGTCTCTGAGTTTTTTTGAACTCACCTAATCACTTCAAATCTGGACATGTTCACCTTGAGACTGATGTTTGTTAATCTATTTAAGCAAAATCCCCTTATTGTTTTGCTGATAGAAGGAAAAATATATATTCATTCTTTTTACTATTGTATTACATATATGCATGTATATATGTATATATACATAAATATACACACATGTATGTACACACACACACACACACACACATATATATATATATATATATATATATATATATATATATATATATATATATATATATATATATATATATATATATATATATATATTCTGCCCTTCATAATTATGTAGTTGTTTCATTTATAGTTGTCTTGTACCTCCCACCTTAACATTAATCTTAAGGACAAGACACAGGTAATACTAAGCTACTTTCTTATCTAACTGTAAAGCACTTTATTCTGAGATAGAGTAAAATTTATTTACTTATTTATGTATTTCTGATACACATTAATTTATGAATCATTTAGGAAAAAAAAATCAGAACACAAAGGAAAATAATAATGGGAGAGAAAAAAAAAAGTAGTGAACTTAGTATGTGTTGATTCACCTTCCATCTTCATAATTCTTTTTCTGGATGCAAATGGCATTTTCTATCCAAAGTCTATTTGAATTGATTTGGTTATCTATTTTTTCAACTACTATATACCCACAATATGACAATGGTGGTAAATTTGTTTTAAATTATCTAAATAATTCACTAACTGGAATTCAACTGCTTCTAGCTAATTGTGGGAACAAAAGCAAAGAAAATATCTAACTTCTCATGATTGTTTCCTCACCTCCAAATTGAAAGGGTAGAAATAGATTATGGCATAATGATCTTAAATTTGCACTATTATAATATTCTATAGCATCTCATGTTACAAGTCTTTAATGCCTCAAGTCTATTGAATATTATCTGATTAATGCTTTTCTAACAACTTTCATGCTGTCATTTTTCTTTTTAAAAGTTTCAGTGGCACTCCATTGCTTATTGAATAAAATCTAAACTCCTAAACCTTGCATGACACCATTCAAAACCTTCTTTGTTTGATCTCAATTGTTTCTTCAAATCTTCTTCATATGAACTAAGTTGCTCAATCAAATATGGTTTCTTTACCCACCTCTGTTCCAAATTATCTGGGTTACTCCAGGCAAGACAAAAGAAGTTTTGTTTTCTTAATCTATAAATAAAGGTTTGGAATGGATGACCCATCATTTCTTTTCCAGAGGTAAACATTATGTAATTGAGGGGTTTTTTTTTTTTAACTTTTTTTTAATGATTCTTGAATCCCCTTCCCCTTTTTTAATATTACAAATTACGTCCTTCCTACCAAAGTGATCAGATGATCTCTGTGGTGAAATAATTAGTTGACAAATCTATCAGACTATGGTAATTTTACCTTCCTTAAAACTTCTATTACATTTTTGGTTCATACAAGCCATTGTGTATTGCTTTTTCTGAATTATAAATTCTATTTTATTTCCTCCATTATTTTTTATGTTTTCCTTTCCTCACACTTCTTGGCATTATAATAAGTTCTGATCACTAAAGAATTATTTTTATAACCTCATGACTGAGGATAACACATTAAGATAAAAGAAAGCTATGAATGATCATTTCATATGGGTACATTCAAAAGGGCTCAGGCTATAATCTTGCAACGATTGTGGTATTATGGTATACAGCTATGCCACCATACTTATTATAAATACACTCTTCTGCTCTTCTGCTTTCATCCTGAGATGTTTTTCACATAAAATATTTAGAATCATTGGCATGATTTAATTCTATGCATATAAGTAAAAGTCTATAATAACTTCTAAAAGTTAATATTGCTTCTCAATAAAAATGTTTTAATATATTTTCTGGAATTATTTTGGTCTATGGCTCTTCCATGAGACATGATGGCTGCTTCACAGGGTAGTACAAAAATATTTTAAAATAAGTATTCAAAAATATTTTGTCAAGTGCATAATGTAACTTTCTTCCTACTCTACTTCAGAATAAAGCCCTTGGTCCTTGGGCTTTTTATCTGTGATACTTATCTATTTCTAGTCCAAGCTAACATGCCATCTGGCTATTTTCATACCATATCTTTAAAATATATGCTCCTTTTCTTTTTAGGATTTTCACTCTAGATTTAGGGGTTAGATGAAAAGCAGCTTGACTACAAAATATGTAAGATTATTGGGAAGAAATTAAGGTAAAAAACATAATTGAAGAGAAAATAGAGTCACTTTGCCTTTGTATTCCTAATAGCTTAAATGTAATATCTACTTATAGCCTCATTGATTAATTGACTTGTCCTTTAGCAACTGATGTTTGGCCTTAAAAATGAGTCTGCAGATCAAAATTCAAATAATTGTGTTAGAGAATGGAATTTTGTGCTCTATAAGTGTCTGCGTGTAAAAACTATGCTTTATCATACAGTGCAGCTTAAATGTCACTGATTAAGTATTATGGAGAAAAGATTTGAGGTCTAGTCCTGCTACCATTCATTTTATCACTAATTCTGGACTTTTAGTTTTACTTAGGGAAATTAAAATCAGAAACTATACATTATCTGCAAACTATCTGACATGTCTTTTGTGATGGAATACAGTACATGATATATTTGGAAGAAGACTAGTTAACACTTGTGTGCAATATCTGGTTTAAGGATCAGATAGTTTGCATTGCAATTAGATGTGCCGATTCATTTTTTCCTCCTAATTTCATAGGAATATTGAACACTGAAGCACTTATGGAAGGAAAATGAGAGACACATCTGAAACAGAGCTCTTTGACTTAAGAAAAACTTTTGGCTCAAAAAATTCTGACCAATAAGTTACCTTATTTCAACCACATAGATATTCTTCATCTTCTGTATATATACAAGTAATTCAGTAGTATAGTAGACAAATTCTACATTATAAATTTACCATTACAAAATATTTATATGCAGGTATTTGTGAGATGCAGACATAGTAGTGGTCAGTAGATATGCATAGTTTTATATTCTCTGGGGGCATATTTCCAGAGTGATGTCCAAAACCATGGGATCAGTTTACAGCTCCCCAGCAATGCCTTAGTGACTCTATCCTCCCCCAAGCCCTGCAACATTTGTCATTTTTATGTAATATTTGACAATCTGAGGGGTACAAGGTTGTATCCCAAAGTTATCTTAATTTCCTTTTCTCTAATGACTAGTGATCAGAATATTTTTCCATATGACTATAGATAACTTTAAGTTCTTCTCAAAATTGCTGTTCTATACCCTTTGACCATTTATCAGTTTGGGCATGTCTTATGTTCTTATAAATTTCACTCAATTTTCTATATAGTTGAGGAATTAGTTTTGTTTGTTTGTTTGTTTGTTTTTTTAATCAGAGAAACTAACTACATTTTCCCACAGTTTCTACTTTCTCTTCAGTCTTAACATAATGTTTTTGTTCATGCAATTAAAATTATTATAATGAAAATTATCTATTTTACATCCTATACTATTCTTTATTTCTTATTTGGTCATAAAATCTTACTTTGTTTGTAGATATGACAGGCAAACTATTGCAAATTCTTCTAATTTACCTATGTGATTACTCTTTATTTCTAAATCATGAACCACATTTTAAACTAATCTTGTTATATTGTGAGAGATATTGATGTATACTTGATTTCTACCAAACTGTGTGCCCCAGTTTTCACAGAAGTTTTAGTCAAATAGGGAGTTCTCAAAACAGAATAAATAAACAATAACAGAACAATAAACTTGGATCTTTGGGTTTGTCAAAAACTAGCTAGTTATCAAAAATAGATAAATACTTAAAAACTATGGTAGTAACTACCTTACTAGATAGAATCATCTTTGTGATCTCTTCCACCAATATCTACCACTCTATCTCTTAGCAAAAACCAGATTATTTTTTCACTTTTAATGTTTAAATTTTCTCAGTTACATAAAAAAATTCTACATTTGTTTTTAAAATTTTGAGTTCTGAATCTTCTCCCTTCCTTGAATTTAGAATGCACATGTGAAATTATGTAACATATTTCTATACAAGTTATGTTGCAAAAGAAAGCAGGCCACACACAAATATATACATACACATGCATACATACATACACACACACACACACACACACACACAAAAAAAAAAAAAAAAAAAAAAACTTAAGAGGGGGAAAAAAACATGTTTCAGTTAGTTTTCAGACACAATCAGTTTTTTCTCTGGGTATAGATGATATTTTTTATCAAAAGCTCTTCAAAATAGTCTTGGATTTGTATTGCTGAAAATAGCAACGTCATTCACAGCTGATCATCACTAAATTTTACTATTGTGCACAATATATTTCACTTTGCTTGAGGTCATAGAGAACTTTACAGGATTTTCCAATACTATAATGCTCATTATTTCTTATAAAACAATCATTCCATTACAATCACAATTTATTCATTCATTCCCCAATTGAAGGGCACCCCTTCACTTTCCAATTTTTTACCCTAAGAATAAAGCAATTCTACATGTTTTTTACATTTAGGTTCTTTTCCTTTTTTTAAAAAATATTTTTTTGGACTCATGACAATAGTGGTATTATTATTAAGTCAAATGATATAGATGATTTTCTAGAACTTTGTCTTAGTTCATATATGTTTTTTTTTTTTTTTTTTTTTTTGTCATTTATCAATTGGGAATGGCTCCTTTTTCTTTTTCTTTTTTTTTTTTTAATAAATTAGACTAAATTTCCTATACATATCTAATAAATGAGGCTTTCACCAAGATACTTCCTTTAAACTTTTTTTATTATAATTACTCTTGCTAACTGTATTCTCTTATTTTATTCTCTTTTTCTTTCACTCTGTCCTAGTCCCACATTATTCTGGGGTTCTGGAGCTCACTATTTTTCTTTTGTAGTAGTTGGATGCTTCATAACTAGACTCTGATCCACTGGCTTCTGAACGAGGACAGATAGCCAAAGCTGCTATATTTTGCCTAAGAGACTCCCAGTAGAATCTCCTGGTGCATGGATTCCACCACTTCCCTGGGTCTCTGCACCTATGCTTAGCTGCCTCCTCCTCTGCTAGATTGAAACATACCTTTTCTAAAGTTCTTCCAAAATATATTCTGTGGGAAATTTATTTTACTCAAAATATTTGTGTGTTTTGTCACTTCATAACCAATTCAGAGGCTTGACATGGTGTTGATTTGAGGGAAACCAGGAAGAGTTCAGACAAAGACCTGTCTACTCTCCACAATCTTGGCTCCACTTTACATTTATTTGATCCTTTAGGAGTCTCCAAGCATACCATTATATCATTTTTAAACATTTATACTTATATTTCATTAGGGACTAGTTTAATTTCTTTAATTTCTTTATCTCTTATTTCTATAACTAGCATCTTTAGTACAATATTAATAGTGATAATGTGCATCCTTGAATCACTTCTAATTTTAATGGGAAATTTTCCAACTTATCTTCATTACAGGTAAGGTTGGCTGATGGTTTTAGATAAATACTACTTAACGTTTTTAAGAAAAATTCAATTTATTCCTATGCTGGAAACTTTTAAATCTTGTGTTTCCTGACCAGGAGATTCTTAGCTCTTAATCAAAATATATCAGCTTAAGTAACTCTGCCCTGGTTCAGAAGCCAGTGGATCAACAGACTAGTTATGAGACATCCAACAATTACGAAATATTACTCTTATATGAATTTCTTATTTCTAGATTCTTGTAATATTGTCTTCTAATTAAAGTTCTGTAATCTGGCTATTCTATTTTTCTATGTTTTAGTTTTGGGATCTATTTTAGGAGGTGATCAATAGATTCTTTTGATTTTATTTTATATTCTGGTTCTAGAATATTAGGGGACTTTTCTTATCATTTTCTTCAAAGATGATGTTTAGGCTTTTTTTTTTTTAATGGTCATTGACTTTCAGGTAATTTAAGAACCCTTAAATTAGTTTTCCTTATTCTATTTTCCAGGTCAATTTGTCTGGTGAGAAATTTTACCTTTTCTTTTCATTCTTTTGATTTCATTTTATTGTTATCTCATGGAGTCTCATGGGTTTTTATTGTTATCTCATAAAATCATTAATTTCTACTTATCCAGTTCTAATTATATAAGTTATTGTTTTCTTTAATAAGCTTATGTAGCTCATTTTCCTTTTGTCCAATAATAATTTTAATAATTTCTTATCAGTAATTTTTTTTACTTTTTAATATTTGAGGACTTTTCTTCTTTTTAATGGAGTTTTATTATTAGTGAAGTTATATGTATATATATATATATGTATGTATATATATATATATATATATATATATATTTCTATTTGGAAAATTGTGGTTTTTAAGGAGTTGACTTCAATGGATTTTTATATCTCTTTTACTAATTGTTCTATTCTGTTTGCAAGACATTATTTTCTTCAATATTTTTATATCTTCTTTACCAAGTTTTGGACTCTTATTTATATATTTTTGCATTATTCTCATTTATTTTCCCACTTTTTAAAACCTCTGCTATTTCATTTTAAAATATTTTTGAAGTCATCTAGGTCTTTGGGCTAATTAACATTCTTCTGTGAGATTTTGCATATATCTACTTCAACATTGTTGTTTTCTGTTTTTGTGTTTGGATTTTCTCTGTCACCATTGTGATTCTCTATAGTCATGTGTTTTTATTGCTGTTGTTGTTGTTGTTTACTCTTTATTCTAGCCTTTAAAAATTAATCTCTTTATTAGTTTTGGACTTTATACCCAATGTTGAAAAATTCAAATTTTTAGGCAGCTTATTTTCAGAAGTAATACTGGGGAGTCTTTTAAGTTTTCAATTTCCCAAGTTGATCAAAGGAAGGACAAGGTTACTGCTGTCCTTGCTTCTGCTCTGGTCAATGAACTACCACAAAAAAAGTCTTTTTCCACCCTGAAAATGTGACCATATTCCTGGTCCACTGTGGGTACATATCTACTGTGCTAATGCTTCTCCTCATCCTAGAACTGTGACCTAGAAATACAATGGAAGGGTTCTCTTCTCTTCTCTGTAATCTTTTATTTTTAACCATTTGTCTGGGCTCTTTATCTTTTTTTGAACTGAGAGCTCTGCAAGCAGCCCTCATGATTTAGTCACTCTTTAAGTCTGCTGCTGGTTTGCCAGAGCAAGGCCTGCATTGGAATGCATTTTCCTCCCACTTCAGTGGGACAGAACTTTACTGCCAACTTGCTAACTTATCTACATTGAGGAAATATGTGTCCTTTTCTTGATTCTGCCATTCCAGTATTCATTTTGAAGCATCATTTTAAGTTTTATTCGAAGAGAATTTAGAAGAGCTTAATTCAGTATTTTCCTTTACTCTGTCATCTTGTCTTTGCTTCCATGAAATTCAAAATTTTTAATAATTTAATTTTTATATGTAATTGAAAAATGTTTAACAAAATAAATGTTTTTAAAAATAAAACTTTTCTTGTAATGAGAAAAATATTGATTATAATAAAATCAACTTGATATTGTTGGTAGTGTTTTGAATTGATCAAATCTTTCTGGAGAGAAATTTGGAACTATGCCCAAAGGGCTATATCCTTGGATACCCTTTGATCCAGCAGTGTCACTAGTAGTTCTACATCTCAAAAAATCATTAAAGAAGGAAAAAGACCTTTATGTATAAAAATGTTTGTAGCATCTATTTTTATGGTGACAAAGAATTGGAAAATAGATTGATCAATTGGGGAATGGCTGAATAAGTTATAGTATCTGTAAATAATGGAATATTATTGTTCTATAAAATGATAAACATACTGATTTTAGATAAGACTTGAGAAAAATTAGAAAGAATTACATGAACCGATGCTGAATGAAATAAGCAGAACCGAGTCAATCACAGAATTTCTATGATCCAAGGCAATTCCAATATACTTTGGACAGAAAATGCCATCTGCCTTCAGAAACAGCACTATAGAGATTTATGTAAATCATCACATGCTATTTTCATCTTTTTTTTCTCCTCCTCACTTTTCCATTTTTTTCTTATTATTTTTCTCCCAACATGACTTATAAGGAAATATATAAAAAAATGAATGTGCCTGAATAACCTAATGAATAAAATGAACTTGGTTTGAGTATGAGTACATTGCTATATTGATTGCCTGAATATATATAGCTGGTATCTCAGCAGATCCATTAAGTCTACATAGGAATATGTACTTTATTATCTGTAAGTAAAGTACATCTGACAAGATGGGGGAAAGGATTCTGGGAAGATAGTGGAGTAGGTTGGTAAATTTCAAACTCTCCAGATTTCCCTCACAAATAGAATAAATTTGCACATAAGGGAGAGCATAGACTAGTAAAAAGTTAACCAGATTTGGAGCAGAAAAGGAGTGCTCCTGGTACAATTTAGAAAATCTGAAGAAAGACCCTCAGGTCAGGATTAACCCATATGAAGTTTATATACCTTTTGGCTAGCTCTTCAGAAATATCAAGTGGGGACCCATTGGGGACAAATTGGGTTTGGATAAAGTCTCAGCATAAACTAGAGAGACTTTTACCTACTGGGTAGTGTGAAGAATTGGGGTCTGAGTCCGGGAATGCTGAGTGAATATCAGCTGATTGGGAATGCCAGGTTCAGCTTTGCTTGAGTAAGAAGGAACCAATACCAGGTGAGTGCAGAAGCAGTAGGCATGGATCCTCCTGGCCATGGGCACTTGCAGAAGGGTGGAGCTCTTGGTTTGGGGTTCCTAATTGGAGGAAAGAGGTGAAGGGAAGCCTGAGCCACCATCTCCTTTTCCCATGACTTGAGAACTTTACACCAATACCACAAATTTTAAAAAATGAATTGGCAAAGAAAAAAGAGCACCACCATAGACACTTACCATGGGAACAGGCAAGACTGCTATTCATTTTCAGAGGACATTGAAGCAAGAAAAAAAAATCTTCTACCCCAAAAAGGAACATGAAATAGCTCCCTGCCCAAAGAAAATATATAGAACTGAAAAAAGAATTTAAAAATAAAATGAGAGATATTAAATAAAAAATATTAAAAGAATCCAGAAAAGCAAGATTATGAAAAAATGTTTGCCAACTAGAAAAGGAGATACAGAGTCTCAAAGATGAAAATAATTCTTAGAAAATTAGAATTTGGCAAGGGGAAGCAGTGAAGCTATAAGAGACCAAGAAATAACAAAACAGATTATAAAAATTGAGAAAATAAAATGGGATGTGAAACATCTTATAAGAAAAATGACATATCTGGAGAACAGATAAAGAAGAGAAAATATAAGAATAATTGGACTACTAGAAAGTTGTGAGTGAAAAAAAGCACCTTGACACATAATACAGGAAATAATCCAAGAAAATTGTTCTGGAGTACTAGAACATGAGGGGAAAGTAGAAATAGAAAAAATCTACTAATCACCCCATCAATGAGATTCTTTGTGAAAAATACACAGCAATATTATTGCTAAATTTCAAAATCACAAGCTAAAAGGGAAATTTTTTCAAGAAACAACCAAAAAATTAAAATATACTGGAGCTAAAGTTAGAATTGTACAGAACTTATCATCAGTTGTGATAAAATACTGTAGGATCTGGAATTATATCTATCTTCAATCAAAAGAAATGTCTGCAGCTAAAATATTATATCCAGCAAAATTATCTATAATATTGAATGAGAATAAGTGGACAAGGGGGCAGCCAGGTGGCTCAGTGGATAGAGTACCAGCTCTGAAGTCAGAAGGGGCCTGAGTTCAAATCTGGGTCTCAGACACTTAACCACTTCCTGTTGTGACCCTGAGCAAGTCACTTAACCCTAATTGCCTCAAAAAAAAGAGAGAGAGAGAGAGAGAGAGAGAGAGAGAGAGAGAGAGAGAGAGAGAATAAATGGACATTCTAGAAATTTGCAGATTTTCAAAAATTTCTACAAACAAAAACCAAACTTGATGAAACATTTAACATATGAGAATCAAAAAAAAAAAAAAATGAACAAAGTTCAATTTTTAAGGAACTCAACATGGATAAATTATTTATGTTTTTATAAGGAAAATGTATACTATATGTTTAAGGTTCATACCAACAAGAGTAGCTCAAAAGAAACATTGACACAGTCAAGGTAAAAATAGTAATTTTGCTATACAAAGGAAAACACAGAGAATTACAGGGGTAAGAGGGCTCATAGAAACCTATAAAAATCTATTTACATTGGTAATGAGTTTAATAAGCAACACTACATATATACAAAGAAGGGTACAGAACCCTCCAAAATCTATAAAGAAATAAGTGGGGAGGAATGGGTGGATAGGTAAGCAAAGGGTGAGGGAACATAACAAGGAAGTGATTCCTGAGTGGGAGGAGGTTAAGTAATAACAAAGCAAGTTAAGGAGCAGAATTAAATCAAAGCAGAATTAAAGAATTAAAGCAGCAGGGATATGAAAGCTATGTCTATGTGTATGTGGTGTGTGTATGTGTCTATATGTATATATCTACATATCTTATACATAAATATATTTTTTTCTTAAGTATAACTTGCTTGGGGGTGGCGAGGAGCATGAAGAGAGGGGAAGAAAAGAACAATTTCCAATGAAGTAAGAAAAAATGGACAATCATAAATATTATTTCTTCTAATAATAATGATTATATATCTATATATCTACATATATATATGTAGATATGTATATATATATATATATATATATATATATATATATATATACATACTTTCTTGAACTGGTAATTTGTTGTTATATATTTTGAATCTTTTCTGATGTACTAAGCACATGATAACATTCTTTTTATTTTGTTTTGTATTACTTTTCTGTGTTTTTTCTCATTGTTTTATAAATAAAATATTTTTAAAAAACAAAAAAAACTGTAAAGACAGAAATATTTTAACTCTATCAACAAATCTTAGAATATAGGAATTGAATAGATTTTGAACATTTATATTATTATTTTCTTGTTCTTCAATAAGTATATACTATGTAAACTGTGACAGATGGATTCCCAAACTAATTTCTAAAACTTTGATAATTTCATTCCATTATGCTTCTTAGTTATTTATTCAGGTGTTTAAACTTTTCTATTTTGGAAAGTACTAAGTATCATGTACATAAACAGAATAATAGTTATGGCGGAAGCGTGGGTTAGCTGATAAAATTAAGCTATAGGCTTAAAATATCTAGAAACAATTTAGCTTATGTAGCAGACAGACTTAGTTTGATGGATCTGTGATATCTTTGTCTGAGTACTCCAAGTATGTTTATAAAACTTAGTCTCTCTAGACATCATCTTAAAAGAATATTTATTTCTGTTTTTATAAACTGACATAGAGAGATGCATGTGTATGTATAAAAATACTATTTTAAACACAGTTTGGTTGCAAATCCAATAAATTTTCTGTGATATCATACTAGTTCCTATTCAATTAATCTGTTGTTTTTTTTCCTTCTGCTCTCTAGAACCAAATAAATTTGGGGCAAAATATGAAATTTGAAGAATTGTGCTAGAGATAGCATTAATTGAGCATATATCTGTTTCTTCTTCACCATTAATTTTAGTCAAAGCAAGAGAATATTCATGATATTATCTGGTTTCTGCCACTTCCTACTGGCCAAAATATTTTCAATCTGAAAATATTAAAATATTGCAAATGTTTTTTTTTTTTTTTTTTCCTGGATTTTTTTTCCATTAGAAAAGTTCATAATTGAAGGGCACTAGAGTAGAAAATGAAGGCAAGGTTTTGTTTAACATAGCTTTGATACTGAGCTTACTGATTCCATCTTTTTTCCCTCAATTTTCAAATCATAAAGAGTATAAGGTTATTTGTGTTTCCATCAAATATTTCCTAACATTCACATTGTGGCAGATTTCCCAAATGTTGCTCAAACATTGATTGGATTATCTAGACCATCAATGACTGATTCATCTACAACAAAATTAAATTCGGGAGTTTTCTGTCACAATGTAACAAAATAATGAAAAAATTTATGCATTTTAATAGAGGACAAGAAAGTAAAATTCAAGGGACCAAAGGAAGTTAAAAGCACATAAAGAATAATGATCATTTGCCACTAATATTTTTATATCTGCTTTTGGCTACCAATAACTTCAAATAAAATCCTTTGCAGCCAAAGGTCCTAACATTTTTTTTTTCTTTTTTGGTTAATTGATGCTGATAGAAAATGAAAATATAGGATTTCTGGCCAAGATGGCAGAGAGGAGGCAGAAAGTTGCTTGAGCACCACATTTTCTCTTAGAATTTATTTCATGACAAGACTCGGAATTAATGCTTGACTGGAAAGCCCCCCACAAATAATTACCAACAGAAGACATCCTTGAAATTCACCAGAAAAGGTCTGTTTTTTTTTTTTTTTTTCTCAGGGGAGGGGATGAACAGACTGCCTGCAGGCTGAGGGCAAGGAGGGAGAGCAAGGCAGGCAGCTCACCTGCTCAGTTCAGAGGGGGGAGGGATTGGATCTCTACTGTTTTGGTGGAACAACCTTTACCCCAGTGTGGATATTCCATCTTGGCAGCAAGCCAGGAGCAGCAGAGAAGGTGTAAACACAGGAAGTAAAGAATTTACCCCCCCCCAGTGACTCAGCCGCCTTCTCAGAGCCTCAGAGCACAAACACAGCATCCTACTAGTGTCTCGCTGCTGTCTCCCATAGTCTGTAGAGGAAGCCCGGTAACACCATCCAGCGCAGCCCCCCCCGCCCCCGAAACAGACCAATTGTTTCTCTTGTCAATTTGTTTTCTTCAATTCCGTGAATTTATTAATTATGTCTATGATTTGCTGTTTTACCCAGTCATTCTTTAGTATGAAATTATTTAGTTTCCAATTATTTTTTGTTCTATCTTCCCCTAGCTTTTTATTGAATGTAATTTTCATTGCATTGTGGTCTGAAAAGGATGCATTTATTATTTCCACCTTACTGCATTTGATTTTGAGGTTTTTATTTCCTAGTATGTGATCAATTTTTGTATAGGTTCCATGAACTGCTGAGAAGAAAGTGTACTTCTTTCTGTCTCCATTTAGCTTTTGCCAAAGAGCTATCATATCAAACATTTCTAGTATTCTATTTACCTCTTTGACTTCTTTCTTATGTATTTTGTGGTTTGATTTATCTAATTCTGAGAGTGCAAGGTTGAGATCTCCCACTATTATAGTTTTGCTTTCTATTTCTTTTTACAGCTCTCTTAATTTCTCTTTAAGACTTTAGATGCTGCACCAATTGTTGTGTATATGTTTAATATTGATACTGCTTCGTTATCTATGCTACCCTTTGCCAAGATATAATACCCTTCCTTATCTCTTTTTTTTTTTTTTTTTTGACTCTGGGTTTTCCTTTTTTTCCCCCTTTTTAAATTAATTTTATAATTATAACATTTTTTGACAGTACATATGCATAGGTAATTTTTAACAACATTTTTCCTTGTACTCCCTTTTGTTCCTAATTTTTCCCCTCCTTCCCTCCACCCCCTCCCCTAGATGGCAGGCATTCGTATACATATTAAATATGTTATAGTATATTGTAGGTACAATATATATGTGCAGAACCGAATTTTGTTGTTGTTGTTGTTGCAAAGGAAGAATTGGATTCAGAAGGTAAAAATATCCTGGGGAGAAAAACAAAAAAAAATGCTAACAGTATACACTCATTTCCCAGTGTTTCTTCCCTGGGTGTAGATGATTCTGTTCATCATTGATCAATTGGAATTGGATTATCTCTTCTCTATGTTGAAGATATCCATTTCCATCAGAATACATTCTCATTCACTATTTTTGTTGAAGTATATAATGATCTCCTAGTTCTGCTCATTTCACTCAGCATCAGTTGATGTAAGTTTCTCCAAGCCTCTCTGTATTCATCCTTACAGAACAATAATATTCCATAACATTCATATACAATAATTTACCCAACTATTCTCCAATTGATGGGCATCCATTCATTTTCTAGTTTCTAGCCACTACAAAAAGGGCTGCCACAAACATTTTGGCGCATACAGGTCCATTTCCCTTCTTTAGTATTTCCTTGGAATATAAGCCCAGTAGTAGCACTGCTGGGTATGCAAAGTTTGATAACTTTTGGGGCATAATTTCAGATTGCTCTCCAGAATGGTTGGATTCTTCAACAACTCCATCAACAATGCATCAGTGTCCCAGTTTTCCCACATCCCCTCCAACATTCATCATTATTTGTTCCTGTCATCTTATCCAATCTGACAGGTATGTAATGGTATCTCAGAGTTGTCTTAATTTGCATTTCTCTGATCAATAGTGATTTGGAACACTCTTTCATATGAATGGAAATAGTTTCAATTTCATCATCTGAAAATTGTCTGTTCATATCCTTTGATCATTTATCAATTGGAGAATGGTTTGGTTTCCTATAAATCAGGGTCAGTTCTCTATATATTTTGGAAATGAGACCTTTGTCAGAACCTTTCCTTTTAAAAATATTTTCCCAATTTGTTACTTCCCTTCTAATCTTGTTTGCATTAGTTTTGTTTGTACAAAAACTTCTTAATTTGATGTAATCAATTTTTTCTATTTTGTGATTAATAATGATCTCTAGTTCTCCTTTGGTCACAAATTCCTTCCTCTTCCACAAGTCTGAGAGGTAAACTATGTTATTTTCTTCTAATTTATTTATGATCTCATTCTTTATGCCAAAATCATGGACCCATTTTGATCTTATCTTAGTATGTGGTGTTAAGTGTGGGTCCATACCTAGTTTCTGCCATACTAATTTCCAGTTTTCCCAGCAGTTTTTGTCAAATAATGAATTCTTATCCCAAAAGTTGGGATCTTTGGGTTTGTTGAACACTACATTGCTATTTTTATTCACTGTCTTGTCTAGTGAACCTAACCACTGATCAACTAGTCTATTTCTTAGCCAATACCAAATGGTTTTGGTGACTACTGCTTTTTAATATAGTTCTAGATCAGGTAGAGCTAGCCCACCTTCATTTGATTTCTTTTTTCATTACTTCCCTTGAAATTCGTGATCTTTTGTTCTTCCATATGAATTTTGTTATTTTTTCTATGTCATTAAAATAGTTTCTTGGGAGTCTGATTGGTATAGTACTAAATAAATAGATTAGTTTAGGGAGTATTGTCATCTTGATTATATTTGCTCGGCCTATCCAAGAGCACTTAATGTCTTTCCAATTATTTAAATCTGACTTTATTTTTGTGGCACGTGTTTTGTAATTTTGCTGATATAATTGCTGACTTTCCTTTGGTAGACATATTCTCAAATATTTTATACTATTGACAGTTATTTTGAATGGAATTTCTCTTTGTATCTTGTTAGGATTACTAGGTGAGAACTCAGGTTGGCTGAACAATGACAAGGTGAGAATTCAGGTTGTCTGGACAATTACAAGGTGAGAACTCAGGTTGACTTGATAAGAGGAGCAAACTCATTGGTTGGAGTACTTCTTTCCAGAAGCCCTTGCATTATCCCACACCCATTCTCTGGGAGGATAAAAGAGGACACCACTCCAGAGAAAGGAGAAGGCTCTGCACTACATCTGGCTTGATGCACCTCTCTGTAGGAAGGGAAGTTGGCTCTCTACAGGAAGAAGAATCTGTCCAAGAGATTTGAGTTGACACAGCAGATCTCTTCCCAGAGAGTGATCAGCAACTTCTGGAGACAGCAGCACATTACAATTGGTGCGCAACGTGGGGCTGTTTTTCATTCCCTGTGGCAAAACTCTCCATTCATATCTTTTATAAGGCTCAGCCAAATTAACACTAGGCACTGAAAAAGCAAATCTTTTCATATCCTGCTTATCTAGAGGGATAGAAGAAATAATCCTTAATGTTTATAACCCATAGAGGCCATTCTCTTGGCAACTGAGTAGGAGATGGAAGTCCAGGCTGAAGAGTTCCCATAGTTTCCATCTGTTTATTTACTCTTCTTAGATCAGTTAACATCCTCCATTTTCCAGATTTCTTTTTCACCACAAATACTGGGGAATTCCAAGGACTTAGAGAAGGCCGCAAGTGTCCTTGGTCAAGTTGTTCTTGCACTATGTCTAATAAGGCCTGAATTTTATCACTTCCTTAGGGCCACTGTTCTACCCACACTGGTGAATCAGTCTTCCATTGAATAGGAACCGGTGAAAGTGCAGGTAGGCCTTCAACAGCAGCCCTGCCTAAAAAGCTGAAGTGCTTATTTGTAATCCTATCTGCTGTAAAATATGTCTTCCCCACAGATTGATGGGGATTTTTTCAACCACAAAAGGAGTAATTAATTGACCATATTAATAATCAAATGAACAAAAACCATATGATCATCTCAATAGATGCAGAAAAAGCATTTGATAAAATACAACATCCATTCCTACTAAAAACACTTGAGAGTATAGGAATAAATGGACTATTCCTTAAAATAGTCAGGAGCATATATGTAAAAAGTCAGTAAATACCATATGTAATAGGGATAAACTGGAAGCTTTCCCAATAAGATCAGGAGTGAAACCAGGTTGCTGACTATCCTCATTACTATTAAATATTGTATTAGAAATGCTACCCTCAGCAATAAAAATCGAGAAAGAGATTAAAGGAATTAGAGTGGGTAATGAGGAAATCAAACTATCACTCTTTGTAGATGATATGATGCTATACTTAGAGAACCTGAGACATTCTAATAAAAAGCTATTAGAAATAATCCACAACTTTAGCAAAGTTGTAGGATACAAAATAAATCCACATAAATCCTGAGCATTTTTGTACATCACCAACAAAATCCAACAGCAAGAGATACAAAGAGAAATTCCATTCAAAATAACAGTCGATAGTATAAAATATTTGGGAATATATCTACCAAAGGAGAGTCAGGAATTATATGAGCAAAATTACAAAACACTTGCCACAAAAATAAAGTCAGATTTAAATAATTGGAAAGACATTAAGTGCTCTTGGATAGGCCGAGTAAATATAATAAATATGACAATACTCTGTAAACCAGTCATTTATTTAATGCTATACCAATCAGACTCCCAAGAAACTATTTTAATGACTAGAAAAATAACAACAAAATTCATATGGAAGAACAAAAGGTTGAGAATTTCAAGGGAATTAATGAAAAACAAATCAGATGAAGGTGACCTAGCTGTACCTGATCTAAAACTATATTATAAAGCAGCAGTCACCAAAACCATTTGGTATTGGCTAAGAAATAGACTAGTTGATCCGTGGAATAGGTTAGGTTCACAGCATAAAATAGTGTACAACTATAGCAATCTAGTGTTTAATAAACCCACCAACTTTTGGGATAAGAATTTATTATTTGACAAAAAATGCTGGGAAAACTGATAATTAATATGGCCGAAATTAGATATGGACTGATACTTAACACCATATATCAAGATAAGATCAAAATGGTTCCATGATTTAGGCATAAACAATGAGATCATAAAAATATTAGAACAACATAGGATAGTTTATCTCTCAGAATTGTGGAGGATGAAGGAATTTGTGACCAAAGAAGAACTAGAGATCATTATTGATCACAAAATAGAAAGTTTTAATTACATCAAATTAAAAAGCTTTTGTACAAACAAAACTAATGCAAACACGATTAGAAGGGAAGTAACACATTGGGAAAACTTTTTTACAGTTAAAGGTTCTGATAAAGGCCTCATTTCCTAAAATATACAGAGAATTGACTAATTTATAAGAAATCAAGCCATTCTAATATTGATAAATTATCAAAGGATATGAACAGACTATTTTCAGATGATGAAATTGAAACTATTTCCAATCATATGAAAGTGTTCCAAATCACTATTGATCAGGGGAATGCAAATTAAGACAACTCTGAGATACCACTACACACTTGTCAGATTGGCTAAGATGACAGGAAAAAATAATGATGAATGTTGAAAACTGGGACACTGGTATGTTGTTGTTGGAGTTGTGAAAGAATTCAACCATTCAGGAGAGCAATTAGGAATTATGCCGAAAGCGTTATCAAACTGTGCATACTCTGATCCAGCAGTGTTACTACTGGCCTTATATCTCAAAGAAATACTAAAGAAGGGAAAGGGACCTGTATGTGCAAGAATGTTTGTGGCAGCCCTCTTTGTAGTGGCTAGAAACTGGAAAATGAATGAATGCCCATCAATTGGAGAATGGTTGGGTAAATTATGTTATATGAATGTTATGGAATAGTATTGTTTTGTAAGAAATGACCAGCAGGATGAATACAGAGAGTTTTGGAGAGACTTACATGAACTGATGTGAGGAAATGAGCAGAACCAGGAGATCATTATAGTGATACTGTATGAGTATGTATTCTGATGGTAGTAGATATCTTCAATAAAGAGAAAATATAATTCAGTTCCAATTAATCAATGATGGACAAAATCAGTTACACCCAGAATAGGAACACTGGTAAATGTGTGTAAACTGTTTGTATTTTTGTCTTTCTTCCCAGGTTATTTTTACCTCCTGAATCCAATTCTTCCTCTGCAACAAGAAATTCAGTTCTGCACACATATATTGTATCTAAGATATGCTATAACACATTTAACACGTATGGGACTGTCTGCCATCTAGGAGAGGGGGTGGAGGGAAGGAAGGGAAAATTCAGAACAGAAGTGAGTACAAGGGATAATGTTGTAAATAATTACCCATGTATATATACTGTCAAAAATTATACTTATAAAATTAAAAAAAGCAAAAAAAAAAAAAAGAAAAAAGTTTGGAGCACAGGATTTTGCAAGGGTGAATGTTGAAGACTGTCAGTGCATATGTTTTGAAAATAAAAAGCCTTAATTTAAAAATTTTAAAAAAAGATTTTAAAAAAGAGACTAACAATTTGATTTTCTTCTTTTATTTCTCTAATCAAATTAATTAAATGTTTATCTATTATTTTATTTTTTCATAAAACTAACTTTTAGTTTTATTCATTAATTCAATAGCATTTTACTTTCAGTTTTATTAATCTCTCCTCTCATTTTTAGAATTTCAAATTTGGTATTTGAGTGGGGGCTTTTAATTTTTTCTTTTTCTAGCTTTTTTAGTTGCAAGCCTAGTTCATTGATCTTCTCTTTATTTTATGCAAGTAAGCATGTATACATTTTCCCCTTATTGCCACTTTGGCTGCATCTCACAAATTTTGGTATGCTGCCTCATTATTGTCATTCTCTTGGATGAAATTGCTGATTATGTCTCTTGATTTGCTGTTTCACCAAATCATTCTTTAGGATGAGATTATTTAGTTTCCAATTACTTTTTGGTCTATTTCCCCACACACTTTTATTGAATGTAATTTTTACTGCATCTTGATCTGAAAAAATGCATTTATAATTTCTGCCTTTCTGCATTTGATTTTGAGGTCTTCATGTCCTAATAGATGGTAAATTTTTGTATGAACTCCCAAGAAGTAAATGTATTTCTAAATCCATTCATTTTCTCCAAAGATCTATCATACCTAATGTTTCTAGTATATTATTTACTTCTTTAACTTCTTTCTTATTTGTTTTGGGCTTTCATTTATCCAGTATCGAGAGAGCAAGGTTGAGATCTCCCACTATTACAGATTTGTTGTCTATTTCTTCTTGCAGTTCTCTTAACTTCCCCTCTAGGAATTTGCATGCTATACCACTAGGTGCATACATGTTTAGTATTGATATTGTTCATTATCCTTTAGTAAAATACCCTTTATACCCTTTAGTAAAAATACCCTTTAGTAAAATATAGTTTCCTTTCTTATCTCTTTTAATTAGATCTATCTTTGCTTTTGCTTGATCTGAGACCAGGATTGCTACACCTGCTTCTTTTTTACTTTACTTGAAGCATAATAGATCCTGCTCCAGCCCTTTACCTTTACTCTGTATGTATCACTATGTTTTAAATATGTTTCTTGTGAACAACATATTGTAGGATTGTGCTTTTTAATCTATTCTGTTAACTACTTCCATATTTTAGGAGAATTCATCCCACTCACATTCACAGTTAAAATAACTAATTCCATGTTTCCTGCCATCAAATAATATAGCAGGAAATATGGAATTAGTTACCATACATTATGCTTTTCTCTTTCCTTTCCCTGTTCCCTCCTCGACAGTATTTTGCTTTTGATGACTACCTCCCTCAAACAGTCCTCATCCCTTAGAGCCCCTTTCCTTTTTTACTCCTTTTCCCTAATACTTCTGTTTTCCTTTCTATTAGTCTTTCCTTTTTTTCCTACTTTCCTTTCCACTTCCGTAGGAGGTAAGGCAAGTTTCTCTGTGACACCAAATACACCTGATGTTCTCTCTTAGAGCCAAATCTGATGAGAGTAAGATTTACATCATGCTCATTCCCCTTGCTTCTTTCCCTCAGTTATAATAGGTTTTCTTTGCCTCTTCATGAGATGTAATATCCCTTATTTACCTCCTCCTTTTTCCTTTTTTTCCAGAACAATCATCTTTTCACCTTTCTTTATTTTTTCATATTATCCTAATAAAATCAAATTATACCCACTTCTTCAATTATACCCATAACAGAATATAGTTCTCAAGTTTTCTTTCCTTTTTACCTTTGTATGCTTCTCTTGAGTTCTGTGTTTGGAGATCATATTTTTTTGTTTATGTCTGCTCTTTGCATTAGAAATAGGTGACATTCACCTATATCATTGAATGTCCATCTTCTTCCCTGAAAGACAATGCTCATTTTAGCTGGATAGCTTATTCCTGGCTGAATCCAAGTTCCATTGCCTTTTGGAATATCAGATTCCAGGCCCTTCCATCCTTTAAGATGGAAGCTGATATGCCCTAGATAATCCTTATTGTGGCTCCTCAGTATTTAAATTGTTTCTTTCTGGCTGCTTACAATATCTTTCCCTTGGTGTGATAGTTCTGAAATTAACCATGATATTCCTTGGTGATTTACTTTTGGGGTCTCTTTTAGGAGGTGATCAGTGAATTCTTTTGATGGTTACTTTACATTCTGATTCTAAAATATCAGGGAAGTTTTCTTTTATGATTTCCTGTAAGATAATATCTAGGTTCTTTTTTTCATCATGGCTTTCAGGAAGTCTAATAATCCTTAAATTGTCTCTCCCAGATCAATTTTTCAGGTCAGTTCTTTTTCATAGGAGGCATTTTACATTTTCTTCTACTTTTTCTTTTTCTTTTTTTCTTTTTTTTTGTTTTTTTGTTTTTGTTTTTGTTTTTGTTTTTGTTTTTGTTTTTGTTTGAATGATTCTTGGAGTGTTGTTGAGTCATTCACTTCCATTTGTTCAATTCTAATTTTTAGTGCATTATTTTCTTCAGTTACTTTTTTTAGCTCCTTTTTGATTGGCCAATTAATTTTATTTGATGGATTATATATATACAGTTGGCTGACTTTTCATGAGAGATAACCCAGTAATGGAAATGACCTTAGACCATTATAAAGTGGCCAATATGGGGCATCATGAAAATGAAACTATTTAATTTTTGTTCTATTATTTTATTTTAGGCAGAGAAATTAGAAATAATGAAATGTTTTTTTTTTTTTTTTTTTTTTTTTTTTTTTTTTTTTTTTAATCAAGAAAGTGAGTTTTACACTAATCTGGGAGCCTAGGAACTTACAAACATATGAGTCTGGTTTGAATCCAAGCTATTTAATCAGCATTATTCTCCCCAAAATGGAGAAAAGACACTCAGGATTAGTTCCAGGGATACTTGAGAGATGAATTCATTGGTAGAAATACTATGTTCAGAATTAATAATTGGGATCTAGTCACTCATTGGCAGAGAATAGTGGGGGAATACCTCGTGGTACTTGAACTTACAATATTAAGAAATCCCTGACACTGGGGATAACTATAGAACCATAAGAAGTTAATGTATTAGCAATAATTGAGGATAAGAAGCTAGAGAGTCTGTACCTCAGTGAAAGTAACAAAAAGTGCCATTTGTCAACACTCTCTCATGCAGCCTAAACAAGATTAAAATTTAACTGCAAACCAAATAAATAAAAATACACTAAAATATAAATAATGTTAATATGTGGTTTTCATGTTATTATGTAATTATGAAATTACAAATATCCTTATATTTGATTTAATAGTCCTATTCTATTTTTATCAGTTTGTCAATATTGTTATGTTTCTGTAGTTTCTATACTTTATGATGCTTCACAAAGAAGATTATTGTGAAACTTACAATTAATATATCCATAAGAATTGCGCAAATTCTTTGTGAAAACAAGGTTGCCAAATATTCCAATTAAATTATATCTTTTGTCTTTGAATGTAGAAAAAACATAATAAATTCTTCTTTCTCCTCCAAATACAAAATGTGAAATATTCTTTTAAGCTGAAAGTTCTTTATGTTTTCTTGTTTCATTGATAGAAAGACTCAATAAGAATGAAGTTTATTTCATGTAGCAATACATAAAGACTCATTATTAGGGAAAATTTGGATTTTAGGTTAGCCAGTATTTACATTGATGTTTGTAGGTATCCTATTGATAAGACAGTGAGAGCATCTGAAGAACTCACAAAGAGTTCTTTGTAAATTCATTAATTGAAATTTCCCTAAGGATTATTATTTTCAATATTAATAGTTTCCAATATTTTGTGTTTACTTAAAATGCATGCAATTGGCTATTTTCTTTAAAAATTGACAGAAGATAATTGAGTTTAAATATTTAATTTCTTTGAGGATATGCCTTTTAAATGGAAAAAAAAATTGTTACATTGTTACTATCAGAAAGCATTTTACATCATTTTTTAGTAAATTTCAGGGAAAAAAAAATCCCCTGTCCCTTTAAGTAAGTTCAATAAAATGAAATGGTAGTGAGAAATGCTAATTATAAGCATATGGGAGTTCACATCTATATTAGCCTCCAGTGCACAAATATCAAGAGACAAATCTGACAACTGTGAATATTTGTTCTTTTTAGCAAATATTTTAATTTTAGTAATAGGAAATAAAAACATATAAGAGAACATTTGGCACAGATAAAAACTGAGATATATCATTTAAATCTCTAGAGGCAACTAGCAGTTCATCTTTTAGGAATGTTAGATCTTAATACAATAATAAAATAGCTGTGTTATGCATTTAAATGAAAATATTTTGACATTATACATTGTATGCTATAGATGGTTTATGAAAAGGAATCAAAATTGACCTGTTTTTAATGCCATTAAATCAAAGTAATAATTTATATCTGAATTGACAGATAGTTGGACTTATGACAAAATTATTTTCCTCACATTTGTAAGACTGGTACTATGTTTTCACTATGTAAATGTAGCTAGATATAATTAATATAAAGAGAAAAAAAATCTCCTTTACAGTTAGTCAATAAAAAATTCACTGAATAATCACCATTTAAGGATAACTTAATAGAGACTAAGAATGAAAAAAAGTAATTGTTAATACTCATAAAATGTCACTTTTTTCTAATCCAAAGATGCTAATAATCAAACAATAATTTATTTATGAAGACAAGGGTTTAAATTTTTGCCCCAATATGTATTATATGAAATAATAATGGAAGCTTAAGTTCATTATTTTCTGAGAGTTTATGCAGAAGAGAAGATATGATGCAGGGCATTATGATATAAATGACTCAGATTCCCAAAGCTTTTATTCATTAATAATCTATTCTTATGAACTGTTTTAATCATATATAGATTTCAGGATTTTACTGTCATTGCCTTATCTTTATATAAGGAAAAGAATCATATCTCTTAATCAAATTGCTTAGAATTTAAGTCTCAACTACAGACTCAACATAAACTCATCCAGTGACATTCAATTCATGAAATTTACAAAATAATAGGGATCACAAATTCCTCACTGTCTTCTGAGATCATCAGTTTAAACAGAATTCATCCTATATAAATGAGGAGTAAAACAGGTCATTTAGTCTAGCTCCAGAGAAGGGACCACTGAAAGCATCAATCCAATCAAAAGTGATCACTGAAAAGGAAAGGAAACAATAACAGAAAGAATGGAAATTCTATATCATTTCTCATAGTTTTTTCTCTGAGTGTAGCTGATTCTCTTCTTTACTGAACAATCGGAACTGGTTTGAATCACCTCATTGTTGAAGAGAGCCACAATCATCATAATATAATCTTGTTGTTGCTGTGAATAATGATCTCTTGGTTCTGCTTATTTCACTTATCATCAATTCATATAAGTCTCTCCAAGCCGCTCTGAAATCATCCTTCAGATCATTTCTTATAAAACAATAATTTTCCATAACATTCATATACCACAATTTATTCAGCCATTCTCCAATTGATGGGCTGGCAGAAACATTTTTTTTTACACATATTAGTCCCTTTCCCTTCTTTAAGATGTCTTTGGGATATAAGCCCAGTAGTAACACTGCTGTATCAAAGGATGTGTGTAGTTTCATAACTTTTTGAGCATAGTTCCAAATTGCTCTGCAGAATGTTTGGATTCTTCCACAATTCCACCAAGAATGTATCAGTTTTCCCAATTCCCCTCCAACATTCCTTATTTTCTTTTCCTATCATCTTAGCCAATCTGAGAGGTGTGTAGTGGTATCTCACAGCTGTCTTAATTTCTTCATCTAAAATTGTCTGTTCATATCCTTTGACTATCAATTGGAAAATGACTTGATTTCCTATAAATTTGAATCAATTCTCTATGTATTTTGAAAATGAGTTTGTTATCAGAAGCTTTGAATGGGAAAATGTTTTCCCAGTTTATTGCTTCCCTTCTAATTTTTTCTGCATTAGTTTTGTTTGTATAAAACCTTTTTTAACTTAATATAACCAAAATTTTCAATTTTGTGATCAATAATGAGCTCTAGTTCTTTGTTGGTCACAGATTCTTTCCTCTTCCATAGTTCTGAGAGGAAAACTATCTTATGTTCTTTTATTTATAATCTCATTCTTTATGTCTAGATCATAAACCCATTTAGACCCTGTCTTGGTGTATGGTGTTAAGTGTGGGTTAATGTGCAGTTTCTGCCATACTAGTTTCCAATTTTTCCAGTAGTTTTTGTCAAATAATGGATTCTTATCCCAAAAGTTGGTGTCTTTAGGTTTGTCAAACACTAAATTAATAAAATTATCCACTATTTTCTCCTATGAACCTAACCTATTCCATTGATCAACTAGTCTGTTTCATAGCCAGTAGCAAATGGTTCTTATGACTGCTGCTTTATAAGATAGTTTTATCTCTGTGATTTTATCACAAATCAAATGAAGGTGGCCTATCTCCTCATTTATATAGGATGAATTCTCTTTAAACTGATGATCTCAGAAGACAGTGAGGAATTTGTGATCCCTATTATTTTTTATTATTTTCCAGTTTATACCCATTACATATGAAGCTTACTGATGGTTTTGAATATATGGTACTGACTATTTTAAGGAAAAGTCCATTTACTCCTATGATTTTTTTACTATTTTTAATAGGAAAGGATATTGGATTTTATCAAATGCTTTTACTGCATCTATTGAGATGTTCATATGTTTTTTTTTTGTTTGTTTGTTTTGTTTTTTGTTAATTTGGTTATTGATGTAGTCAATTATGCTAACAGTTTTCTGAATATTGAACCAGCTCTGCATTCCTGGTATAAATACCACTTCCTCATTGTATATTATCCTAGGGATGATTTCCTGTAATTTCTTTGCTAATATTTTTATTTAAGATTTTTGCATTAATATTCATTAGAGAAAAAGGTCTATAATTTTCTTTCTCTGTTTTTTTCCTACCTAGTTTAGATGTCAGTACCATATCTATGTCATAAAAGGAATTTGGTAGGATTCCTTCATTCCTTATTTTTTCAAGTAATTTATATAGTATTGGGGTTAATTGTTCTTTAAATGTTTGTTAGAATTCACATGTAAATCCATCTGGTCCTGGGGATTTTTCCTTAGGCAGTTGTTTAATAGCTTGGTTTATTTATTTTTCTAAAGTGGGACTATTTAAGCAATTTACTTCCTCCTCCATTAATCTGGGCAAACTATATTTTTGTATTCATCCATTTCACTTAGCTTATCATACTTATTGGCATCAAGTTGGACAAAGTAACTCCTAATTATTGCCTAATTTCCTCTTCATTGGTGGATAATTCTCCCTTTTCATTTTTGAGACTAACAATTTGATTTTCCTCTTTCTTTTTCTCATCAAATTTACCAAAAGTTTATCTAATTTGTTTTTTCATAAAACCAGTGCTTAGTTTTATTTATTAATTCAATAGTGTTTTTTTTTTACTTTCAATTTTATTTTTTTATTTTTTATACTTTTAAAATTAATTTTATAATTATATTTTTTGACAGTACATATGCATGAGTAATTTTTTTTTTACAACATTATCCCTTGTATTCATTTTTCCAAATTTTCCCCTCCCTCCCTCTACTTCCTCCCCTAGATGACAGGCAATCACATACATGTTAAATGTGTTACAGTATAACCTAGATACAATATATGTGTGTAAATCCAATTTTCTTGTTGCACGGTAAGAATTGGATTCGGAAAGTATAAGTAACCTGGGCAGAAATACAGTAGTGCAAACAGTTTACATTCAATTCCCAGTGTTCCTTCTCTGAGTGTAGCTGTTTCTGTCCATCATTGATCAACTGGAAGTGACTTGGATCTTCTTCATGTTGAAGATATCCATTTCCATCAGAATATATGTTCATACAGTATTGTTGTTGAAGTGTATAGTGATCTTCTGGTTCTGCTCACTTCACTCAGCCTCAGATCATGTAAGTCTCTCCAAGCCTCTCTGTATTCATCCTGTTGGTCATTTCTTACAGAGCAATAATATTCCGTAACATTCATATACCATAACTTACCCAACCATTCTCCAATTGATAGGCATCCATTCATTTTCCATTTTCTATCCACTACAAAAAGGGCCACAAACATTTTGGCACATACAGGTCCCTTTCCTTTCTTTAGTATTTCTTTGGGATATAAGCCCAGTAGTAGCACTGCTGGATCAAAGGGTATGCACAGTTTGATAACTTTTTGAGCATAGTTCCAAATCGCTCTCAAGAATAGTTGGATTCTTTCAGAACTCCAACAACAATGCATCAGTGTCCCCGTTTTCACACATCTCCTCCAACATTCATCATTATTTTTTCCTGTCATCTTAGCTATTCTGACAAGTGTGTAGTGGTATCTCAGAGTTGTCTTAATTTGCATTTCTCTGATCAATAGTGATTTGGAACACTCTTTCATATGAGTGGAAATAGTTTCAATTTAATAATCTGAAAATTGTCTGTTCATATCCTTTGACCATTTATCAATTGGAGAATGGTTTGATTTCTTATAAATTAGAGTCAGTTCTCTGTATATTTTGGAAATAAGGCCTTTATCAGAACCTTTAACTGTAAAAATATTTTCCCAATTTGTTACTTCCCTTCTAATCTTGTTTGCATTAGTTTTTTTTTTTTTTTTTTTTTTTTTTTTTTTTGTACAAAATTTTTAGTTTGATGTAATCAAAATCTTCTATTTTGTGATCAATAATGATCTCTAGTTCTTCTTTGGTTATAAATTTCTTCCTCCTCCACAGGTCTGAGAGGTAAACTATCCTCTGTTCCTCTAATCTATTTATGATCTCATTCTTTATGCCTAAATCATGGACCCACTTTGATCTTATCTTGCTATATGGTATTAAGTGTGGAATCTCATTTCTGCCATATTAATTTCCAGGTTTCCCAACAGTTTTTTTTTTTTTTTTTTCAAATAATGAATTCTTATCCCAAATGTTGATATCTTTTACTTTCAATTTTATTGATCTCTCCTTTTATTTTTAGAATTTCAAGTTTAGTATTGATTGGGGTTTGTAATTTGCTCTTTTTCTAGCTTTGTTAGTTACAAGTCCAATTCATTGATCTTCTCATTCTCTATTTTATGCAAGTAATTTTCTAGAGATAAAAAATATCCCCTTATTAACCACTTTGGCTACATCCCACAAATTTTGGTATGTTGTCTCATTATTGTCATTCACTTGGATGAAATTATTAATTGTGTCTATGATTTGTTGTTTCACCTAATCATTCTTTATTATGAGATTATTCAGTTTCCAATTACTTTTTGGTGTATTTTCCCTTGGGTTTTTATTGAATGTTTTTTTTTTTTTAATTGCATTGTGATATGACTATTTCTTCCTTTCTGCATTTGATTTTGACGTTTTCATGTCCTAATATATGGTCAATTTTTGTATAGATTCCACGAAGCGCTGAGATGAAAGTTTACCCCTTTCTGTCTCCATTCAATTTTCTCCAACAATCTATCATACCTAGCTTTTCCAGTATTTTATTTACTTCTTTAACTTCTTTCTTATTTATTTTGTGGTTTGATTTATCTTGTTCTGAGAGTGTATGTTTGAGATCTCCCACTATTATAGTTTTGCTATCTATTTCTTCTTGCAGCTCTCTTAACTTATCCTTTATTAATTTCCATGCTATACCACTTGGTGCATATATGTTTACTATTGATATGGCTCCATTATCTATGGTACCTTTTAGCACGATATATTTTCCTTTCTTGTTTTTTTTAATTAGATTAATTTTTGCTTTTGCTTGATCTGAGATCAGTATGACTACCCCCGCTTTTTTTTTTTTAACTTCATCTGAATCATAGTAGATTCTGCTCCACTCTTTTACTTTTATTATGTATGTATCACTCTGCCTTAAATGTGTTTCCTGTACACAACATATTGTAGGATTCTGCCTTTTAATCCAGTCTTCTATTTGCCTCTGCTTTATGAGAATGTTCATCCCATTCACACTTATGATTAAAACTACTAATTCTGAATTTCTTGCCATCTTATTATTCCCAGACTACACTTTATTATTTCTTACACAATCTATGTCTGTCATAGTTTGACCCAATCTTCTTGTCATTATTCTCCTGGTCTGCCAGTCTGATCTTAGTACAGGAAGCATGAGAGCCACCATGAGGATAGTCAAAGATAGAATATGTGTGGCTGACTTTGTCCTTAGTTTAAATACTCTATTATAATTACATCAACTGTAGAACTATTACATTACCATGCTAAGTACTCAGTATATGTAAAGTAGATGACCTCTGTCTCATCTAATCCACTGAGTTAAAACCTTGTTTCAAGTATACTTCTTTCAAATATACTTTTCCAAAGTTCCACCCTCTACATCCAGCAATCCTTAGATTATGTCTCCTAGATCTATTTTCCAAGTTGTTTTTCAAAGTAGATATTTAACATTTTTTCTATTTTTTCATTATTTTTAGTTTTGCATGACTGATTTTTGATGTCTCATCATGTCATTAATTTCCATTTGTTCAGTTCTGATTTTAATGAATTATTTTCTTCATTTACTTTTTATTTCTTTTTGTATTTATTCAATTGAGTTTTTAAATGAGTTGTTTTATTCTATGGCTTTTTTTTTTTTTTTTTCTATTTCACAATTTTTTTTAAAGAGTTATTTTCTTTTACCAATTCACAAATTCTATTTTCCTGTGAGTTATTTATTGATTTTCCATTTCACAATTCAGAATTGATTTCTTTTTCCACTTTATCAAATCTTTCTTTTAATGAGTTACATGCCTTTTCCAAACCCTCTTACAGAGTTTTCCTTTTCTTACCCCCCTTTTCTTCTAGCTCTCTTTTAAAATCATTTTTAATTTCCTCTAGGAGATCCTTGTGTGGTGGAGACCACTTTATATCATTCTTTTGGGTTTTATCTTGAGACAATCTGCTTTTAGTCTCCTCAAGGTTTTCAATCTGTTCTCTTTCACTACAGAAGCTATCTATAGTTAGAGCTCGTTTTGCCTTTTTACTCTTTTTTTTCTTTTTTTTTTTTCTTTTTGGAAGTTGGGTTCTACTTTTAGGACAAAGAGGTTCCAAGCTTCCTCTATAGACCAGGAAATGACTGCCGGTGTGCTGGGATTGCCTGAATTGGGATCACACTGAGCCACTCCCAGTGCTGTGTGGCTGTGCCCAGATCCTGTGAGACTCCAGCACTTTGGGGTATACTTTGTGCTGGCCTCAGAGCTCTGTCTCCGTTCCTGCGCCTGGCCTCCTCCCGTGCTCATGCCCAATCAAAATAGACATTTTCTAGTGATCTTTGAAATTATCTTCTGCTGAATTTGCTACACTCCCAAAATTTGTGGATTCTGTCAGTCAAGAATTTCAGAGGCTAAATTTGGCAATTAGTGTGAGAGTAGTAGGAGAGCTCAGTAAGAAGTGTGTGTCTTCTTTGCCATCATGGCTTTGCCTCCTGCACTTTGAGAATTTTAAAGCACTATGTAAATTATTATCTACATCTTAGGAAGATTTTACAGGCTCCATACTTTGAATTTAGATTTCTGCCCACTTGCCCAGTTTTGATTTCTAGAAAGCAAACAAGTCTCCTAATTTTTCCAACCTCCAAGTTTATGAAGATAGTGATAATGATTCTATCAAACCTTTTCTTCTTTAATAATATAGCACATATTATTAAATAACAGATTTATACTGAAAAAGATTATAGAGCACAAGTACAGTTATCTCATTTCATATATAAAGAAACTGAGTCTTAAGTTTGAATTACCCAAAATAACCTTACTATTGAATAGAAGAGCCAGAATGTAAACTTAAGCACTTTTATACCAAATTTAGCTCTCAACCAGCTTTCAAATTTGATTGTTAAAATTCTAAACCATGATGGCAACCATTCTGTGAATACATTCTTGCATAAGTCCGAGTTAAAAAGTCAAATTCAGAACCTGAAATAAAATCTTCCTTTTACTGTTACAACCTCTCTGAGCACTAGTCTTTTATTACTATAGCCTGAGAAGCTTCCTATTGTTTTCATGTTGTTATAATCCATTTAAATGTCATGTGATCTTTCAACATAAAATAAGATAATGTTATCTAGTAATCCTGTCTTGTCAATACTAGTACAGTTTTTTGAAAATTCTAAGTGAAGAACTTTTCAATTCTCTACTGCAAAAATCTGAAGATTGTGTATGTAAATAAATGTATCACTAAGTTCTTCCAAAGCTAACACATTTCTCTTCTACTAACAGGTTCTCTATAACTATTTTGAGGTAATAACTCTAAATTTTACCTTAAGATCCCCTCAAGGAAAGTACTTGATTATTAGACATATAAGAGAAATACAATAGCATTTAATTGAATAAAACAACCTAATAGTTATTAAAATAGTGTCATTCTCTTAACATATACTAAATGAATTACAATGTTCTATAACTCAAAAGCATTAGAGATTAACACAAGAAAGAAATGTTAATGGATATCAAATCCAATAGCCTAATTAATAGAAAGGTTAAGTTACTTGTCCAGGATGAAAAAACTACTGAATATTTGAGTCAGGATTCAAACCAAGGATCATGTAGGCACAATGACTATTTGTCAAAGGTGTTGAGGATGTGAACCATTTCTTCATGGAATGAATAGCTAATTTCAGAAAATCCTTCCAAATCTATGATAATAGGATTTTGTTTTTCCTCTACTAAAAAGTGATAAATGTATACCAAATCTTAATGTCATGAATTTGTGAATTGGGTAAATTACGGGTTAAAACTTTTATTAATTTTCATTATTTGGGTCACTGGGCTTTTTTTCCTGCAACTTTAACTTAACTAAATTCCTATCTTTTCTGTTAATACTAATCTCACTGAATTAAAATCATGCTGAGGGAGTAATAATGTTAAAAGAAGATAAGGACTCTTTCTGCTAGTTGGGAGGTTTTTTACCTCATAGTTTGATGGTATATGAATATTTACTTGGAGTCTTAAGTTTTTCCTTAGGTAAGAAGTAAGAGGAACATTCTCAGCTGATGATGATTTTATCTGAATTGTGGACTCTCTAAATATATCATAGTACTTGACCAGCCTTTACCTGAAGATTCTGTTAAAATACTTTTGTTTCTTTAGGGAATGTGGGAAATTATGCCTAACTAATTTTGTTCACATTTTATGACTTTGAAAGGACCATGGGATTATTAATATTTTCCTTAGTCTTTGTATCCTAAGAAGAATGTACAAGATTGCAATACATATAAGAATTAATCTCTGTCACTTTGATGTATTTGGTTTAATAGAAACTTTGTTAGAATCCTAATTAGCATTCAGCTTTGTCAATTCTTTTTGTTTGAGATTTGAACCTATACTTGAGCATAATAAAATAAAGGCTTTTCTTACCATTAAAATTCCTGTATTTTTGTAGATTTATTCTGGAAAGTTAACTATCACATGAACTCAAAAATACTATATTTCTCCCAGAGTTAGTATGAGCATTTATTTTTGCTTTTAGGTTTGATTTTATGCACACAACAGATGTATTGACAATAAGACTAATTAAACTTTGCAAAAGGTTCCCAAGCAGTAAATTCTAAGTGTTAAATCTGTACAATCTTTAAGACACAGATTCTGAGAGTTTAGTAAGACAATCTTTAAAATTATAATTGAAGATTTGTAAAGAAAGACAAAGTGAATCAGAGCCAAGAAGATGGAAAAAAGACAATGCCTAGACTCTCACAATCCCAAAGAACACCTTGAAATAACATCATAAAAAAAATTCCTGGAAAAGGACACGGTGAAATAATTTTCTAGTCAAAAACAATTTAGAACATTGGCAGGCTAGGTCTATCACAAATAAATGAGAGTGGAACATAATCCAATGCAGAACAGACCATTCTGCAGACCTTAGAAGTCATTAAATCCCCAGAGGCAGTTGGAGCTCTCAGGTCATAAGTAAAAGGGTTAAACACACACTTAGAAGGTGTTTATAAAGGTCTCTTTGAAATCCACTCAAAGGTGTTTATAAAGGTCTCTTTATTCTTTGGAATGGAATACTATTTTTTGTTTGTTTGTTTTTTGTTTTTGTTTTTGTTTTTTTCTCATTCTTGGATCTAGGTTACAGTCCTGGGTGACAGTGTCAAGGTGAAGACAAATATTAAGATATCAGAGCTTACAGCCACAGTGGAGCAAGGGTACTCCAGACAGTTCTAGGTGGACAAGAGTGCTTGTGGTTACTCACAAAAAACACCACAGGTCAGGAAAGTGGTAAAAATGTATCCTTAAATCATAACACCTTGGAAGCATTGAAAGCTTATTACTCACTAAAGAAATCTTTGAAAACTTACTTAACCCCTGAAGCTTAGGTCAAAGTAGAAGCAGAAATATACTTTAACAAACAATTGAAAGTCAAGGAATAAATTGGGAAACAAAAAAGAAAAACAAAAATAAAATTTGATCATAGAAAATAACTATGATGACAAGGAAGTCGAAAACATACACTCGGAAAAAGATGACAAACTCAAAACTCGTTGAAAGCCTCAAAGAAAAATATGATTTGGTCCCAGGTCATGAAGGAGCTAACAAAGACCTCAAAAATCAAGAAAGGTAGAAAAAATGAGACGAGAAGGGAAATGAAAACCATTCCAGAAAATCAAAAAGAAAAATGTTCAACAGTTCGACATACAGAGAGAGAGAGAGAGAGAGAAGAGAGAGAGATAATAGACTAAATGATAAAAGAGGTACAAAAACACAAGAAAAATGCATTAAAAAGTGAATTGGCTGAATGGGGAAAAAAAAAAAAACTGCCTACAAATTTACTGGGGGAAAAAAAAAAAGTAGAATGGGCCAAATACAAAAACTCAGTGAAAAAATTATTTTATAGAAATTAGAATTGGGCAAATGGAAGTTGATGAATTTATGAGAAATCAATAAACAATAAAAGAGAATGAATGAAAAATAACAGTTAAAAAAGACAATGTGAACTATTTCATTGGAAAAATAAATAACATGGAAAATAAATGCAGGGGAGATAATTTTAAAATGATTGCATTTCCTAAAAAACATCATCAAGATAATAACAAAAGAGCTGGGGCATCATCTTCCAAGAAATAATTAGGGAAAACTATCTTGATAATCTAGAATCCAAGGATAAAATAAAGAGTATAAAACTTCACTGATTACCTTTTTTCCCCCGAGGCAACTGAGGTTAAGTGACTTGTCCAGGGTCACACAGCTACCAAGTGTTAAGTGTCTGAGATCGGATTTGAACTCAGGTCCACCTGACATCAGCGCTATCTATCCACTATCCACTATCCACTGCACCACCTAGCTGCCCTGATTACCTTTTGAAAAAGATCCCAAGATGAAAACTCACAGGAATATGATAGCCAAATGCCAGAATCTCAAGTCAAAGAGAAAATACTTCAAGCAGCCAGAAATAATTAAAATATCATGAAGTCAAACTAAGAATAACCCAAGATTCATTTTAGCAACTTCTATATTAAAGAATCAGAGGGGTTGGAATATGATGTACTGGAGAATAGTGGGAGTTAGGATCGCAATAAAGAATCTCAACCAGAAAAACTGAGTATAATCCTTGGAGGAGAAATGGATATTCAGTGAAAGAGAGGATTTTTAAGCATTCTTGGAAAAATGCACTGAATAGGATATTTATTTTTCAAATACAAGACTCAAGAGAAGCATAAAAAATGAAATCATAAGCAACTTAATAAGATTAAACTAGTCACATTTATATAAAGGAAGATGAAACTTGTAACTCAAAAAATGTTCTTATTATTAGAGCACTTAGAAGGAGTAAATATAGGCTGAAATTACATATGTGAGCTGAATATGAAGATATGGTATCTAAAAATAAAGTTAAAGGGTGAGAAAAAATGTACTAAGAGAGAAGGAATGGGAGAAATAGAATGAGCTAAATTATTTCATGTAAAAAAATCAACAAAAAGTGTTATTTTTTTCTGCAGGAAGTGAGAAAATATGTCTTTAAAATTGACTCAAATAACATATACAATCAACTGATTATAGACAACTTTCTTAATATACAGGGAAAAATGTGGAAGGGAAAAGTGAAATAATGTTGAAAGAAGGAAGAGAATATTAGAGATGGGGTAGTCAGAAGAAAATAAAACTTGAGGAATTACATGGTTAAAGGGAAGAATAGGATGGAGTGAAAAACAGCTATAGAAACTGTGAAAATGCTTTGAATCAAATTTCTGTTATAAAGGCCTCATTTCTCAAACCTATAGAATGCTGAGGCAAATGCATGAAATTAAATCCATTCTCCAATTGATAAGTTATCTAAAGTATTCACCAAGCAACTCCTGAAAGAGACCCCAAAATGAAAACTATAAGGAATATTGTAGTTAAATTTCAAAATGTTCAGATCAAGAAGAAAATAGACAAATAGCTGGAAAGAAACAATTCAAATATTGAGGAGACACAATGAGGATTACACAGAACCTAGTAACTTCTAATAAAAAGATCAAAGGTCCTAGAATATGATGTGCCAGAGGAAAAAAGAAATTGTATCCAAGAATCAAAAATCCAGAAAAATCAAACACTGTCTTTCAAGGAAAAGGGTGGACATTTAATGAAATAGGGGATTTTCATTTATCTTTGATGAAAAGACAAGATTTGAATAGAAAAGTTGTTATTCAAATACACAACTCAAGAGAAGTATAAAAATTAAAACTGGAAGGAAAAAATATAATTAAAAAAATTTTAAATACAACCCTTTTTGGGAAGATGATATGTTTAACTCTTGAAAATTGTACTTTTGTTAAGGGTATACTTAGAGGGTATAGGTAAAATATGACCTTACTGTGATGATATTAAAAGAAAAAAAAAAGAGAAAAAGAATACTAGGAGTAAAAATGGAATTGTACTGGAAGCAAAGAAAAAAGGGAGTTAAAATAGGGTAGATTACATCATATGAAGAGGCAACAAGACATTACAGTTGAAAGTAGACAGGGAATGGGCATTGTATGAACCTTAAACTTATAATATTTGACTAAAGGAGAGACTGTCAGAAATATATAGTTTGACATAGAAACATGTCTTATTCTATCAGAAAGTAGAAAAGGAAACGGAAAAGAAAAGGGATAGGCTAATAAAAAGAAAAAAAGAAGTAGAAGGATTAAAGGATAAGAAATGGGAGGAGAGACTGCAAGAAGACGGTAGATTGAGGTTGGTGGTGGTCAGAAGCAAAACACTAGGGAGAAAGGAGAGGAAGAAAGGATAAAGGAAAATATAACTAGTGGAAAATAAGATGACAGAAAATAAGGAGTTAGTAATTTTAACTGTATATGTGAAGGGGATGAACTCCCGCATGAAATGGAAGTTGATAGCAGAGTGGATTAAAAGCCAGAAGCCTGCAATATGCTATTTACAAGAAACACATTTAAAGTAGAGTGACTTCAGCTGTAGTTAAAAAAACAAAACAAAACAAAACAAAAACAAACAAACAAACAACAACAAAAAACAAAACAAAAAAACAAACAAAAAAAACAGAGGTAGCAATCCTGATCTCAGATTAAACAAAAGCAAAAAGCAAAATTAGGGATCCATTTTAAAAAGATAAGAAAGAAGATTTCACTAATGAAGATAATGAAGAAATATCAACACAAAGAGGACCAAGTGGTATACCATCTAGATTCCTAGAGGAGAAAAGCTGTAAAAAGCAATAGACAGCAAAATAATACTAGTGTGTGTTGGGTTCTTACTAAGTGCTAATGAGATAATGAGATATTAGGTTTTTACTAAGTGCTAAGTCGGTACTTGACAATTTTCTAGTTCCGGCCTTTCCTGGTAGTTTGACTTGTGAATTCCTGGGGAAGAGCTTGTGTGCTTGGGAGGAGCATGGGGGAGAGGGTTTGCTTGTATTTCTTCAGATGGAGAAGGAACCAGATGGGTGCCAACGAGTCGTATTCGCCTTGTCCATCAGAGAGAGACAGAAAAGATGGAAGAAAGGGATTGAAATTAGGAAAAATAGAGTTGTGTGCAGTAGAGACTACTGAGATATTCCCTGGAGAAATGAAATCTGTTCCTGTTGAGCCTATGGATCCTTTGCCTCCAGGCACAGTAGGCTTGATTATTTCACCTTCTGAGAGTGCCTACAAAACAGTGTCCATCCATACACTGATGTGGGAAACTGGAGAAGGTATAGCTAATATCCCATTCACTAACACAGGTAGACAACGTGTGATTTATCAACCAGGAGAAGTAGTAGCATCAAGCTTATTGTTATGTACCCCTAATAAGCAACCTGGTGATAGTCGCCTAGATTCTGACTCCAATGAACAAAATCCAGGAATATATTGGACAGCAGCTGTGACAGCTGACCAATCTATGCTTGCTATTTATATAAATGGAATACCATTTGAAGGATTGGTAGACACGGGTGCAGATCATACAGTTATTAGAGGTACCAACTGGCCCAGTCACTGGCCAAAGATTAAGGCAGACACCTACATGTCTGTGGTAGGAGGATCAATAGCAGCAGAAGTTAGTGCTAGGCCTTTGAGATGGATATTTGAAGGTGAAACAGGAGTTTTTACTCCTTTTGTGGTTGAAAAAATCCCCATCAATCTGTGGGGAAGAGACATTTTACAGCAGATAGGGTTACAAATAAGCACTTCAGCTTTTTAGGCAGGGCTGCTGTTGAAGGCCTACCTGCACTTTCACCGGTTCCTATTCAATGGAAGACTGATTCACCAGTGTGGGTAGAACAGTGGCCTTTAAGAAGTGATAAAATTCAGGCCTTATTATACATAGTGCAAGAACAACTTGACCAAGGACACTTGCGGCCTTCTCTAAGTCCTTGGAATTCCCCAGTATTTGTGGTGAAAAAGAAATCTGGAAAATGGAGGATGTTAACGGATCTAAGAAGAGTAAATGAACAGATGGAAACTATGGGAACTCTTCAGCCTGGACTTCCATCTCCTACTCAGTTGCCAAGAGAATGGCCTCTATGGGTTATAGACATTAAGGATTGTTTCTATTCTATCCCTCTAGATAAGGAGGATATGAAAAGGTTTGCTTTTTCAGTGCCTAGTGTTAATTTGGTTGAGCCTTATAAAAGATATGAATGGACAGTTTTGCCACAGGGAATGAAAAACAGCCCTACTATATGCCAAATGTATGTTGCTGCTGCTCTTGCTCCAGTAAGAAAAGCATTTCCAAAAGTAATATTGTTACATTATATGGATGATATTTTGGGATGTGCAGGAAGGGAAGTGAAGGTCTCCAAACTGTAGTAACTTTTGTCTACAAAATCACCCATAAATATGTAGTTTGTATCTGGAACATTACCTCCTGTTGGAAGAGTCAAATGTTCAGCCAGTATCTATACCAGTCACAGTTTGTGGAGATATACATGGACAGTTCTATGACCTTTGTGAGCTCTTCAGAACTATAGGTCAAGTTCCAGATACAAACTACATATTTATGGGTGATTTTGTAGACAGAGATTACTACAGTTTGGAGACCTTCACTTCCCTTCCTGCAGAGAGCCGCGTCAAGCCTGGTCTAAAGCAGAGACTGACTTTTTTCCTCCCGAGCTGCCCTCTTTATCTTCCCAGAGAATGGACGTGGGATAATGCAAGGGCTTCTGGGAAGAACCACTTCAACCAATGAGCTTGCTCCTCCCAAGCACACAAGCTCTTCCCCAGGAATTCACAAGTCAAACTACCAGGAAAGGCCGGAACTAGAAATTTGTCAAGTACCGACTTAGCACTTAGTAAAAACCCAATATCTCATTATCTCATAATAGTAAGAACCTAACAAGTGGGGATCTCCGTTTTGCTTTGCCAGAATTAGATATATCAAACCCCTAAATGAGCAGAAAAGTCAAGGGGGAAAAGTTAGATATGGTAGACTTTTAGGGAAAATTGAATGGATATAGAAAGTAATATACTTTTTCCTTGTTGGTACATGGAATCTATACAAAATCTGACCATGCATTAGGGCATAAAACCCTCAAGATCAAATGCAGAAAGGTATAAATAGTAAATGAATCTTTTTTAGATCATGTGATAAGAATTCCATGTAGTAAAGGGCCAGAGAAAAATACACCAAACATTAATTGGAAAGTAAATAATCTAATCCTAAAGAATGGGTGTGTGAAACAAAAAATCATAGACATAATTAACAGTTTCAATCAAGAGAATGACAATAATAAGATAACACATGAAACTTATGTAATGAAGCCAAAACAGTTCTTAGAGAAAAAAAAAATCATATCTCAAGATGCTTACTAGATTTAAAAGAGAGAAATACAAGGTCCATTAATTGGACATACTGCTAAAAATCTAGAAAAAAAAATTACAAATCCCCAATTAAAAACCAAATTTGAAATTCTAAAAATAAAAGGGGAGATTAACAAAATAGAAAGTAAGAGAACAATTGAACTGAAAAACAAAACTAAGAGTTGGTTTTCTAAAAAAAACAAAATAGATAAAACTTTAATTGGATATTTAAAATAAATGGAAAGAGGAAAATCAAATTATTAGTGCTAATAATGAAAAGGTAAACTTTTCACCTATGAAAAGGAAATTGAAGCAATAATTAAGAGCTTTTTTGCCCAACCGTGTGCCAATAAATCTGATAATCTAAGTAAAATGGGTGAATGCTTACAAAATACAGATTATCCAGGTTAACAGAGGAGGGAATAAATTACTTAAATAGTCCACTATAAGAAAAATAAATTAAAAAAGCTATTAACTAAGTCAATAACAAAAAATCTCCAGGGTCAGATGGTCTTACAATTGAATTCTACCAAACATTTAAGAACAATTAATTCTAATACTATGCAAACTATTTGGGAAAAGAGAAAAAAAGGACTCCTAACAAATTCCTTTTAAGACACAGATATTTTTCTGATACCTAAACAAGATAGACTCAAAAAAGAGAAACAAAATTGTAGACAGATTTTTCTAATGAATATTGATGCAGAAATCTTTAATAAAATATTGGCAAAGACAATACAGTAAGTTATCACCAAGAAAATATACCATGACCGATGGGAGAAACTGTCATGGACGGGGAGGAGGCCGCGGCGGCTGAGGGGGATGTTTGGGACCACTCCTGGGACTCCCCGGCCCATTTCTGAACGGACCTCTTCTCCCAGGGGCATCGGCATCCGACAGGGCTAGAGGCTAGACCCGAGGACTCGCAGAAAAAAAATAAATCTCCTTCGTTCCCCGGAGGCGGAGCTGGCCGGCCGGGCCAGGCAGTGAGGCCCCGTCTGCTAGCCTGTGGACATGGATGACAGCAAGGTAGTTGGAGGCAAAGTAAAGAAACCAGGTAAACGTGGTCAGAAACCAGCCAAAATTGATTGAAAGCAAAGCTTGAGAGAAGTCGGCAGAGTGCAAGAGAATGTAGGGCCAGAAAGAAGCTGAGATATCAATATCTGGAAGAATTAGTGTCTAGTCGGGAAAGAGCCATCTGCGGTCTCAGAGAAGAACTGGAAATGTACAAGCAGTGGTGCATGGCAATGGATCAAGGAAAAATCCCCTCTGAAATAAAAGCTCTACTAACTGGAGAGGAGCAGAACAAATCTCAGCAGAACTCAAGCAGACATACCAAGGCTGTAAAAATAGAAGCTAATAACAACTCTTGATGAGGATCATTTCCATTTATACTCACGAATCAGTTGCTGAATTGAGCATTCAGAATCACATGAAGAATGGACTGGATTGGCTTAAGAATTTAATTTGCTACCTACAGTTCAGTGGTCATATATGTTAATCTGCAATTGTTGACCAAAATCTGTGATGTGTGTTGAAGGACCTTGCTCAACAACAAGAAAATTCAAAATAGTCAGTCCTCTTTCATTTGATATTTATAGCTGCAGTAGATTTGCACATGATGTGATGCTTGTAAAAATCCATGTGGCATGGACAACAATAAGTTAAGAGACAGTAGTTTTGCACCTTAGTTCCATATTGGTTAATTATGTTCTTTTCATTTAATTGTGTGTATTGGTGTCACTTTATTTGCTTTGTTTTTTATGTCTTCTTATTCAGAGAAACCAAATAGGCTGTTTGCTAAATGAAAAGTTTTCAGCTTTTAAAATGGACCTGAACTTCTTTCATCAAATTTATTTGAGTGATTTGTATATTTCTTGCAGGAACCACAGATCTGTTCTGTGTATCATTCCAGCATAAACTGTGCATATGTATTAACAATTATATGCACCTCCATTTTTGTAATCCATGATGATCTTTCTGTTATATTTTACCTTTAAGGACAATCCATATGAAAAGCTATTGGAAGCTCTTGTCACTTTCCTCCCCAATTGTATTTATAAAAACTATTGAAATTTCCTCATCTATATTAGCAAATACATTAATCAAACTTTAAAATTAAAAAAAAAAGGAAAAAAAAAAGAAAATACACCATGACCAACTAGAATTTATGCCAGGAATGCAGGACTGTTTCAATATTAGGAAAATATTAGCATAACTGACTATATTAATAACCAAAATGACAGAAATCATATGATTAACTCAATAGATACAGAAAAAAGCATTTGACAAAATGTAATGCCCGTTCCCATTAAAAATACTAGAAAGTATAGGAATAAATAGAGTTTTTCTTAACATAATCAGTGGTGTCTCTTTGAAACAATCAGCAAACATCATGTGTGTTGCAAATAAATTGGAGGCATTACCAACAAGATCAGAGTTGAAACAAGGGTATTACTATTTATCTTTAATTTTGTACTAGACATATTAGCTTTAGCAATAAGAGAAGAAAAAAAAATTAAAGCAATTACAGTAGATAATGAAGAAACAAAATTTCATGGTGGTATACTTAGAGAATGCTAGAGAATCAACTAAAAACTACTAAAACAATTTAAAAAATACCAAAGTTGTAGGAATCAAAATAAATCTACATAACTCTTAAGTATTTTATATGTTATCAACAAAGCCTTGCAGCAAGAGATACAAAAAGATATTTTATTTAAAATAGCTGTAGGTAATTTCAAATATTTGGAAGTCTACCTGGAAAGGAAAAGTCAGGAATTATATCAAGACAATTGTACAACACTTTTCACACAAATAAAATTATATTTAAGAATTTGAAAAAATATCAAGTGTTCATGGTAGGCAGAACTAATATAATAATTCTACCTAAATTAATATATTTATTCGGTTCCATACCAATTAGACAACCAATTAATTACTCTATTGTGATAGAAAAAGTTCATCTGGAAGAACATAAGATGAAGAATTTCAAGGGTATTAATGAAAAAATGCAAGTGCAGATAGCCTAACTCAGTCCTGGCCTATATTATAAAACATCAGTTATCAAAATCTTTTGGTACTTGTAAAGAAATAGAGTAGTGGTTCAGTAGAAGAACTTAGGTTCACAAGATACAATATTCAAAGGAGAAAGAAGAAGACATTTATGATGAAAGAAGAACTAGAGTACAGAATTAAATTCAAAATGTATGATTTTGATTATATTAAATTAAACAAAGTTTTCTACAAACATAACCAATACATCCAAGATTAGAAGGGAAGCAGAAGGCTGGGAAAAAAATTTACATCTAAGAGTTCTGATAACTCATTTCTTAAAATTTCTTAAAACTCAAATTTATAAATATACAGACCATTCTCAAATTAAAATATGGTTAAATGATATGAATAGACAAGTTTCAGTAAATATATGAAAAAATATTCCAAATCACTATTGATGACAGAACTACAAATTATGCTACCACTATACACCTCTCAGGTTGGCTAAGATCACAGGAAAAGATAATGATAAATGTTGGAGGGGATGTAGGAAAAACAGGGCACTAATACATTGTTGGTGGAGCTGTGAAATGATTCAACCATTTGAATTGTCATTAAAAAAAAAAAAAAAAAGGAAAATGAAAAGGACCCTCATGTGCAAAAATGTTTGCAGCAGCATTTTTCTATTGGCAAAGAATTACAAACTAAGTGCATGCTCTTCATTTGGGAACTTGCTGAATAAGTTGTGGTAATTTAATTTTATATTCTATAAGAATCTATCAACAGGATGATTTCAGAAAGTCTTGGAAGGACTTAGATAAACTGATATTCAATGAAGTGGGTCAATCCAAGAATATATTTTACACAGTAAAAATAAGAATATGCCATGATCAATTTTGATAGAAGTGGCTCTTTTCAACAATGAGGTGATTCAGATAAATTCCAATAGACTTTTGATGGAGAGATCCATTTACACTCAGAAAGAGGACTATGGGGACTGAATGTGTATAACAACCGAGTATTTTCACCTTTTTGTACTTTTTTGCTTGCTTTTTTCACTTTTTTTTTCCTTTTTGATATGATTGTTCTTGTGCAACATTATAATTGTGGAAATATGTATAGCAGAATTGCACATTTAATTTATATTGGATTACTCTTATGTAGGGAAGAGGATAGGGACCACAGAGGAGAAAAATTTGGAATAAAAGGTTTTGCAAGTGTGAATGTTTAAAACTGTCTTTGCATATATTTTGAAAATAAAAAAAAATCTATTATTAAAAAATAAATTTAAAAAATCAGACAAACCTGAGATTTTTAAGAACAGATACATAGTGAAATATACTGAGTACAAAATAACAGCAATACTGCAAGATGATCAGTTATGGATGACTTACCTATGCTCAGCAATAGAATGATCTAAAGACATTCTGAAGGATATATGAAAAAAAAAAAAAGCTATCCATTCTTTTTTTTTTTTTCCCCCCCGAGGTAGAAAATAAAAGTCAGCAAGTTTAATGTTATCCAAAAAAAAAAAAAAAATCACAGTGCTAAAAGTTTGTCTTCTAATGATCAGTTTCTCTAATATGGCTATCCAAGTTACCAGTACTTTTAATCTCTTCTCTCTTTTTCCTTATGATCTCTATTTCCTCAAATATCTTCTTTTTTTTAAAAATTGAACTTTATATTTTACAAACAAAAGTTCAAAGTGAGACAAGTGTTCACTGCTGATAATGTTGTTTTTGTAGCCACCTTATCAAAGTGTATAATGGATAGTTTTCATTCAAACCTCTCCCTGGATATTGGCAATTAGACTGCATATACCAGATGACTAGTTCTTCACTTAAAATAGGCAAAATATTTTATCTTCAGAGACCTGCTTATTTAAGGTACAAAGTCAAGCCAGACCTAATTATGAGTAACATCACCCAATTCTATAATTACAATTTACAAAACATATAACTTAAAAAATGTTCATCTACATTCTATTATGCAGTTTCACCTACTGAAATATAGGGAGAAAAGTTCTTCTGTGTCTTTCAGTCATTTTAAATGGAAAATCCCTTGGGACTCATAAGATCTTATTTCAGCCCCAATAAGCTTCTTTTCAGTAGTCAGCACAGCAGGTAAGAAAGCAATTAGATGAAGGGCAAAGAGATTCTGCAGCTAAATTCTACAGATGATTGAGCACAAAATTTTAAATGTAACTCTTTTTTTTTAAGTATATGAGAATAACGTTAAAGTATCTGATTAAGTCTATATGTGATCGCCATTAGAAATCAGTAAAACTTATTGCCAGATTAAAGCATTAGTACAGTTTTTTAAAGTTATATATAACAAAATACAACTGAAAATTGCATGAAGGTAATAGTGCTTTCCTTATTTTATGGCATTGATAGAGCAATGACAGGTTTTAATGAAAGATATAAGTGATAAATTACGAACAATTCATAAAAGCAACTATCCAATTCATTTTCACTTGAATCAATTGGGGTTTTAAACTTTTATTTTGAAGGATTACTTTATGACTAGGAATAGGGAAAGCTCAATCTCTACTATGGTTTCAGATAGATTTCACACATAACTTAAAATATCCTCCTTTTAATATAATTAAAATATAAAGAGTTTCTATTTGTTATTCTTTTTCCACAATAATGTTAAATCCTAGTGATTTGAGATTCAATAGTGCTCTCCAATTGAAGACCCTTACACTAACTTTCACTTATAAATCACTGACTTTCCCTAATCTTCACTCTTTATAATGGTTCTAAAGACTTAGGAATACATTAGGAAATAAAATTTCCAAAATACTTGCCCAGGCCATTCCGCAATACATTAACAGAATTACAGCATTTAAATGAACAATTTTGATAGAATACAAAATCTATTAGGAGATGAAGAATTTCTTAGTCTTCCTTCTTTTTTTCCTTTGTTCCTTTTTTTTTCTTCCTCCCTTCATGTCTCTAAGACCTGCTTCTTTTGTAAAATTCTATTCATTTGTTTAGTTTATTTCTTATATTTTTAAAGGTTAGATTTATTCTGAGAGAGAGAGGTAGAGTAAGGTTCCCTCATCAGTTTAATATTACTTCTTTGTTCTTTCTTTAATTCATTTGAATTTTTTTAGAATTCTAATGATCTTTTGTTGAGATATATGTGTTTATTAGTGATGTTACTTTACTGTATATATGGAATCTGTTAGCAAATTGTCATTTTCCTTATTACCTCTTATAATTAGATTTATTTTTGCTTTTGTGAATTCGTGAATATTACTTCTGTTTTTGTTTTGTTTTGTTTCTGTTGTTTGTTTGTTTTTACTTAAGCCAAAACAAAACAGATTTTAATCATTCTCCTGCTCCCCTCTTTTTAACTTTGGGTATGTTCATTCTAAGTGTAGTCACAGTAAACAAATATTTACAGATTCTGAGCTTTAATCCATTCTATATTTCTACTACCATTTTATTGGTGAGTTCATCCCATTCAAATTCAAAGTTTTGGTAATTAACTCTCTATTTCTTTCCCTCAGATTTTCTTTATTTTCTCACTCATTTTTTATTCTGTTCCCTCCTCCAAAGGAAGGAGGAAAACACTATTTTTTTTCAACCATTACCTCCTTTAATTTGTTCTTCCTCTTAACACTCTTACCTCAAAGTCCTAAGAAGCTCCCTGGAGGCCTCAGGATTAGCCATAGTCAAGATAAGCAAAAGTCTTTGGTCTTTAGAGGGAGAAGTGAAAGAGATGGACAAAACTGTCAAAAGTTTTTTCTAAACATCCCTCCTTGATCCTAGAGTCCAGAATCTCCACACTTTTCTGTGGAGACCACGTTAGCACCCTGAATACCTTAGAATCAGCCGGAGTCAGCATAAGCAAAAGCCTTTATTCTTGGTCTTTAGCTGTAGAAGTGAAGAAAGTGGATGTGTGGGATCTCTGCTACCTCACCTGTTCTCTCTCACAGAAGTCTCACTGCATCTCCTAGTCCCTCCCACAATTTTCTATATACACTAAACTATTGGGCCAGCACAGGATAGTGGGAAGGGCCATTTTCCAAGCATAATCTTATAGAATATTGTCCAATCAGTAATTACACTTAAGTGATCGATTGACCCCCGTGTATTGATTCAAAAGTTTTAGCCTTTCACACTTTTCTCCTCTTCATCCTGTGGCCAAGTGAAGTACTTTGGCCTCTCTTACTCCAACCACTAATCCTCCCTACAATTATTTGTATATACCAAATGTCAAGTCAGTAAAGAACAATGAGAAAGGCCATTTTCCCAAACATATGCTAATAGAATAATTGTCCAATAGATAATTAGCCTAAAGTGCTAGGTTGTCTCATTCAAGCACATCATTTAAGAGTTTCAGCCCTTTACATCTCCGTCTTTCATTTGTCTAAAAACAAAGGTGGTCATGACTTCTGAAGGAGGCGAGGACCCCAAAAAGATGGTGATCAATGCTCCCTGACTTGTCAAGAAAGGAGGCGAAAGCACCAAAAAGGAGGTGATCACGCCCTCCCTGACTTCTGAGGAAGGGAGGTGAAAGTTCTAAAAAGGAGATGATCACGTCCTCCCTGATTTTTTAGGAAGAGAAAAGAAAAACACCAAAAGGAGGTGGGGAGACAGATATTGTTAAGTGTGTTTCTGTGCTGAAGTTTTACTAGAAACAGGTATGCCCAAACACATCAGTGAATGCATATTACACAAACACCTAGCAATAAGGCCCAGACTAATAATGATGATTCTTCCCACAGCTCAATCAAGCTCAATGTAGTGTAAGAAACATGAATTGTACATGCAAACAGTGAAATAAAAAAAAAATTATGAATCAAAATGGGTTTGTAAAAGATTTCCAGAAGTCATAGAAGGAAGGTATGTAAATAACCAACACATATATGCCTCCTTCAGAACCAAGAGATAGTTCAAAACAAATCTATTGTCCATTATTACATGTGTCAGGGAACAAAAAGCATTGTACCATTTAATTTTTCAAAACATTGCAGCTGACATTTAATTGGCTTTCAAATAAAATGGACACATTGTTGACTGCATCAATCATATTATAGATTGTATTCCAGGCTGGGATATCTCTGAGAAGAGGAACAAAGAGATCTACAAGAGATGGGTAGAAAAACAGAATGAAAAAATGAAAGTAAATTTGGCAAAATGTGTTGCTTCAAGTTCCTAGTAAGTTGAGGACTAATTTTTTGCAGTCATTCAAAACACCTTTCTGAATATACTTACCTTATATTTTCTTATTTCATGCAAGACCTCTTTAGCCCTTCAATCTAGAGAACATTTATCTGTTTTATTTCTTTATTTGTTTGCTTCATTACTCCTTTGGTTGTTCATTGATTCCTACAGTCTTTTAGCCTTCCAAATGTTGTTCTTCCTCGGTTTCTACTAGGAATTTTTCCCTTCACATTTGCTCTCCTCAGGCCTTTTATCCTATTCTTCTACCCACCTCCCCTTCCAAATTAGCTTCTGGAAAAGCAGCCACCAAAGGGGAAAAATGATCTTTTTACGTTAAGAATTCTTAAGAAAGAACACAGTATTTTCTTGGTTTAATTAATCACACTTTATTGTCCATTCAACAGAAATACAGAGTAATAGAGTATCCCTGGCAGTGTTCCACCCAGTCACTTTTGCTAAAGGGTCATCCTTAGTAATTAGGAACTCTGACTGGCCTCTACTGTGGACTCTTAGGGAAAATGATGAGTGAACCAGGGGTGCTCTGGTCTTGGAGAAGGCAAAGAGAGAAATAAGGGCGAAGAGGCCCTTCCAAATCTATGTTTGGGTTACTGTAAACAATGGCTCTGTATGTGACATCATAAAATGCTATTTCTTGCCTTTCACAATCAAGAAAAATGCCCACTTTGTGCAGAGGCTGGCTCAACTGAATGGTCTTTTCTGAAGTGTACAAGAAGAAACCATTTCCAGATGTGAATGCTGTGATGGCCAAGACATCTTCCCAACTGAATCTCCCTCCTGAATCATTACAGACGCCCAAAGCCCACCCCGTCTTGTCTTCCACCTCTACTTCCCAGTAGTGGGTGCCGGAGAAGAATTTCTGGGTTCCTAAAACCCCGAGAACAGGATGAAATCTCTCTGTGTTGTCAGGCAGGTCTTGACGGGTGCTTCCATAGTGCACCCTCTTCAAATCTTCAGACAGGATGAGATGAGGATGGGCTGATTCAGGATCAAGAGTTATATCCCTGTGGAAACTCATGAGAAATTCTCTCATGCCTGTAATGGAGCAGATAGGCCAGGGAAGGAAAGGAAACTCTGGCCTTTGGAGTAGTTCTTCCTTTTTTTTCAAAGTGTCTGGTGCCGCCTGGATCATTTCCAAGGGCAGCATGTCCAAATTCTGCTCCACTTCTAACATCATTTGTTTCAGCTTTTGTGTTTCTGGGAACACCTTCATCTCATGCTCTACTAGTTTGAGCAGGTTGCTTGTGGATGCCTCAAAAAAACTTTTTTCATATATAGATTTTTCTTCCATTAAGAATAGTTGCAGTTGCCGATATTGAGAACTAGTTAACACTTTCAAAGTGGAGGAACTCTCAGTAAATTGTGCCTTTCTTCTTCTCAATGTGTCCAGTGCAGTTTGACACTTCTCTTTTTTCTTCTGTATGATCCTCCATATCTGCAGGAGCTTGTTCTTGCTCTTGTCAGCTGCTGTCTCCAAGGGAAGGATTTGGTGGTCCTTGAGTTCTAGGCCCGAGAAGCAAGAATCAAAGAGGGGTCTCTGGCCTTCCTCAAAGAAGAATATCACTTGTTCTCCCTGTTGATCACAGGTGCTCAGGCTCACGTCTTTGTACAGCAGGTGATTTTGGCTCATCTTGCCAGTGGTGCACTGGGTCTGCAGGTTCCTTCTGAGCAGCAAGGCAGCCTCCCTAAGCAATGACTCCTCTGCACTCTGTGTGGGTTAAGGTTTCAGTGACTCCCTCAGTGCCCTGGAGAAGACACTCTGTGCACTCTCAGTCACCCAGTCAGGAAGGTAGTTCAGGCTCATGTAAGCAAGGGAGACCTACCTGGAGGTTTTTTAATGAAACTCTGGTATGGATGATCCCAAGTCTCTGATTCCTTGCTTTTCAGGTCTGGAGAGAGCTAGCTCCTTCCCTTCAGCTCTGGCAGCAAAAGATATGGGCACTGAGCTGTGTGAGCCTTTTTAAATCTCCTTCCCTGCTTAGCCATTCTCTTAACTCCACCCTCAAAAAGGTGAGAACACTTGTCTTTTGAGAGGACTTCCACTCCCTGCTTCAGGGCTGAGTTCTCACCTTTCTTCTAATCTCACCCTTCAGAGTCAGCCTCTCTAGAGAAGGAAACTCCTTCCCTCCTTATGAGTACATGGAAAGATCTCCTGATTGGGTCACTTAGCAGTGACATTCTCACCTGCAAGCCTCAAGATATCACCTTTTTGATGTGCTGACATGGAAACATGGCAAAGAAAGACCCCCAGCCCCCACCCCAAACAAAATCTTTTTTTTTTTCCCCAAACTGCTTCCCACCCATGGCTCCTATGAAGAAAACATGTACCAACCTTTGCTATCCCTCCCCCTTAGTTTCCACTTTGGCTCTCATTACATACTTATGATTCTATCACTGGATCAAGAAGTCTTAGCATTTTTAGTATATGTTTTTTAGAAGAACATTATTTCTGATTGCTATCTTTTTAAATGTTCATCTCAGAAAGAAGATTGTCTTCTTCCTTTTGGTTATGCCACAAAGGATTTGTGAACTGAGGCAGCTGTTACTTTTTTTTTTTTTAATTGTTTCACCTTTTAAGTTCCTTTTATTGACTCCTCAAAAGGTGAGAATTCCCACTTTCTAAAGTTCTTCCACTCTCTCCACTGGAGTTTGTCCTCTTAAAATATAATACATCAATATATATTTATTTTATTTCAATGAAAATAGACTTTAATCTGGACACCTGGTGACTGCATCTATCCTCTTCTAGGTTGTATTCCAGGCTGGGATACCTCTGACAAGGGGCACCAAATGTCCTACAAGAGAAGGGTAGAAAAACAGAATGACACAATGGAAGTACCTTTGGCATAATATCTTGCTTCAAGTTCCTATTTGGTTGTGGACTAATTTATTGCAATCCTTCAAAACATCTTTATAGCTGTACCTATTACATTTTCTTATTTCATGCCAGATCTTTGAGTCTGCTATGATCCTCAAGTAGTATTCTGACTCAAAACAATAGACTTTCCATACCCATCTCCCTTTGCCTTCAAAGAAGAGAACTTTTCTCCCTTTTCTTTCTTTATTTGTTTGCTTCATTACTCCTTTGGTTGTTCATTGATTCATATAGTCTTTTAGTCTTCCAAGTGTTGTTCTCCTGCCCTTTCTCCTAGAAATTTTTCCCTTCACTTTTGCTCTCCTCAGGGCTTGTCTCCTATTCTGCTACCCACCTCCCCATCCCAATTAGCTTCTGGAAAAGCAGCCACCAAAGGGGAAAAATGATTTTTTTACGTTAAGAATTCTTAACAAAGAACACAGTATTTTTTTGGTTTAAATAATCACACTTTATTGTCCATTCAACAGAAATACAGAGTAATAGAGTATCCCTGGCAGTGTTCCACCCAGTCACTTTTGCTAAAGGGTCATCCTTAGTAATTAGCAACTCTGACTGGCCTCTACTGTGGACTCTTAGGACAAATGATGAGTGAACCAGGGGTGCTCTGGTCTTGGAGAAGGCAAGGAGAGAAATAAGGGCGAAGAGGCCCTTCCAAATCTATGTTTGGGTTATTGTAAACAATGGCTCTGTATGTGACATCATAAAATGCTATTTCTTGCCTTTCACAATCAAGAAAAATGCCCACTTTGTGCAGAGGCTGGCTCAACTGAATGGTCTTTTCTGAAGTGTACAAGAAGAAACCATTTCCAGATGTGAATGCTGTGATGGCCAAGACATCTTCCCAACTGAATCTCCCTCCTGAATCATTACAGACGCCCAAAGCCCACCCCGTCTTGTCTTCCAACTCTACTTCCCAGTAGTGGGTGCCGGAGAAGAATTTCTGGGTTCCTAAAACCCCGAGAACAGGATGAAATCTCTCTGTGTTGTCAGGCAGGTCTTGACGGGTGCTTCCATAGTGCACCCTCTTCAAATCTTCAGACAGGATGAGATGAGGATGGGCTGATTCAGGATCAAGGGTTATATCCCTGTGGAAACTCATGAGAAATTCTCTCATGCCTGTAATGGAGCAGATAGGCCAGGGAAGGAAAGGAAACTCTGGCCTTTGGAGTAGTTCTTCCTTTTTTTTCAAAGTATCTGGTGCCGCCTGGATCATTTCCAAGGGCAGCATGTCCAAATTCTGCTCCACTTCTAACATCATTTGTTTCAGCTTTTGTATTTCTGGTAACACCTTCATCTCATGCTCTGCTAGTTTGAGCAGGTTGCTTGTGGATGCCTCAACAAAACTTTTTTCATATATAGATTTTTCTTCCATTAAGAATTGTTGCAGTTTCCCATATTCACAAACAGCTGCCACTTTCAAAGTGGAGGAACGCTGTATGAATTGTGCCTCTCTTCTTCTCAATGTGTCCAGTGCAGTTTGACACTTCTCTTTTTTCTTCTGTATGATCCTCCATATCTGCAGGAGCTTGTTCTTGCTCTTGTCAGCTGCTGTCTCCAAGGGAAGGACTTGGTGGTCCTTGAGTTCTGGGCCCGAGAAGCAAGAATCAAAGAGGGGTCTCTGGCCTTCCTCACAGAAGAATATCACTTGTTCTCCCTGTTGATCACAGGTGCTCAGGCTCACGTCTTTGTGCAGCAGGTGATTTTGGCTCATTTTGCCAGTGGTGCACTGGGTCTGCAGGTTCCTTCTGAGCAGCAGGCAGCCTCCCTAAGCAATGACTCCTCTGCACTCTGTGTGGGTTAAGGTTTCAGTGACTCCCTCAGTGCCCTGGAGAAGACACTCTGTGCACTCTCAGTCACCCAGTCAGGAAGGTAGTTCAGGCTCATGCAAGCAAGGGAGACCTACCTGGAGGTTTTTTAATGAAACTCTGGTATGGATGATCCCAAGCCTCTGATTCCTTTCTTTTCAGGTCTGGAGAGAGCTAGCTCCTTCCCTTCAGCTCTGGCAGCAAAAGATATCGGTACTGAGCTGTGTGAGCCTTTTTAAATCTCCTCCCCTGCTTAGCCATTCTCTTAACTCCACCCTCAAAAAGGTGAGAACTCTTGTCTTTTGAGAGGACTTCCACTCCCTACTTCAGGGCTGAGTTCTCACCTTTCTTCAAATCCCACCCTTCAGAGTCAGCCTCTCTAGAGAAGGAAACTCCTTCCCTCCTTCTGAGTACATGGAAAGATCTCCTCATTGGGTCACTTAGCAGTGACATTCTCACCTGCAAGCCTCAAGATATCACCTTTTTGATGTGCTGACATGGAAACATGGCAAAGAAAGACCCCCAGCCCCACCCCAAACAAAATCTTTTTTTTTCCCCAAACTGCTTCCCACCCATGGCTCCTATGAAGAAAACATGTACCAACCTTTGCTATCCCGCCCCCTTAGTTTCCACTTTGGCTCTCATTACATACTTATGATTCTATCACTGGATCAAGATGTCTTAGCATTTTTAGTATATGTTTTTTAGAAGAACATTATTTCTGATTGCTATCTTTTTAAATGTTCATCTCAGAAAGATGATTGTCTTCTTCCTTTTGGTTATGCCACAAAGGATTTGTGAACTGAGGCAGCTGTTACTTTTTTTTTTAATTGTTTCACCTTTTAAGTTCCTTTTATTGACTCCTCAAAAGGTGAGAATTCCCACTTTCTAAAGTTCTTCCACTCTCTCCACTGGAGTTTGTCCTCTTAAAATATAATACATCAATATATATTTATTTTATTACAATGAAAATACACTTTAATCTGGACACCTGGTGACTGCATCTATCCTCTTCTAGGTTGTATTCCAGGCTGGGATACCTCTGACAAGGGGCACCAAATGTCCTACAAGAGAAGGGTAGAAAAACAGAATGACATAATGGAAGTACCTTTGGCATAATATCTTGCTTCAAGTTCCTATTTGGTTGTGGACTAATTTATTGCAATCCTTCAAAACATCTTTATAGCTGTACCTATTACATTTTCTTATTTCATGCCAGATCTTTGAGTCTGCTATGATCCTCAAGTAGCATTCTGACTGAAAACAATAGACTTTCCATACCCATCTCCCTAGGCCTTAAAAGAAGAGAACTTTTCTCCCTTTTCTTTCTTTATTTGTTTGCTTCCTTACTCCTTTGGTTGTTCATTGATTCATATAGTACTCTAGCCTTCCAAGTGTTGTTCTCCCTCCCTTTCTACTAGGAATTTTTCCCTTCACTTTTGCTCTCCTCAGGCCTTGTCTCCTATTCTGCCACCCACCTCCCCTTCCCAATTAGATTCTGGAAAAGCAGCCACCAAAGGGGAAAAATGATCTTTTTACGTTAAGAATTCTTAACAAAGAACACAGTATTTTTTTGGTTTAAATAATCACACTTTATTGTCCATTCAACAAGAATACAGAGAAATAGAGTATCCCTGGCAGTGTTCCACCCAGTCACTTTTGCTAAAGGGTCATCCTTAGTAATTAGGAACTCTGACTGTTCTCTACTGTGGACTCTTAGGGCAAATGATGAGTGAACCAGGGGTGCTCTGGTCTTGGAGAAGGCAAGGAGAGAAATAAGGGCGAAGAGGCCCTTCCAAATCTATGTTTGGGTTACTGTAAACAATGGCTCTGTATGTGACATCATAAAATGCTATTTCTTGACTTTCACAATCAAGAAAAATGCCCACTTTGTGCAGAGGCTGGCTCAACTGAATGGTCTTTTCTGAAGTGTACAAGAAGAAACCATTTCCAGATGTGAATGCTATGAAGGCCAAGACATCTTCCCAACTGAATCTCCCTCCTGAATCATTACAGACGCCCAAAGCCCACCCCGTCTTGTCTTCCAACTCTACTTCCCAGTAGTGTGTGCCTGAGAAGAATTTCTGGGTTCCTAAAACCCCGAGAACAGGATGAAATCTCTCTGTGTTGTCAGGCAGGTCTTGACGGGTGCTTCCATAGTGCACCCTCTTCAAATCTTCAGACAGGATGAGATGAGGATGGGCTGATTCAGGATCAAGGGTTATATCCCTGTGGAAACTCATGAGAAATTCTCTCATGCCTATAATGGAGCAGATAGGCCAGGGAAGGAAAGGAAACTCTGGCCTTTGGAGTAGTTCTTCCTTTTTTTTCAAAGTGTCTGGTGCCGCCTGGATCATTTCCAAGGGCAGCATGTCCAAATTCTGCTCCACTTGTAACATCATTTGTTTCAGCTTTTGTATTTCTTGTAACACCTTCATCTCATGCTCTGCTAGTTTGAGCAGGTTGCTTGTGGATGCCTCAACAAAACTTTTTTCGTATATAGATTTTTCTTCCATTAAAAATTCTTGCAGTTTCCCATATTCACAAAGAGCTGCCACTTTCAAAGTGGAGGAACGCTGTATGAATTGTGCCTCTCTTCTTCTCAATGTGTCCAATGCAGTTTGACACTTCTCTTTTTTCTTCTGTATGATCCTCCATATCTGCAGGAGCTTGTTCTTGCTCTTGTCAGCTGCTGTCTCCAAGGGAAGGACTTGGTGGTCCTTGAGTTCTGGGCCCGAGAAGCAAGAATCAAAGAGGGGTCTCTGGCCTTCCTCACAGAAGAATATCACTTGTTCTTCCTGTTGATCACAGGTGCTCAGGCTCACGTATTTGTGCAGCAGGTGATTTTGGCTCATCTTGCCAGTGGTGCACTGGGTCTGCAGGTTCCTTCTGAGCAGCAAGGCAGCCTCCCTAAGGAATGACTCCTCTGCACTCTGTGTGAGTTAAGGTTTCAGTGATTCCCTCAGTGCCCTGGAGAAGACACTCTGTGCACTCTCAGTCACCCAGTCAGGAAGGTAGTTCAGGCTCATGCAAGCAAGGGAGACCTACCTGGAGATTTTTTTAATGAAACTCTGGTATGGATGATCCCAAGCCTCTGATTACTTCCTTTTCAAGTCTGGAGAGAGCTAGCTCCTTCCCTTCAGCTCTGGCAGCAAAAGATATGGGCACTGAGCTGTGTGAGCCTTTTTAAATCTCCTCCCCTGCTTAGCCATTCTCTTAACTCCACCCTCAAAAAGGTGAGAACTCTTGTCTTTTGAGAGGACTTCCACTCCCTGCTTCAGGGCTGAGTTCTCACCTTTCTTCTAATCCCACCCTTCAGATTCACCCTCTCTAGAGAAGGAAACTCCTTCCCTCCTTCTGAGTACATGGAAAGATCTCCTCATTGGGTCACTTAGCAGTGACATTCTCACCTGCAAGCCTCAAGATATCACCTTTTTGATGTGCTGACATGGAAACATGGCAAAGAAAGACCCCCAGCCCCCACCCCAAACAAAATCTTTTTTTTTCCCCAAACTGCTTCCCACCCATGGCTCCTATGACGAAAACATGTACCAACCTTTGCTATCCCTCCCCCTTAGTTTCCACTTTGGCTCTCATTACATACTTATGATTCCTTCCCTGGATCAAGAAGTCTTAGCATTTTTAGTATATGTTTTTTAGAAGAACATTATTTCTGATTGCTATCTTTTTAAATGTTCATCTCAGAAAGAAGATTGTCTTCTTCCTTTTGGTTATGCCACAAAAGATTTGTGAACTGAGGCAGCTGTTACTTTTTTTTTTTTTAATTGTTTCACTTTTTAAGTTCCTTTTATTGACTCCTCAAAAGGTGAGAATTCCCACTTTCTAAAGTTCTTCCACTCTCTCCACTGGAGTTTGTCCTCTTAAAATATAATACATCAATATATATTTATTTTATTTCAATGAAAATAGACTTTAATCTGGACACCTGGTGACTGCATCTATCCTCTTCTAGGTTGTATTCCAGGCTGGGATACCTCTGACAAGGGGCACCAAATGTCCTACAAAAGAAGGGTAGAAAAACAGAATGACATAATGGAAGTACCTTTGGCATAATATCTTGCTTCAAGTTCCTATTTGGTTGTGGACTAATTTATTGCAATCCTTCAAAACATCTTTATAGCTGTACCTATTACATTTTCTTATTTCATGCCAGATCTTTGAGTCTGCTATGATCCTCAAGTAGTATTCTGACTCAAAACAATAGACTTTCCATACCCATCTCCCAAGGCCTTCAAAGAAGAGAACTTTTCTCCCTTTTCTTTCTTTATTTGTTTGCTTCCTTACTCCTTTGGTTGTTCATTGATTCATATAGTCTTTTAGTCTTCCAAGTGTTGTTCTCCTGCCCTTTCTACTAGGAATTTTTCCCTTCACTTTTGCTCTCCTCAGGCCTTGTCTCCTATTCTGCTACCCACCTCCCCATCCCAATTAGCTTCTGGAAAAGCAGCCACCAAAGGGGAAAAATGGTCTTTTCACTTTAAGAAACCTTAACAAAGCACACAGTATTTTCTTGGTTTAAATAATCACACTTTATTGTCCATTCAACAAGAATACAGAGAAATAGAGTATCCCTGGCAGTATACCACCCAGTCACTTTTGCTAAAGGGTCATCCTTAGTAATTAGCAACTCTGACAGGCCTCTACTGTGGACTCTTAGGGCAAATGATGAGTGAACCAGGGGTGCTCTGGTCTTGGGGAAGGCAAGGAGAGAAATAAGGGCGAAGAGGCCCTTCCAAATCTATGTTTGGGTTACTGTAAACAATGGCTCTGTATGTGACATCATAAAATGCTATTTCTTCCCTTTCACAATCAAGAAAAATGCCCACTTTGTGCAGAGGCTGGCTCAACTGAATGGTCTTTTCTGAAGTGTACAAGAAGAAACCATTTCCAGATGTGAATGCTGTGATGGCCAAGACATCTTCCCAACTGAATCTCCCTCCTGAATCATTACAGACGCCCAAAGCCCACCCCGTCTTGTCTTCCAACTCTACTTCCCAGTAGTGTGTGCCTGAGAAGAATTTCTGGGTTCCTAAAACCCCGAGAGCAGGATGAAATCTCTCTGTGTTGTGAGGCAGGTCTTGACGGGTGCTTCCATAGTGCACCCTCTTCAAATCTTCAGACAGGATGAGATGAGGATGGGCTGATTCAGGATCAAGAGTTATATCCCTGTGGAAACTCATGAGAAATTCTCTCATGCCTGTAATGGAGCAGATAGGCCAGGGAAGGAAAGGAAACTCTGGCCTTTGGAGTAGTTCTTCCTTTTTTTTCAAAGTGTCTGGTGCAGCCTGGATCATTTCCAAGGGCAGCATGTCCAAATTCTGCTCCACTTGTAACATCATTTGTTTCAGCTTTTGTATTTCTGGTAACACCTTCATCTCATGCTCTGCTAGTTTGAGCAGGTTGCTTGTGGATGCCTCAACAAAACTTTTTTCATATATAAATTTTTCTTCCATTAAGAATAGTTGAAGTTGCCGATATTGAGAACTAGTTAACACTTTCAAAGTGGAGGAACTCTCAGTAAATTGTGCCTTTCTTCTTCTCAATGTGTCCAGTGCAGTTTGACACTTCTCTTTTTTCTTCTGTATGATCCTCCATATCTGCAGGAGCTTGTTCTTGCTCTTGTCAGCTGCTGTCTCCAAGGGAAGGACTTGGTGGTCCTTGAGTTCTGGGCCCGAGAAGCAAGAATCAAAGAGGGGTCTCTGGTCTTCCTCACAGAAGAATATCACTTGTTCTCCCTGTTGATCACAAGTGCTCAGGCTCACGTCTTTGTGCAGCAGGTGATTTTGGCTCATCTTGCCAGTGGTGCACTGGGTCTGCAGGTTCCTGCTGAGCAGCAAGGCAGCCTCCCTAAGCAATGACTCCTCTGCACTCTGTGTGGGTTAAGGTTTCAGTGACTCCCTCAGTACCCTGGAGAAGACACTCTGTGCACTCTCAGTCACCCAGTCAGGAAGGTAGTTCAGGCTCATGCAAGCAAGGGAGACCTCCCTGGAGGATTTATAATGAAACTCTGGTATGGATGATCCCAAGCCTCTGATTCCTTCCTTTTCAGGTCTGGAGAGAGCTAGCTCCTTCCCTTCAGCTCTGGCAGCAAAAGATATGGGCACTGAGCTGTGTGCGCCTTTTTAAATCTCCTCCCCTTCTTAGCCATTCTCTTAACTCCACCCTCAAAAAGGTGAGAACTCTTGTCTTTTGAGAGGACTTCCACTCCCTGCTTAAGTCTGAGTTCTCACCTTTCTTCTAATCCCACCCTTCAGGGTCAGCCTCTCTAGAGAAGGAAACTCCTAACCTCCTTCTGAGTACATGGAAAGATCTCCTGATTGGGTCACTTAGCAGTGACATTCTCACCTGCAAGCCTCAAGATATCACATTTTGATGTGCTGACATGGAAACATGGCAAAGAAAGACGCCCAGCCCCCACCCCAAACAAAATCTTTTTTTTTTTCCCCAAACTGCTTCCCACCCATGGCTCCTATGAAGAAAACATGTACCAACCTTTGCTATCCCTCCCCCTTAGTTTCCACTTTGGCTCTCATTACATACTTATGATTCTATCACTGGATCAAGATGTCTTAGCATTTTTAGTATATGTTTTTCAGAAGAACATTATTTCTGATTGCTATCTTTTTAAATGTTCATCTCAGAAAGATGATTGTCTTCTTCCTTTTGGTTATGCCACAAAGGATTTGAGAACTGAGGCAGCTGTTACTTTTTTTTTTAATTGTTTCACCTTTTAAGTTCCTTTTATTGACTCCTCAAAAGGTGAGAATTCCCACTTTCTAAAGTTCTTCCACTCTCTCCACTGGAGTTTGTCCTCTTAAAAAAATAATACATTAATATATATTTATTTTATTTCAATGAAAATAGACTTTAATCTGGACACCTGGTGACTGTATCTATCCTCTTCTAGGTTGTATTCCAGGCTGGGATACCTCTGACAAGGGGCACCAATTGTCCTACAAGAGAAGGGTAGAAAAACAGAATGACACAATGGAAGTACCTTTGGCATAATATCTTGCTTCAAGTTCCTATTTGGTTGTGGACTAATTTATTGCAATCCTTCAAAACATCTTTATAGCTGTACCTATTACATTTTCTTATTTCATGCCAGATCTTTGAGTCTGCTATGATCCTCAAGTAGTATTCTGACTCAAAACAATAGACTTTCCATACCCATCTCCCTTTGCCTTCAAAGAAGAGAACTTTTCTCCCTTTTCTTTCTTTATTTGTTTGCTTCCTTACTCCTTTGGTTGTTCATTGATTCCTACAGTCTTTTAGTCTTCCAAGTGTTGTTCTCCCTCCCTTTCTCCTAGGAATTTTTCCCTTCACTTTTGCTCTCCTCAGGGCTTGTCTCCTATTCTGCTACCCACCTCCCCATCCCAATTAGCTTCTGGAAAAGTAGCCACCAAAGGGGAAAAATGATCTTTTCACTTTAAGAAACCTTAACAAAGCACACAGTATTTTCTTGGTTTAAATAATCACACTTTATTGTCCATTCAACAAGAATACAGAGAAATAGAGTATCCCTGGCAGTATACCACCCAGTCACTTTTGCTAAAGGGTCATCCTTAGTAATTAGCAACTCTGACAGGCCTCTACTGTGGACTCTTAGGGCAAATGATGAGTGAACCAGGGGTGCTCTGGTCTTGGGGAAGGCAAGGAGAGAAATAAGGGCGAAGAGGCCCTTCCAAATCTATGTTTGGGTTACTGTAAACAATGGCTCTGTATGTGACATCATAAAATGCTATTTCTTCCCTTTCACAATCAAGAAAAATGCCCACTTTGTGAAGAGGCTGGCTCAACTGAATGGTCTTTTCTGAAGTGTACAAGAAGAAACCATTTCCAGATGTGAATGCTGTGATGGCCAAGACATCTTCCCATCTGAATCTCCCTCCTGAATCATTACAGACGCCCAAAGCCCACCCCGTCTTGTCTTCCAACTCTACTTCCCAGTAGTGTGTGCCTGAGAAGAATTTCTGGGTTCCTAAAACCCCGAGAGCAGGATGAAATCTCTCTGTGTTGTGAGGCAGGTCTTGGCGGGTGCTTCCATAGTGCACCCTCTTCAAATCTTCAGACAGGATGAGATGAGGATGGGCTGATTCAGGATCAAGAGTTATATCCCTGTGGAAACTCATGAGAAATTCTCTCATGCCTGTAATGGAGCAGATAGGCCAGGGAAGGAAAGGAAACTCTGGCCTTTGGAGTAGTTCTTCCTTTTTTTTCAAAGTGTCTGGTGCAGCCTGGATCATTTCCAAGGGCAGCATGTCCAAATTCTGCTCCACTTCTAACATCATTTGTTTCAGCTTTTGTATTTCTGGTAACACCTTCATCTCATGCTCTGCTAGTTTGAGCAGGTTGCTTGTGGATGCCTCAACAAAACTTTTTTCGTATATAAATTTTTCTTCCATTAAGAATAGTTGAAGTTGCCGATATTGAGAACTAGTTAACACTTTCAAAGTGGAGGAACTCTCAGTAAATTGTGCCTTTCTTCTTCTCAATGTGTCCAGTGCAGTTTGACACTTCTCTTTTTTCTTCTGTATGATCCTCCATATCTGCAGGAGCTTGTTCTTGCTCTTGTCAGCTGCTGTCTCCAAGGGAAGGACTTGGTGGTCCTTGAGTTCTGGGCCCGAGAAGCAAGAATCAAAGAGGGGTCTCTGGTCTTCCTCACAGAAGAATATCACTTGTTCTCCCTGTTGATCACAAGTGCTCAGGCTCACGTCTTTGTGCAGCAGGTGATTTTGGCTCATCTTGCCAGTGGTGCACTGGGTCTGCAGGTTCCTGCAGAGCAGCAAGGCAGCCTCCCTAAGCAATGACTCCTCTGCACTCTGTGTGGGTTAGGGTTTCAGTGACTCCCTCAGTACCCTGGAGAAGACACTCTGTGCACTCTCAGTCACCCAGTCAGGAAGGTAGTTCAGGCTCATGCAAGCAAGGGAGACCTCCCTGGAGGATTTATAATGAAACTCTGGTATGGATGATCCCAAGCCTCTGATTCCTTCCTTTTCAGGTCTGGAGAGAGCTAGCTCCTTCCCTTCAGCTCTGGCAGCAAAAGATATGGGCACTGAGCTGTGTGAGCCTTTTTAAATCTCCTCCCCTGCTTAGCCATTCTCTTAACTCCACCCTCAAAAAGGTGAGAACTCTTGTCTTTTGAGAGGACTTCCACTCCCTGCTTAAGTCTGAGTTCTCACCTTTCTTCTAATCCCACCCTTCAGGGTCAGCCTCTCTAGAGAAGGAAACTCCTAACCTCCTTCTGAGTACATGGAACGATCTCCTGATTGGGTCACTTAGCAGTGACATTCTCACCTGCAAGCCTCAAGATATCACCTTTTGATGTGCTGACATGGAAACATGGCAAAGAAAGACGCCCAGCCCCCACCCCAAACAAAATCTTTTTTTTTTTCCCCAAACTGCTTCCCACCCATGGCTCCTATGAAGAAAACATGTACCAACCTTTGCTATCCCTCCCCCTTAGTTTCCACTTTGGCTCTCATTACATACTTATGATTCTATCACTGGATCAAGATGTCTTAGCATTTTTAGTATATGTTTTTCAGAAGAACATTATTTCTGATTGCTATCTTTTTAAATGTTCATCTCAGAAAGATGATTGTCTTCTTCCTTTTGGTTATGCCACAAAGGATTTGAGAACTGAGGCAGCTGTTACTTTTTTTTTTAATTGTTTCACCTTTTAAGTTCCTTTTATTGACTCCTCAAAAGGTGAGAATTCCCACTTTCTAAAGTTCTTCCACTCTCTCCACTGGAGTTTGTCCTCTTAAAAAAATAATACATTAATATATATTTATTTTATTTCAATGAAAATAGACTTTAATCTGGACACCTGGTGACTGTATCTATCCTCTTCTAGGTTGTATTCCAGGCTGGGATACCTCTGACAAGGGGCACCAATTGTCCTACAAGAGAAGGGTAGAAAAACAGAATGACACAATGGAAGTACCTTTGGCATAATATCTTGCTTCAAGTTCCTATTTGGTTGTGGACTAATTTATTGCAATCCTTCAAAACATCTTTATAGCTGTACCTATTACATTTTCTTATTTCATGCCAGATCTTTGAGTCTGCTATGATCCTCAAGTAGTATTCTGACTCAAAACAATAGACTTTCCATACCCATCTCCCTTTGCCTTCAAAGTTTTTTTTCCCCCTTAGTTTCCACTTGGCTCTCATTACATACTTATGATTCTATCACTGGATCAAGATGTCTTAGCATTTTTAGTATATGTTTTTCAGAAGAACATATTTCTGATTGCTATCTTTTTAAATGTTCATCTCAGAAAGATGATTGTCTTCTTCCTTTTGGTTATGCCACAAAGGATTTGAGAACTGAGGCAGCTGTTACTTTTTTTTTTAATTGTTTCACCTTTTAAGTTCCTTTTATTGACTCCTCAAAAGGTGAGAATTCCACTTTCTAAAGTTCTTCCACTCTCTCCACTGGAGTTTGTCCTCTTAAAAAAATAATACATTAATATATATTTATTTTATTTCAATGAAAATAGACTTTAATCTGGACACCTGGTGACTGTATCTATCCTCTTCTAGGTTGTATTCCAGGCTGGGATACCTCTGACAAGGGGCACCAATTGTCCTACAAGAGAAGGGTAGAAAAACAGAATGACACAATGGAAGTACCTTTGGCATAATATCTTGCTTCAAGTTCCTATTTGGTTGTGGACTAATTTATTGCAATCCTTCAAAACATCTTTATAGCTGTACCTATTACATTTTCTTATTTCATGCCAGATCTTTGAGTCTGCTATGATCCTCAAGTAGTATTCTGACTCAAAACAATAGACTTTCCATACCCATCTCCCTTTGCCTTCAAAGAAGAGAACTTTTCTCCCTTTTCTTTCTTTATTTGTTTGCTTCCTTACTCCTTTGGTTGTTCATTGATTCCTACAGTCTTTTAGTCTTCCAAGTGTTGTTCTCCCTCCCTTTCTCCTAGGAATTTTTCCCTTCACTTTTGCTCTCCTCAGGGCTTGTCTCCTATTCTGCTACCCACCTCCCCATCCAATTAGCTTCTGGAAAAGTAGCCACCAAAGGGGAAAAATGATCTTTTCACTTTAAGAAACCTTAACAAAGCACACAGTATTTTCTTGGTTTAAATAATCACACTTTATTGTCCATTCAACAAGAATACAGAGAAATAGAGTATCCCTGGCAGTATACCACCCAGTCACTTTTGCTAAAGGGTCATCCTTAGTAATTAGCAACTCTGACAGGCCTCTACTGTGGACTCTTAGGGCAAATGATGAGTGAACCAGGGGTGCTCTGGTCTTGGGGAAGGCAAGGAGAGAAATAAGGGCGAAGAGGCCCTTCCAAATCTATGTTTGGGTTACTGTAAACAATGGCTCTGTATGTGACATCATAAAATGCTATTTCTTCCCTTTCACAATCAAGAAAAATGCCCACTTTGTGAAGAGGCTGGCTCAACTGAATGGTCTTTTCTGAAGTGTACAAGAAGAAACCATTTCCAGATGTGAATGCTGTGATGGCCAAGACATCTTCCCATCTGAATCTCCCTCCTGAATCATTACAGACGCCCAAAGCCCACCCCGTCTTGTCTTCCAACTCTACTTCCCAGTAGTGTGTGCCTGAGAAGAATTTCTGGGTTCCTAAAACCCCGAGAGCAGGATGAAATCTCTCTGTGTTGTGAGGCAGGTCTTGGCGGGTGCTTCCATAGTGCACCCTCTTCAAATCTTCAGACAGGATGAGATGAGGATGGGCTGATTCAGGATCAAGAGTTATATCCCTGTGGAAACTCATGAGAAATTCTCTCATGCCTGTAATGGAGCAGATAGGCCAGGGAAGGAAAGGAAACTCTGGCCTTTGGAGTAGTTCTTCCTTTTTTTTCAAAGTGTCTGGTGCAGCCTGGATCATTTCCAAGGGCAGCATGTCCAAATTCTGCTCCACTTCTAACATCATTTGTTTCAGCTTTTGTATTTCTGGTAACACCTTCATCTCATGCTCTGCTAGTTTGAGCAGGTTGCTTGTGGATGCCTCAACAAAACTTTTTTCGTATATAAATTTTTCTTCCATTAAGAATAGTTGAAGTTGCCGATATTGAGAACTAGTTAACACTTTCAAAGTGGAGGAACTCTCAGTAAATTGTGCCTTTCTTCTTCTCAATGTGTCCAGTGCAGTTTGACACTTCTCTTTTTTCTTCTGTATGATCCTCCATATCTGCAGGAGCTTGTTCTTGCTCTTGTCAGCTGCTGTCTCCAAGGGAAGGACTTGGTGGTCCTTGAGTTCTGGGCCCGAGAAGCAAGAATCAAAGAGGGGTCTCTGGTCTTCCTCACAGAAGAATATCACTTGTTCTCCCTGTTGATCACAAGTGCTCAGGCTCACGTCTTTGTGCAGCAGGTGATTTTGGCTCATCTTGCCAGTGGTGCACTGGGTCTGCAGGTTCCTGCAGAGCAGCAAGGCAGCCTCCCTAAGCAATGACTCCTCTGCACTCTGTGTGGGTTAGGGTTTCAGTGACTCCCTCAGTACCCTGGAGAAGACACTCTGTGCACTCTCAGTCACCCAGTCAGGAAGGTAGTTCAGGCTCATGCAAGCAAGGGAGACCTCCCTGGAGGATTTATAATGAAACTCTGGTATGGATGATCCCAAGCCTCTGATTCCTTCCTTTTCAGGTCTGGAGAGAGCTAGCTCCTTCCCTTCAGCTCTGGCAGCAAAAGATATGGGCACTGAGCTGTGTGAGCCTTTTTAAATCTCCTCCCCTGCTTAGCCATTCTCTTAACTCCACCCTCAAAAAGGTGAGAACTCTTGTCTTTTGAGAGGACTTCCACTCCCTGCTTAAGTCTGAGTTCTCACCTTTCTTCTAATCCCACCCTTCAGGGTCAGCCTCTCTAGAGAAGGAAACTCCTAACCTCCTTCTGAGTACATGGAACGATCTCCTGATTGGGTCACTTAGCAGTGACATTCTCACCTGCAAGCCTCAAGATATCACCTTTTGATGTGCTGACATGGAAACATGGCAAAGAAAGACGCCCAGCCCCCACCCCAAACAAAATCTTTTTTTTTTTCCCCAAACTGCTTCCCACCCATGGCTCCTATGAAGAAAACATGTACCAACCTTTGCTATCCCTCCCCCTTAGTTTCCACTTTGGCTCTCATTACATACTTATGATTCTATCACTGGATCAAGATGTCTTAGCATTTTTAGTATATGTTTTTCAGAAGAACATTATTTCTGATTGCTATCTTTTTAAATGTTCATCTCAGAAAGATGATTGTCTTCTTCCTTTTGGTTATGCCACAAAGGATTTGAGAACTGAGGCAGCTGTTACTTTTTTTTTTAATTGTTTCACCTTTTAAGTTCCTTTTATTGACTCCTCAAAAGGTGAGAATTCCCACTTTCTAAAGTTCTTCCACTCTCTCCACTGGAGTTTGTCCTCTTAAAAAAATAATACATTAATATATATTTATTTTATTTCAATGAAAATAGACTTTAATCTGGACACCTGGTGACTGTATCTATCCTCTTCTAGGTTGTATTCCAGGCTGGGATACCTCTGACAAGGGGCACCAATTGTCCTACAAGAGAAGGGTAGAAAAACAGAATGACACAATGGAAGTACCTTTGGCATAATATCTTGCTTCAAGTTCCTATTTGGTTGTGGACTAATTTATTGCAATCCTTCAAAACATCTTTATAGCTGTACCTATTACATTTTCTTATTTCATGCCAGATCTTTGAGTCTGCTATGATCCTCAAGTAGTATTCTGACTCAAAACAATAGACTTTCCATACCCATCTCCCTTTGCCTTCAAAGAAGAGAACTTTTCTCCCTTTTCTTTCTTTATTTGTTTGCTTCCTTACTCCTTTGGTTGTTCATTGATTCCTACAGTCTTTTAGTCTTCCAAGTGTTGTTCTCCCTCCCTTTCTCCTAGGAATTTTTCCCTTCACTTTTGCTCTCCTCAGGGCTTGTCTCCTATTCTGCTACCCACCTCCCCATCCCAATTAGCTTCTGGAAAAGTAGCCACCAAAGGGGAAAAATGATCTTTTCACTTTAAGAAACCTTAACAAAGCACACAGTATTTTCTTGGTTTAAATAATCACACTTTATTGTCCATTCAACAAGAATACAGAGAAATAGAGTATCCCTGGCAGTATACCACCCAGTCACTTTTGCTAAAGGGTCATCCTTAGTAATTAGCAACTCTGACAGGCCTCTACTGTGGACTCTTAGGGCAAATGATGAGTGAACCAGGGGTGCTCTGGTCTTGGGGAAGGCAAGGAGAGAAATAAGGGCGAAGAGGCCCTTCCAAATCTATGTTTGGGTTACTGTAAACAATGGCTCTGTATGTGACATCATAAAATGCTATTTCTTCCCTTTCACAATCAAGAAAAATGCCCACTTTGTGAAGAGGCTGGCTCAACTGAATGGTCTTTTCTGAAGTGTACAAGAAGAAACCATTTCCAGATGTGAATGCTGTGATGGCCAAGACATCTTCCCATCTGAATCTCCCTCCTGAATCATTACAGACGCCCAAAGCCCACCCCGTCTTGTCTTCCAACTCTACTTCCCAGTAGTGTGTGCCTGAGAAGAATTTCTGGGTTCCTAAAACCCCGAGAGCAGGATGAAATCTCTCTGTGTTGTGAGGCAGGTCTTGGCGGGTGCTTCCATAGTGCACCCTCTTCAAATCTTCAGACAGGATGAGATGAGGATGGGCTGATTCAGGATCAAGAGTTATATCCCTGTGGAAACTCATGAGAAATTCTCTCATGCCTGTAATGGAGCAGATAGGCCAGGGAAGGAAAGGAAACTCTGGCCTTTGGAGTAGTTCTTCCTTTTTTTTCAAAGTGTCTGGTGCAGCCTGGATCATTTCCAAGGGCAGCATGTCCAAATTCTGCTCCACTTCTAACATCATTTGTTTCAGCTTTTGTATTTCTGGTAACACCTTCATCTCATGCTCTGCTAGTTTGAGCAGGTTGCTTGTGGATGCCTCAACAAAACTTTTTTCGTATATAAATTTTTCTTCCATTAAGAATAGTTGAAGTTGCCGATATTGAGAACTAGTTAACACTTTCAAAGTGGAGGAACTCTCAGTAAATTGTGCCTTTCTTCTTCTCAATGTGTCCAGTGCAGTTTGACACTTCTCTTTTTTCTTCTGTATGATCCTCCATATCTGCAGGAGCTTGTTCTTGCTCTTGTCAGCTGCTGTCTCCAAGGGAAGGACTTGGTGGTCCTTGAGTTCTGGGCCCGAGAAGCAAGAATCAAAGAGGGGTCTCTGGTCTTCCTCACAGAAGAATATCACTTGTTCTCCCTGTTGATCACAAGTGCTCAGGCTCACGTCTTTGTGCAGCAGGTGATTTTGGCTCATCTTGCCAGTGGTGCACTGGGTCTGCAGGTTCCTGCAGAGCAGCAAGGCAGCCTCCCTAAGCAATGACTCCTCTGCACTCTGTGTGGGTTAAGGTTTCAGTGACTCCCTCAGTACCCTGGAGAAGACACTCTGTGCACTCTCAGTCACCCAGTCAGGAAGGTAGTTCAGGCTCATGCAAGCAAGGGAGACCTACCTGGAGGATTTATAATGAATCTCTGGTATGGATGATCCCAAGCCTCTGATTCCTTCCTTTTCAGGTCTGGAGAGAGCTAGCTCCTTCCTTCAGCTCTGGCAGCAAAAGATATGGGCACTGAGCTGTGTGAGCCTTTTTAAATCTCCTCCCCTGCTTAGCCATTCTCTTAACTCCACCCTCAAAAAGGTGAGAACTCTTGTCTTTTGAGAGGACTTCCACTCCCTGCTTAAGTCTGAGTTCTCACCTTTCTTCTAATCCCACCCTTCAGGGTCAGCCTCTCTAGAGAAGGAAACTCCTAACCTCCTTCTGAGTACATGGAACGATCTCCTGATTGGGTCACTTAGCAGTGACATTCTCACCTGCAAGCCTCAAGATATCACCTTTTGATGTGCTGACATGGAAACATGGCAAAGAAAGACGCCCAGCCCCCACCCCAAACAAAATCTTTTTTTTTTTCCCCAAACTGCTTCCCACCCATGGCTCCTATGAAGAAAACATGTACCAACCTTTGCTATCCCTCCCCCTTAGTTTCCACTTTGGCTCTCATTACATACTTATGATTCTATCACTGGATCAAGATGTCTTAGCATTTTTAGTATATGTTTTTCAGAAGAACATTATTTCTGATTGCTATCTTTTTAAATGTTCATCTCAGAAAGATGATTGTCTTCTTCCTTTTGGTTATGCCACAAAGGATTTGAGAACTGAGGCAGCTGTTACTTTTTTTTTTAATTGTTTCACCTTTTAAGTTCCTTTTATTGACTCCTCAAAAGGTGAGAATTCCCACTTTCTAAAGTTCTTCCACTCTCTCCACTGGAGTTTGTCCTCTTAAAAAAATAATACATTAATATATATTTATTTTATTTCAATGAAAATAGACTTTAATCTGGACACCTGGTGACTGTATCTATCCTCTTCTAGGTTGTATTCCAGGCTGGGATACCTCTGACAAGGGGCACCAATTGTCCTACAAGAGAAGGGTAGAAAAACAGAATGACACAATGGAAGTACCTTTGGCATAATATCTTGCTTCAAGTTCCTATTTGGTTGTGGACTAATTTATTGCAGTCCTTCAAAACATCTTTATAGCTTTACCTATTACATTTTCTTATTTCATGCCAGATCTTTGAGTCTGCTATGATCCTCAAGTAGTATTCTGACTCAAAACAATAGACTTTCCATACCCATCTCCCTTTGCCTTCAAAGAAGAGAACTTTTCTCCCTTTTCTTTCTTTATTTGTTTGCTTCCTTACTCCTTTGGTTGTTCATTGATTCCTACAGTCTTTTAGTCTTCCAAGTGTTGTTCTCCCTCCCTTTCTCCTAGGAATTTTTCCCTTCACTTTTGCTCTCCTCAGGGCTTGTCTCCTATTCTGCTACCCACCTCCCCATCCCAATTAGCTTCTGGAAAAGTAGCCACCAAAGGGAAAAATGATCTTTTCACTTTAAGAAACCTTAACAAAGCACACAGTATTTTCTTGGTTTAAATAATCACACTTTATTGTCCATTCAACAAGAATACAGAGAAATAGAGTATCCCTGGCAGTATACCACCCAGTCACTTTTGCTAAAGGGTCATCCTTAGTAATTAGCAACTCTGACTGGCCTCTACTGTGGACTCTTAGGGCAAATGATGAGTGAACCAGGGGTGCTCTGGTCTTGGGGAAGGCAAGGAGAGAAATAAGGGCGAAGAGGCCCTTCCAAATCTATGTTTGGGTTACTGTAAACAATGGCTCTGTATGTGACATCATAAAATGCTATTTCTTCCCTTTCACAATCAAGAAAAATGCCCACTTTGTGAAGAGGCTGGCTCAACTGAATGGTCTTTTCTGAAGTGTACAAGAAGAAACCATTTCCAGATGTGAATGCTGTGATGGCCAAGACATCTTCCCAACTGAATCTCCCTCCTGAATCATTACAGACGCCCAAAGCCCACCCCGTCTTGTCTTCCACCTCTACTTCCCAGTAGTGGGTGCCTGAGATGAATTTCTGGGTTCCTAAAACCCCGAGAGCAGGATGAAATCTCTCTGTGTTGTGAGGCAGGTCTTGACGGGTGCTTCCATAGTGCACCCTCTTCAAATCTTCAGACAGGATGAGATGAGGATGGGCTGATTCAGGATCAAGAGTTATATCCCTGTGGAAACTCATGAGAAATTCTCTCATGCCTGTAATGGAGCAGATAGGCCAGGGAAGGAAAGGAAACTCTGGCCTTTGGAGTAGTTCTTCCTTTTTTTTCAAAGTGTCTGGTGCAGCCTGGATCATTTCCAAGGGCAGCATGTCCAAATTCTGCTCCACTTCTAACATCATTTGTTTCAGATTTTGTATTTCTGGTAACACCTTCATCTCATGCTCTGCTAGTTTGAGCAGGTTGCTTGTGGATGCCTCACCAAAACTTTTTTCGTATATAAATTTTTCTTCCATTAAGAATAGTTGCAGTTGCCTATATTGAGAACTAGTTAACACTTTGAAAGTGCAGGAACTCTCAGTAAATTGTGCCTTTCTTCTTCTCAATGTGTCCAGTGCAGTTTGACACTTCTCTTTTTTCTTCTGTATGATCCTCCATATCTGCAGGAGCTTGTTCTTGCTCTTGTCAGCTGCTGTCTCCAAGGGAATGACTTGGTGGTCCTTGAGTTCTGGGCCCGAGAAGCAAGAATCAAAGAGGGGTCTCTGGCCTTGCTCACAGAAGAATATCACTTGTTCTCCCTGTTGATCACAGGTGCTCAGGTTCAAGTCTTTGTGCAGCAGGTGATTTTGGCTCATCTTGCCAGTGGTGCACTGGGTCTGCAGGTTCCTTCTGAGCAGCAAGGCAGCCTCCCTAAGCAATGACTCCTCTGCACTCTGTGTGGGTTAAGGTTTCAGTGACGCCCTCAGTGCCCGGGAGAAGACACTCTGTGCACTCTCAGTCACCCAGTCAGGAAGGTAGTTCAGGCTCATGCAAGCAAGGGAGACCTACCTGGAGGTTTTTTAATGAAACTCTGGTATGGATGATCCCAAGCGTCTGATTCCTTCCTTTTCAGGTCTGGAGAGAGCTAGCTCCTTCCCTTCAGCTCTGGCAGCAAAAGATATGGGCACTGAGCTGTGTGAGCCTTTTTAAATCTCCTCCCCTGCTTAGCCATTCTCTTAACTCCACCCTCAAATAAGTGAGAACTCTTGTCTTTTGAGAGGACTTCCACTCCCTGCTTCAGGGCTGAGTTCTCACCTTTCTTCTAATCCCACCTTTCAGAGTCAGCCTCTCTAGAGAAGGAAACTCCTTCCCTCCTTCTGAGTACATGGAAAGATCTCCTGATTGGGTCACTTAGCAGTGACATTCTCACCTGCAAGCCTCAAGATATCACCTTTTTGATGTACTGACATGGAAACATGGCAAAGAAAGACGCCCAGCCCCCACCCCAAACAAAAACTTTTTTTTTTCCCCAAACTGCTTCCCACCCATGGCTCCTATGAAGAAAACATGTACCAACCTTTGCTTTCTCTCCCCCTTAGTTTCCACTTTGGCTCTCATTACATACTTATGATTCTATCACTGGATCAAGAAGTCTTAGCATTTTTAGTATATGTTTTTTAGAAGAACATTATTTCTGATTGCTATCTTTTTAAATGTTCATCTCAGAAAGAAGATTGTCTTCTTCCTTTTGGTTATGCCACAAAGGATTTGTGAACTGAGGCAGCTGTTACTTTTTTTTTTAATTGTTTCACCTTTAATTTCCTTTTATTGACTCCTCAAAAGGTGAGAACTCCCACTTTCTAAAATTCTTCCACTCTCTCCACTGGAGTTTGTCCTCTTAAAATATAATACATCAATATATATTTATTTTATTTCAATTAAAATAGACTTTAATCTGGACACCTGGTGACTGCATCTATCCTATTCTAGGTTGTATTCCAGGCTGGGATACCTCTGACAAGGGGCACCAAATGTCCTACAAGAGAAGGGTAGAAAAACAGAATGACACAATGGAAGTACCTTTGGCATAATATCTTGCTTCAAGTTCCTATTTGGTTGTGGACTAATTTATTGCAATCCTTCAAAACATCTTTATAGCTGTACCTATTACATTTTCTTATTTCATGCCAGATCTTTGAGTCTGCTATGATCCTCTAGTAGTATTCTGACTCAAAACAATAGACATTCCATACCCAACTCCCAAGGCCTGCTAAGAAGAGAACTTTTGTCCCTTTTCTTTCTTTATTTGTTTGCTTCCTTACTCCTTTGGTTGTTCATTGATTCATATAGTCTTTTAGCCTTCCAAGTGTTGTTCTCCCTCCCTTTCTACTAGAAATTTTTCCCTTCACTTTTGCTCTCCTCAGGCCTTGTCTCCTATTCTGCTACCCCCCTCCCCATCCCAATTAGCTTCTGGAAAAGCAGCCACCAAAGGGGAAAAATGATCTTTTTACGTTAAGAATTCTTAAGAAGGAACACAGTATTTTCTTGGTTTAAATAATCACACTTTATTGTCCATTCAACAGAATACAGAGAAATAGAGTATCCCTGGCAGTGTTCCACCCAGTCACTTTTGCTAAAGGGTCATCCTTAGTAATTAGGAACTCTGACTGGCCTCTACTGTGCACTCTTAGGGCAAATGATGAGTGAACCAGGGGTGCTCTGGTCTTGGGGAAGGCAAGGAGAGAAATAAGGGCGAAGAGGGCCTTCCAAATCTATGTTTGGGTTACTGTAAACAATGGCTCTGTATGTGACATCATAAAATGCTATTTCTTGCCTTTCACAATCAAGAAAAATGCCCACTTTGTGCAGAGGTTGGCTCAACTGAATGGTCTTTTCTGAAGTGTACAAGAAGAAACCATTTCCAGATGTGAATGCTGTGATGGCCAAGACATCTTCCCAACTGAATCTCCCTCCTGAATCATTACAGACGCCCAAAGCCCACCCCGTCTTGTCTTCCACCTCTACTTCCCAGTAGTGGGTGCCTGAGATGAATTTCTGGGTTCCTAAAACCCCGAGAGCAGGATGAAATCTCTCTGTGTTGTCAGGCAGGTCTTGACGGGTGCTTCCATAGTGCACCCTCTTCAAATCTTCAGACAGGATGAGATGAGGATGGGCTGATTCAGGATCAAGAGTTATATCCCTGTGGAAACTCATGAGAAATTCTCTCATGCCTGTAATGGAGCAGATAGGCCAGGGAAGGAAAGGAAACTCTGGCCTTTGGAGTAGTTCTTCCTTTTTTTTCAAAGTGTCTGGTGCAGCCTGGATCATTTCCAAGGGCAGCATGTCCAAATTCTGCTCCACTTCTAACATCATTTGTTTCAGATTTTGTATTTCTGGTAACACCTTCATCTCATGCTCTGCTAGTTTGAGCAGGTTGCTTGTGGATGCCTCACCAAAACTTTTTTCGTATATAAATTTTTCTTCCATTAAGAATAGTTGCAGTTGCCTATATTGAGAACTAGTTAACACTTTCAAAGTGCAGGAACTCTCAGTAAATTGTGCCTTTCTTCTTCTCAATGTGTCCAGTGCAGTTTGACACTTCTCTTTTTTCTTCTGTATGATCCTCCATATCTGCAGGAGCTTGTTCTTGCTCTTGTCAGCTGCTGTCTCCAAGGGAATGACTTGGTGGTCCTTGAGTTCTGGGCCCGAGAAGCAAGAATCAAAGAGGGGTCTCTGGCCTTCCTCACAGAAGAATATCACTTGTTCTCCCTGTTGATCACAGGTGCTCAGGTTCAAGTCTTTGTGCAGCAGGTGATTTTGGCTCATCTTGCCAGTGGTGCACTGGGTCTGCAGGTTCCTTCTGAGCAGCAAGGCAGCCTCCCTAAGCAATGACTCCTCTGCACTCTGTGTGGGTTAAGGTTTCAGTGACTCCCTCAGTGCCCGGGAGAAGACACTCTGTGCACTCTCAGTCACCCAGTCAGGAAGGTAGTTCAGGCTCATGCAAGCAAGGGAGACCTACCTGGAGGTTTTTTAATGAAACTCTGGTATGGATGATCCCAAGCCTCTGATTCCTTCCTTTTCAGGTCTGGAGAGAGCTAGCTCCTTCCCTTCAGCTCTGGCAGCAAAAGATATGGGCACTGAGCTGTGTGAGCCTTTTTAAATCTCCTCCCCTGCTTAGCCATTCTCTTAACTCCACCCTCAAAAAGGTGAGAACTCTTGTCTTTTGAGAGGACTTCCACTCCCTGCTTCAGGGCTGAGTTCTCACCTTTCTTCTAATCCCACCCTTCAGAGTCAGCCTCTCTAGAGAAGGAAACTCCTAACCTCCTTCTGAGTACATGGAAAGATCTCCTGATTGGGTCACTTAGCAGTGACATTCTCACCTGCAAGCCTCAAGATATCACCTTTTTGATGTGCTGACATGGAAACATGGCAAAGAAAGACGCCCAGCCCCCACCCCAAACAAAATCTTTTTTTTTTTCCCCAAACTGCTTCCCACCCATGGCTCCTATGAAGAAAACATGTACCAACCTTTGCTATCCCTCCCCCTTAGTTTCCACTTTGGCTCTCATTACATACTTATGATTCTATCACTGGATCAAGATGTCTTAGCATTTTTAGTATATGTTTTTTAGAAGAACATTATTTCTGATTGCTATCTTTTTAAATGTTCATCTCAGAAAGAAGATTGTCTTCTTCCTTTTGGTTATGCCACAAAGGATTTGAGAACTGAGGCAGCTGTTACTTTTTTTTTTTAATTGTTTCACCTTTTAAGTGCCTTTTATTGACTCCTCAAAAGGTGAGAACTCCCACTTTCTAAAGTTCTTCCACTCTCTCCACTGGAGTTTGTCCTCTTAAAATATAATACATCAATATATATTTATTTTATTTCAATTAAAATAGACTTTAATCTGGACACCTGGGGACTGCATCTATCCTCTTCTAGGTTGTATTCCAGGCTGGGATACCTCTGACAAGGGGCACCAAATGTCCTACAAGAGAAGGGTAGAAAAACAGAATGACACAATGGAAGTACCTTTGGCATAATATCTTGCTTCAAGTTCCTTACCAGTTGAGGACTAATTTATTTCAGTCCTTCAAAACATCTTTATAGCTGTACCTATTACATTTTCTTATTTCATGCCAGATCTTTGAGTCTGCTATGATCCTCAAGTAGTATTCTGACTCAAAACAATAGACTTTCCATACCCATCTCCCTAGGCCTTCAAAGAAGAGAACTTTTCTCCCTTTTCTTTCTTTATTTGTTTGCTTCCTTACTCCTTTGGTTGTTCAATGATTCCTACAGTCTTTTAGCCTTCCAAGTGTTGTTCTCCCTCCCTTTCTACTAGGAATTTTCCCCTTCACTTTTGCTCTCCTCAGGCCTTGTCTCCTATTCTGCTACCCACCTCCCCATCCCAATTAGCTTCTGGAAAAGCAGCCACCAAAGGGGAAAAATGATCTTTTTACGTTAAGAATTCTTAACAAAGAACACAGTATTTTTTTGGTTTAAATAATCACACTTTATTGTCCATTCAACAGAAATACAGAGTAATAGAGTATCCCTGGCAGTGTTCCACCCAGTCACTTTTGCTAAAGGGTCATCCTTAGTAATTAGGAACTCTGACTGGCCTCTACTGTGCACTCTTAGGGCAAATGATGAGTGAACCAGGGGTGCTCTGGTCTTGGAGAAGGCAAGGAGAGAAATAAGGGCGAAGAGGCCCTTCCAAATCTATGTTTGGGTTACTGTAAACAATGGCTCTGTATGTGACATCATAAAATGCTATTTCTTGCCTTTCACAATCAAGAAAAATGCCCAATTTGTGCAGAGGCTGGCTCAACTGAATGGTCTTTTCTGAAGTGTACAAGAAGAAACCATTTCCAGATGTAAATGCTGTGATGGCCAAGACATCTTCCCAACTGAATCTCCCTCCTGAATCATTACAGACGCCCAAAGCCCACCCCGTCTGGTCTTCCACCTCTACTTCCCAGTAGTGGGTGCCTGAGATGAATTTCTGGGTTCCTAAAACCCCGAGAACAGGATGAAATCTCTCTGTGTTGTGAGGCAGGTCTTGACGGGTGCTTCCATAGTGCACCCTCTTCAAATCTTCAGACAGGATGAGATGAGGATGGGCTGATTCAGGATCAAGAGTTATATCCCTGTGGAAACTCATGAGAAATTCTCTCATGCCTGTAATGGAGCAGATAGGCCAGGGAAGGAAAGGAAACTCTGGCCTTTGGAGTAGTTCTTCCTTTTTTTTCAAAGTGTCTGGTGCAGCCTGGATCATTTCCAAGGGCAGCATGTCCAAATTCTGCTCCACTTCTAACATCATTTGTTTCAGATTTTGTGTTTCTGGTAACACCTTCATCTCATGCTCTGCTAGTTTGAGCAGGTTGCTTGTGGATGCCTCACCAAAACTTTTTTCGTATATAAATTTTTCTTCCATTAAGAATAGTTGCAGTTGCCTATATTGAGAACTAGTTAACACTTTCAAAGTGCAGGAACTCTCAGTAAATTGTGCCTTTCTTCTTCTCAATGTGTCCAGTGCAGTTTGACACTTCTCTTTTTTCTTCTGTATGATCCTCCATATCTGCAGGAGCTTGTTCTTGCTCTTGTCAGCTGCTGTCTCCAAGGGAATGACTTGGTGGTCCTTGAGTTCTGGGCCCGAGAAGCAAGAATCAAAGAGGGGTCTCTGGCCTTCCTCACAGAAGAATATCACTTGTTCTCCCTGTTGATCACAGGTGCTCAGGCTCACGTCTTTGTGCAGCAGGTGATTTTGGCTCATCTTGCCAGTGGTGCACTGGGTCTGCAGGTTCCTTCTGAGCAGCAAGGCAGCCTCCCTAAGCAATGACTCCTCTGCACTCTGTGTGGGTTAAGGTTTCAGTGACTCCCTCAGTGCCCGGGAGAAGACACTCTGTGCACTCTCAGTCACCCAGTCAGGAAGGTAGTTCAGGCTCATGCAAGCAAGGGAGACCTCCCTGGAGGTTTTTTAATGAAACTCTGGTATGGATGATCCCAAGCGTCTGATTCCTTCCTTTTCAGGTCTGGAGAGAGCTAGCTCCTTCCCTTCAGCTCTGGCAGCAAAAGATATGGGCACTGAGCTGTGTGAGCCTTTTTAAATCTCCTCCCCTGCTTAGCCATTCTCTTAACTCCACCCTCAAAAAGGTGAGAACTCTTGTCTTTTGAGAGGACTTCCACTCCCTGCTTCAGGGCTGAGTTCTCACCTTTCTTCTAATCCCACCCTTCAGAGTCAGCCTCTCTAGAGAAGGAAACTCCTAACCTCCTTCTGAGTACATGGAAAGATCTCCTGATTGGGTCACTTAGCAGTGACATTCTCACCTGCAAGCCTCAAGATATCACCTTTTTGATGTGCTGACATGGAAACATGGCAAAGAAAGACGCCCAGCCCCCACCCCAAACAAAATCTTTTTTTTTTTCCCCAAACTGCTTCCCACCCATGGCTCCTATGAAGAAAACATGTACCAACCTTTGCTATCCCTCCCCCTTAGTTTCCACTTTGGCTCTCATTACATACTTATGATTCTATCACTGGATCAAGATGTCTTAGCATTTTTAGTATATGCTTTTTAGAAGAACATTATTTCTGATTGCTATCTTTTTAAATGTTCATCTCAGAAAGAAGATTGTCTTCTTCCTTTTGGTTATGCCACAAAGGATTTGAGAACTGAGGCAGCTGTTACTTTTTTTTTTTAATTGTTTCACCTTTTAAGTGCCTTTTATTGACTCCTCAAAAGGTGAGAACTCCCACTTTCTAAAGTTCTTCCACTCTCTCCACTGGAGTTTGTCCTCTTAAAATATAATACATCAATATATATTTATTTTATTTCAATTAAAATAGACTTTAATCTGGACACCTGGGGACTGCATCTATCCTATTCTAGGTTGTATTCCAGGCTGGGATACCTCTGACAAGGGGCACCAAATGTCCTACAAGAGAAGGGTAGAAAAACAGAATGACACAATGGAAGTACTTTTGGCATAATATCTTGCTTCAAGTTCCTTACCAGTTGAGGACTAATTTATTTCAGTCCTTCAAAACATCTTTATAGCTGTACCTATTACATTTTCTTATTTCATGCCAGATCTTTGAGTCTGCTATGATCCTCAAGTAGTATTCTGACTCAAAACAATAGACTTTCCATACCCATCTCCCTAGGCCTTCAAAGAAGAGAACTTTTCTCCCTTTTCTTTCTTTATTTGTTTGCTTCCTTACTCCTTTGGTTGTTCAATGATTCCTACAGTCTTTTAGCCTTCCAAGTGTTGTTCTCCCTCCCTTTCTACTAGGAATTTTCCCCTTCACTTTTGCTCTCCTCAGGCCTTGTCTCCTATTCTGCTACCCACCTCCCCATCCCAATTAGCTTCTGGAAAAGCAGCCACCAAAGGGGAAAAATGATCTTTTTACGTTAAGAATTCTTAACAAAGAACACAGTATTTTTTTGGTTTAAATAATCACACTTTATTGTCCATTCAACAGAAATACAGAGTAATAGAGTATCCCTGGCAGTGTTCCACCCAGTCACTTTTGCTAAAGGGTCATCCTTAGTAATTAGGAACTCTGACTGGCCTCTACTGTGCACTCTTAGGGCAAATGATGAGTGAACCAGGGGTGCTCTGGTCTTGGAGAAGGCAAGGAGAGAAATAAGGGCGAAGAGGCCCTTCCAAATCTATGTTTGGGTTACTGTAAACAATGGCTCTGTATGTGACATCATAAAATGCTATTTCTTGCCTTTCACAATCAAGAAAAATGCCCAATTTGTGCAGAGGCTGGCTCAACTGAATGGTCTTTTCTGAAGTGTACAAGAAGAAACCATTTCCAGATGTAAATGCTGTGATGGCCAAGACATCTTCCCAACTGAATCTCCCTCCTGAATCATTACAGACGCCCAAAGCCCACCCCGTCTGGTCTTCCAAATCTACTTCCCAGTAGTGGGTGCCTGAGATGAATTTCTGGGTTCCTAAAACCCCGAGAACAGGATGAAATCTCTCTGTGTTGTGAGGCAGGTCTTGACGGGTGCTTCCATAGTGCACCCTCTTCAAATCTTCAGACAGGATGAGATGAGGATGGGCTGATTCAGGATCAAGGGTTATATCCCTGTGGAAACTCATGAGAAATTCTCCCATGCCTGTAATGGAGCAGATAGGCCAGGGAAGGAAAGGAAACTCTGGCCTTTGGAGTAGTTCTTCCTTTTTTTTCAAAGTGTCTGGTGCCGCCTGGATCATTTCCAAGGCTAGCATGTCCAAATTCTGCTCCACTTCTAACATCATTTGTTTCAGCTTTTGTATTTCTGGTAACACCTTCATCTCATGCTCTGCTAGTTTGAGCAGGTTGCTTGTGGATGCCTCAACAAAACTTTTTTCATATATAGATTTTTCTTCCATTAAGAATTGTTGCAGTTTCCCATATTCACAAACAGCTGCCACTTTCAAAGTGGAGGAACGCTCTATGAATTGTGCCTCTCTTCTTCTCAATGTGTCCAGTGCAGTTTGACACTTCTCTTTTTTCTTCTGTATGATCCTCCATATCTGCAGGAGCTTGTTCTTGCTCTTGTCAGCTGCTGTCTCCAAGGGAAGGACTTTGTGGTCCTTGAGTTCTGGGCCCGAGAAGCAAGAATCAAAGAGGGGTCTCTGGCCTTCCTCACAGAAGAATATCACTTGTTCTCCCTGTTGATCACAGGTGCTCAGGCTCACGTCTTTGTGCAGCAGGTGGTTTTGGCTCATCTTGCCAGTTGTGCACTGGGTCTGCAGGTTCCTTCTGAGCAGCAAGGCAGCCTCCCTAAGCAATGACTCCTCTGCACTCTGTGTGAGTTAAGGTTTCAGTGACTCCCTCAGTGCCCTGGAGAAGACACTCTGTGCACTCTCAGTCACCCAGTCAGGAAGGTAGTTCAGGCTCATGCAAGCAAGGGAGACCTACCTGGAGGTTTTTTAATGAAACTCTGTCTATAGATGATGCCAAGCCTCTGATTCCTTCCTTTTCAGGTCTGGAGAGAGCTAGCTCCTTCCCTTCAGCTCTGGCAGCAAAAGATATGGGCACTGAGCTGTGTGAGCCTTTTTAAATCTCCTCCCCTGCTTAGCCATTCTCTTAACTCCACCCTCAAATAAGTGAGAACTCTTGTCTTTTGAGAGGACTTCCACTCCCTGCTTCAGGGCTGAGTTCTCACCTTTCTTCTAATCCCACCTTTCAGAGTCAGCCTCTCTAGAGAAGGAAACTCCTTCCCTCCTTCTGAGTACATGGAAAGATCTCCTGATTGGGTCACTTAGCAGTGACATTCTCACCTGCAAGCCTCAAGATATCACCTTTTTGATGTACTGACATGGAAACATGGCAAAGAAAGACGCCCAGCCCCCACCCCAAACAAAAACTTTTTTTTTCCCCAAACTGCTTCCCACCCATGGCTCCTATGAAGAAAACATGTACCAACCTTTGCTTTCTCTCCCCCTTAGTTTCCACTTTGGCTCTCATTACATACTTATGATTCTATCACTGGATCAAGAAGTCTTAGCATTTTTAGTATATGTTTTTTAGAAGAACATTATTTCTGATTGCTATCTTTTTAAATGTTCATCTCAGAAAGAAGATTGTCTTCTTCCTTTTGGTTATGCCACAAAGGATTTGTGAACTGAGGCAGCTGTTACTTTTTTTTTTAATTGTTTCACCTTTAAGTTCCTTTTATTGACTCCTCAAAAGGTGAGAACTCCCACTTTCTAAAATTCTTCCACTCTCTCCACTGGAGTTTGTCCTCTTAAAATATAATACATCAATATATATTTATTTTATTTCAATTAAAATAGACTTTAATCTGGACACCTGGTGACTGCATCTATCCTATTCTAGGTTGTATTCCAGGCTGGGATACCTCTGACAAGGGGCACCAAATGTCCTACAAGAGAAGGGTAGAAAAACAGAATGACACAATGGAAGTACCTTTGGCATAATATCTGGCTTGAAGTTCCTATTTGGTTGTGGACTAATTTATTGCAATCCTTCAAAACATCTTTATAGCTTTACCTATTACATTTTCTTATTTCATGCCAGATCTTTGAGTCTGCTATGATCCTCTAGTAGTATTCTGACTCAAAACAATAGACATTCCATACCCAACTCCCAAGGCCTGCAAAGAAGAGAACTTTTGTCCCTTTTCTTTCTTTATTTGTTTGCTTCCTTACTCCTTTGGTTGTTCATTGATTCATATAGTCTTTTAGCCTTCCAAGTGTTGTTCTCCCTCCCTTTCTCCTAGGAATTTTTCCCTTCACTTTTGCTCTCTTCAGTCCTTGTCTCCTATTCTGCTACCCACCTCCCCATCCCAATTAGCTTCTGGAAAAGCAGCCACCAAAGGGGAAAAATGATCTTTTTACGTTAAGAATTCTTAAGAAGGAACACAGTATTTTCTTGGTTTAAATAATCACACTTTATTGTCCATTCAACAGAAATACAGAGAAATAGAGTATCCCTGGCAGTGTTCCACCCAGTCACTTTTGCTAAAGGGTCATCCTTAGTAATTAGGAACTCTGACTGGCCTCTACTGTGCACTCTTAGGGCAAATGATGAGTGAACCAGGGGTGCTCTGGTCTTGGAGAAGGCAAGGAGAGAAATAAGGGCGAAGAGGGCCTTCCAAATCTATGTTTGGGTTACTGTAAACAATGGCTCTGTATGTGACATCATAAAATGCTATTTCTTGCCTTTCACAATCAAGAAAAATGCCCACTTTGTGCAGAGGTTGGCTCAACTGAATGGTCTTTTCTGAAGTGTACAAGAAGAAACCATTTCCAGATGTGAATGCTGTGATGGCCAAGACATCTTCCCAACTGAATCTCCCTCCTGAATCATTACAGACGCCCAAAGCCCACCCCGTCTTGTCTTCCACCTCTACTTCCCAGTAGTGGGTGCCTGAGATGAATTTCTGGGTTCCTAAAACCCCGAGAGCAGGATGAAATCTCTCTGTGTTGTCAGGCAGGTCTTGACGGGTGCTTCCATAGTGCACCCTCTTCAAATCTTCAGATAGGATGAGATGAGGATGGGCTGATTCAGGATCAAGAGTTATATCCCTGTGGAAACTCATGAGAAATTCTCTCATGCCTGTAATGGAGCAGATAGGCCAGGGAAGGAAAGGAAACTCTGGCCTTTGGAGTAGTTCTTCCTTTTTTTTCAAAGTGTCTGGTGCAGCCTGGATCATTTCCAAGGGCAGCATGTCCAAATTCTGCTCCACTTCTAACATCATTTGTTTCAGATTTTGTGTTTCTGGTAACACCTTCATCTCATGCTCTGCTAGTTTGAGCAGGTTGCTTGTGGATGCCTCACCAAAACTTTTTTCGTATATAAATTTTTCTTCCATTAAGAATAGTTGCAGTTGCCTATATTGAGAACTAGTTAACACTTTCAAAGTGCAGGAACTCTCAGTAAATTGTGCCTTTCTTCTTCTCAATGTGTCCAGTGCAGTTTGACACTTCTCTTTTTTCTTCTGTATGATCCTCCATATCTGCAGGAGCTTGTTCTTGCTCTTGTCAGCTGCTGTCTCCAAGGGAATGACTTGGTGGTCCTTGAGTTCTGGGCCCGAGAAGCAAGAATCAAAGAGGGGTCTCTGGCCTTCCTCACAGAAGAATATCACTTGTTCTCCCTGTTGATCACAGGTGCTCAGGTTCAAGTCTTTGTGCAGCAGGTGATTTTGGCTCATCTTGCCAGTGGTGCACTGGGTCTGCAGGTTCCTTCTGAGCAGCAAGGCAGCCTCCCTAAGCAATGACTCCTCTGCACTCTGTGTGGGTTAAGGTTTCAGTGACTCCCTCAGTGCCCGGGAGAAGACACTCTGTGCACTCTCAGTCACCCAGTCAGGAAGGTAGTTCAGGCTCATGCAAGCAAGGGAGACCTACCTGGAGTTTTTTTAATGAAACTCTGGTATGGATGATCCCAAGCCTCTGATTCCTTCCTTTTCAAGTCTGGAGAGAGCTAGCTCCTTCCCTTCAGCTCTGGCAGCAAAAGATATGGGCACTGAGCTGTGTGAGCCTTTTTAAATCTCCTCCCCTGCTTAGCCATTCTCTTAACTCCACCCTCAAAAAGGTGAGAACTCTTGTCTTTTGAGAGGACTTCCACTCCCTGCTTCAGGGCTGAGTTCTCACCTTTCTTCTAATCCCACCCTTCAGAGTCAGCCTCTCTAGAGAAGGAAACTCCTAACCTCCTTCTGAGTACATGGAAAGATCTCCTGATTGGGTCACTTAGCAGTGACATTCTCACCTGCAAGCCTCAAGATATCACCTTTTTGATGTGCTGACATGGAAACATGGCAAAGAAAGACGCCCAGCCCCCACCCCAAACAAAATCTTTTTTTTTTTCCCCAAACTGCTTCCCACCCATGGCTCCTATGAAGAAAACATGTACCAACCTTTGCTATCCCTCCCCCTTAGTTTCCACTTTGGCTCTCATTACATACTTATGATTCTATCACTGGATCAAGATGTCTTAGCATTTTTAGTATATGCTTTTTAGAAGAACATTATTTCTGATTGCTATCTTTTTAAATGTTCATCTCAGAAAGAAGATTGTCTTCTTCCTTTTGGTTATGCCACAAAGGATTTGAGAACTGAGGCAGCTGTTACTTTTTTTTTTTAATTGTTTCACCTTTTAAGTGCCTTTTATTGACTCCTCAAAAGGTGAGAACTCCCACTTTCTAAAGTTCTTCCACTCTCTCCACTGGAGTTTGTCCTCTTAAAATATAATACATCAATATATATTTATTTTATTTCAATTAAAATAGACTTTAATCTGGACACCTGGGGACTGCATCTATCCTATTCTAGGTTGTATTCCAGGCTGGGATACCTCTGACAAGGGGCACCAAATGTCCTACAAGAGAAGGGTAGAAAAACAGAATGACACAATGGAAGTACCTTTGGCATAATATCTTGCTTCAAGTTCCTTACCAGTTGAGGACTAATTTATTTCAGTCCTTCAAAACATCTTTATAGCTGTACCTATTACATTTTCTTATTTCATGCCAGATCTTTGAGTCTGCTATGATCCTCAAGTAGTATTCTGACTCAAAACAATAGACTTTCCATACCCATCTCCCTAGGCCTTCAAAGAAGAGAACTTTTCTCCCTTTTCTTTCTTTATTTGTTTGCTTCCTTACTCCTTTGGTTGTTCAATGATTCCTACAGTCTTTTAGCCTTCCAAGTGTTGTTCTCCCTCCCTTTCTACTAGGAATTTTCCCCTTCACTTTTGCTCTCCTCAGGCCTTGTCTCCTATTCTGCTACCCACCTCCCCATCCCAATTAGCTTCTGGAAAAGCAGCCACCAAAGGGGAAAAATGATCTTTTTACGTTAAGAATTCTTAACAAAGAACACAGTATTTTTTTGGTTTAAATAATCACACTTTATTGTCCATTCAACAGAAATACAGAGTAATAGAGTATCCCTGGCAGTGTTCCACCCAGTCACTTTTGCTAAAGGGTCATCCTTAGTAATTAGGAACTCTGACTGGCCTCTACTGTGCACTCTTAAGGCAAATGATGAGTGAACCAGGGGTGCTCTGGTCTTGGAGAAGGCAAGGAGAGAAATAAGGGCGAAGAGGCCCTTCCAAATCTATGTTTGGGTTACTGTAAACAATGGCTCTGTATGTGACATCATAAAATGCTATTTCTTGCCTTTCACAATCAAGAAAAATGCCCAATTTGTGCAGAGGCTGGCTCAACTGAATGGTCTTTTCTGAAGTGTACAAGAAGAAACCATTTCCAGATGTAAATGCTGTGATGGCCAAGACATCTTCCCAACTGAATCTCCCTCCTGAATCATTACAGACGCCCAAAGCCCACCCCGTCTGGTCTTCCAACTCTACTTCCCAGTAGTGGGTGCCTGAGATGAATTTCTGGGTTCCTAAAACCCCGAGAACAGGATGAAATCTCTCTGTGTTGTGAGGCAGGTCTTGACGGGTGCTTCCATAGTGCACCCTCTTCAAATCTTCAGACAGGATGAGATGAGGATGGGCTGATTCAGGATCAAGAGTTATATCCCTGTGGAAACTCATGAGAAATTCTCTCATGCCTGTAATGGAGCAGATAGGCCAGGGAAGGAAAGGAAACTCTGGCCTTTGGAGTAGTTCTTCCTTTTTTTTCAAAGTGTCTGGTGCAGCCTGGATCATTTCCAAGGGCAGCATGTCCAAATTCTGCTCCACTTCTAACATCATTTGTTTCAGATTTTGTGTTTCTGGTAACACCTTCATCTCATGCTCTGCTAGTTTGAGCAGGTTGCTTGTGGATGCCTCACCAAAACTTTTTTCGTATATAAATTTTTCTTCCATTAAGAATAGTTGCAGTTGCCTATATTGAGAACTAGTTAACACTTTCAAAGTGCAGGAACTCTCAGTAAATTGTGCCTTTCTTCTTCTCAATGTGTCCAGTGCAGTTTGACACTTCTCTTTTTTCTTCTGTATGATCCTCCATATCTGCAGGAGCTTGTTCTTGCTCTTGTCAGCTGCTGTCTCCAAGGGAATGACTTGGTGGTCCTTGAGTTCTGGGCCCGAGAAGCAAGAATCAAAGAGGGGTCTCTGGCCTTCCTCACAGAAGAATATCACTTGTTCTCCCTGTTGATCACAGGTGCTCAGGTTCAAGTCTTTGTGCAGCAGGTGATTTTGGCTCATCTTGCCAGTGGTGCACTGGGTCTGCAGGTTCCTTCTGAGCAGCAAGGCAGCCTCCCTAAGCAATGACTCCTCTGCACTCTGTGTGGGTTAAGGTTTCAGTGACTCCCTCAGTGCCCGGGAGAAGACACTCTGTGCACTCTCAGTCACCCAGTCAGGAAGGTAGTTCAGGCTCATGCAAGCAAGGGAGACCTACCTGGAGGTTTTTTAATGAAACTCTGGTATGGATGATCTCAAGCCTCTGATTCCTTCCTTTTCAGGTCTGGAGAGAGCTAGCTCCTTCCCTTCAGCTCTGGCAGCAAAACATATGGGCACTGAGCTGTGTGAGCCTTTTTAAATCTCCTCCCCTGCTTAGCCATTCTCTTAACTCCACCCTCAAAAAGGTGAGAACTCTTGTCTTTTGAGAGGACTTCCACTCCCTGCTTCAGGGCTGAGTTCTCACCTTTCTTCTAATCCCACCCTTCAGAGTCAGCCTCTCTAGAGAAGGAAACTCCTAACCTCCTTCTGAGTACATGGAAAGATCTCCTGATTGGGTCACTTAGCAGTGACATTCTCACCTGCAAGCCTCAAGATATCACCTTTTTGATGTGCTGACATGGAAACATGGCAAAGAAAGACGCCCAGCCCCCACCCCAAACAAAATCTTTTTTTTTTCCCCAAACTGCTTCCCACCCATGGCTCCTATGAAGAAAACATGTACCAACCTTTGCTATCCCTCCCCCTTACTTTCCACTTTGGCTCTCATTACATACTTATGATTCTATCACTGGATCAAGATGTCTTAGCATTTTTAGTATATGCTTTTTAGAAGAACATTATTTCTGATTGCTATCTTTTTAAATGTTCATCTCAGAAAGAAGATTGTCTTCTTCCTTTTGGTTATGCCACAAAGGATTTGAGAACTGAGGCAGCTGTTACTTTTTTTTTTTAATTGTTTCACCTTTTAAGTGCCTTTTATTGACTCCTCAAAAGGTGAGAACTCCCACTTTCTAAAGTTCTTCCACTCTCTCCACTGGAGTTTGTCCTCTTAAAATATAATACATCAATATATATTTATTTTATTTCAATTAAAATAGACTTTAATCTGGACACCTGGGGACTGCATCTATCCTATTCTAGGTTGTATTCCAAGCTGGGATACCTCTGACAAGGGGCACCAAATGTCCTACAAGAGAAGGGTAGAAAAACAGAATGACACAATGGAAGTACCTTTGGCATAATATCTTGCTTCAAGTTCCTTACCAGTTGAGGACTAATTTATTTCAGTCCTTCAAAACATCTTTATAGCTGTACCTATTACATTTTCTTATTTCATGCCAGATCTTTGAGTCTGCTATGATCCTCAAGTAGTATTCTGACTCAAAACAATAGACTTTCCATACCCATCTCCCTAGGCCTTCAAAGAAGAGAACTTTTCTCCCTTTTCTTTCTTTATTTGTTTGCTTCCTTACTCCTTTGGTTGTTCAATGATTCCTACAGTCTTTTAGCCTTCCAAGTGTTGTTCTCCCTCCCTTTCTACTAGGAATTTTCCCCTTCACTTTTGCTCTCCTCAGGCCTTGTCTCCTATTCTGCTACCCACCTCCCCATCCCAATTAGCTTCTGGAAAAGCAGCCACCAAAGGGGAAAAATGATCTTTTTACGTTAAGAATTCTTAACAAAGAACACAGTATTTTTTTGGTTTAAATAATCACACTTTATTGTCCATTCAACAGAAATACAGAGTAATAGAGTATCCCTGGCAGTGTTCCACCCAGTCACTTTTGCTAAAGGGTCATCCTTAGTAATTAGGAACTCTGACTGGCCTCTACTGTGCACTCTTAGGGCAAATGATGAGTGAACCAGGGGTGCTCTGGTCTTGGAGAAGGCAAGGAGAGAAATAAGGGCGAAGAGGCCCTTCCAAATCTATGTTTGGGTTACTGTAAACAATGGCTCTGTATGTGACATCATAAAATGCTATTTCTTGCCTTTCACAATCAAGAAAAATGCCCAATTTGTGCAGAGGCTGGCTCAACTGAATGGTCTTTTCTGAAGTGTACAAGAAGAAACCATTTCCAGATGTAAATGCTGTGATGGCCAAGACATCTTCCCAACTGAATCTCCCTCCTGAATCATTACAGACGCCCAAAGCCCACCCCGTCTGGTCTTCCAACTCTACTTCCCAGTAGTGGGTGCCTGAGATGAATTTCTGGGTTCCTAAAACCCCGAGAACAGGATGAAATCTCTCTGTGTTGTGAGGCAGGTCTTGACGGGTGCTTCCATAGTGCACCCTCTTCAAATCTTCAGACAGGATGAGATGAGGATGGGCTGATTCAGGATCAAGGGTTATATCCCTGTGGAAACTCATGAGAAATTCTCCCATGCCTGTAATGGAGCAGATAGGCCAGGGAAGGAAAGGAAACTCTGGCCTTTGGAGTAGTTCTTCCTTTTTTTTCAAAGTGTCTGGTGCCGCCTGGATCATTTCCAAGGCTAGCATGTCCAAATTCTGCTCCACTTCTAACATCATTTGTTTCAGCTTTTGTATTTCTGGTAACACCTTCATCTCATGCTCTGCTAGTTTGAGCAGGTTGCTTGTGGATGCCTCAACAAAACTTTTTTCATATATAGATTTTTCTTCCATTAAGAATTGTTGCAGTTTCCCATATTCACAAACAGCTGCCACTTTCAAAGTGGAGGAACGCTCTATGAATTGTGCCTCTCTTCTTCTCAATGTGTCCAGTGCAGTTTGACACTTCTCTTTTTTCTTCTGTATGATCCTCCATATCTGCAGGAGCTTGTTCTTGCTCTTGTCAGCTGCTGTCTCCAAGGGAAGGACTTTGTGGTCCTTGAGTTCTGGGCCCGAGAAGCAAGAATCAAAGAGGGGTCTCTGGCCTTCCTCACAGAAGAATATCACTTGTTCTCCCTGTTGATCACAGGTGCTCAGGCTCACGTCTTTGTGCAGCAGGTGGTTTTGGCTCATCTTGCCAGTTGTGCACTGGGTCTGCAGGTTCCTTCTGAGCAGCAAGGCAGCCTCCCTAAGCAATGACTCCTCTGCACTCTGTGTGAGTTAAGGTTTCAGTGACTCCCTCAGTGCCCTGGAGAAGACACTCTGTGCACTCTCAGTCACCCAGTCAGGAAGGTAGTTCAGGCTCATGCAAGCAAGGGAGACCTACCTGGAGGTTTTTTAATGAAACTCTGTCTATAGATGATGCCAAGCCTCTGATTCCTTCCTTTTCAGGTCTGGAGAGAGCTAGCTCCTTCCCTTCAGCTCTGGCAGCAAAAGATATGGGCACTGAGCTGTGTGAGCCTTTTTAAATCTCCTCCCCTGCTTAGCCATTCTCTTAACTCCACCCTCAAATAAGTGAGAACTCTTGTCTTTTGAGAGGACTTCCACTCCCTGCTTCAGGGCTGAGTTCTCACCTTTCTTCTAATCCCACCTTTCAGAGTCAGCCTCTCTAGAGAAGGAAACTCCTTCCCTCCTTCTGAGTACATGGAAAGATCTCCTGATTGGGTCACTTAGCAGTGACATTCTCACCTGCAAGCCTCAAGATATCACCTTTTTGATGTACTGACATGGAAACATGGCAAAGAAAGACGCCCAGCCCCCACCCCAAACAAAAACTTTTTTTTTCCCCAAACTGCTTCCCACCCATGGCTCCTATGAAGAAAACATGTACCAACCTTTGCTTTCTCTCCCCCTTAGTTTCCACTTTGGCTCTCATTACATACTTATGATTCTATCACTGGATCAAGAAGTCTTAGCATTTTTAGTATATGTTTTTTAGAAGAACATTATTTCTGATTGCTATCTTTTTAAATGTTCATCTCAGAAAGAAGATTGTCTTCTTCCTTTTGGTTATGCCACAAAGGATTTGTGAACTGAGGCAGCTGTTACTTTTTTTTTTTAATTGTTTCACCTTTAAGTTCCTTTTATTGACTCCTCAAAAGGTGAGAACTCCCACTTTCTAAAATTCTTCCACTCTCTCCACTGGAGTTTGTCCTCTTAAAATATAATACATCAATATATATTTATTTTATTTCAATTAAAATAGACTTTAATCTGGACACCTGGTGACTGCATCTATCCTATTCTAGGTTGTATTCCAGGCTGGGATACCTCTGACAAGGGGCACCAAATGTCCTACAAGAGAAGGGTAGAAAAACAGAATGACACAATGGAAGTACCTTTGGCATAATATCTTGCTTCAAGTTCCTATTTGGTTGTGGACTAATTTATTGCAATCCTTCAAAACATCTTTATAGCTTTACCTATTACATTTTCTTATTTCATGCCAGATCTTTGAGTCTGCTATGATCCTCTAGTAGTATTCTGACTCAAAACAATAGACATTCCATACCCAACTCCCAAGGCCTGCAAAGAAGAGAACTTTTGTCCCTTTTCTTTCTTTATTTGTTTGCTTCCTTACTCCTTTGGTTGTTCATTGATTCATATAGTCTTTTAGCCTTCCAAGTGTTGTTCTCCCTCCCTTTCTACTAGAAATTTTTCCCTTCACTTTTGCTCTCCTCAGGCCTTGTCTCCTATTCTGCTACCCACCTCCCCATCCCAATTAGCTTCTGGAAAAGCAGCCACCAAAGGGGAAAAATGATCTTTTTACGTTAAGAATTCTTAAGAAGGAACACAGTATTTTCTTGGTTTAAATAATCACACTTTATTGTCCATTCAACAGAAATACAGAGAAATAGAGTATCCCTGGCAGTGTTCCACCCAGTCACTTTTGCTAAAGGGTCATCCTTAGTAATTAGGAACTCTGACTGGCCTCTACTGTGCACTCTTAGGGCAAATGATGAGTGAACCAGGGGTGCTCTGGTCTTGGGGAAGGCAAGGAGAGAAATAAGGGCGAAGAGGGCCTTCCAAATCTATGTTTGGGTTACTGTAAACAATGGCTCTGTATGTGACATCATAAAATGCTATTTCTTGCCTTTCACAATCAAGAAAAATGCCCACTTTGTGCAGAGGTTGGCTCAACTGAATGGTCTTTTCTGAAGTGTACAAGAAGAAACCATTTCCAGATGTGAATGCTGTGATGGCCAAGACATCTTCCCAACTGAATCTCCCTCCTGAATCATTACAGACGCCCAAAGCCCACCCCGTCTTGTCTTCCACCTCTACTTCCCAGTAGTGGGTGCCTGAGATGAATTTCTGGGTTCCTAAAACCCCGAGAGCAGGATGAAATCTCTCTGTGTTGTCAGGCAGGTCTTGACGGGTGCTTCCATAGTGCACCCTCTTCAAATCTTCAGACAGGATGAGATGAGGATGGGCTGATTCAGGATCAAGAGTTATATCCCTGTGGAAACTCATGAGAAATTCTCTCATGCCTGTAATGGAGCAGATAGGCCAGGGAAGGAAAGGAAACTCTGGCCTTTGGAGTAGTTCTTCCTTTTTTTTCAAAGTGTCTGGTGCAGCCTGGATCATTTCCAAGGGCAGCATGTCCAAATTCTGCTCCACTTCTAACATCATTTGTTTCAGATTTTGTGTTTCTGGTAACACCTTCATCTCATGCTCTGCTAGTTTGAGCAGGTTGCTTGTGGATGCCTCACCAAAACTTTTTTCGTATATAAATTTTTCTTCCATTAAGAATAGTTGCAGTTGCCTATATTGAGAACTAGTTAACACTTTCAAAGTGCAGGAACTCTCAGTAAATTGTGCCTTTCTTCTTCTCAATGTGTCCAGTGCAGTTTGACACTTCTCTTTTTTCTTCTGTATGATCCTCCATATCTGCAGGAGCTTGTTCTTGCTCTTGTCAGCTGCTGTCTCCAAGGGAATGACTTGGTGGTCCTTGAGTTCTGGGCCCGAGAAGCAAGAATCAAAGAGGGGTCTCTGGCCTTCCTCACAGAAGAATATCACTTGTTCTCCCTGTTGATCACAGGTGCTCAGGTTCAAGTCTTTGTGCAGCAGGTGATTTTGGCTCATCTTGCCAGTGGTGCACTGGGTCTGCAGGTTCCTTCTGAGCAGCAAGGCAGCCTCCCTAAGCAATGACTCCTCTGCACTCTGTGTGGGTTAAGGTTTCAGTGACTCCCTCAGTGCCCGGGAGAAGACACTCTGTGCACTCTCAGTCAGGAAGGTAGTTCAGGCTCATGCAAGCAAGGGAGACCTACCTGGAGGTTTTTTAATGAAACTCTGGTATGGATGATCCCAAGCGTCTGATTCCTTCCTTTTCAGGTCTGGAGAGAGCTAGCTCCTTCCCTTCAGCTCTGGCAGCAAAAGATATGGGCACTGAGCTGTGTGAGCCTTTTTAAATCTCCTCCCCTGCTTAGCCATTCTCTTAACTCCACCCTCAAATAAGTGAGAACTCTTGTCTTTTGAGAGGACTTCCACTCCCTGCTTCAGGGCTGAGTTCTCACCTTTCTTCTAATCCCACCTTTCAGAGTCAGCCTCTCTAGAGAAGGAAACTCCTTCCCTCCTTCTGAGTACATGGAAAGATCTCCTGATTGAGTCACTTAGCAGTGACATTCTCACCTGCAAGCCTCAAGATATCACCTTTTTGATGTACTGACATGGAAACATGGCAAAGAAAGACGCCCAGCCCCCACTCCAAACAAAATCTTTTTTTTTTTCCCCAAACTGCTTCCTACCCATGGCTCCTATGAAGAAAACATGTACCAACCTTTGCTATCCCTCCCCCTTAGTTTCCACTTTGGCTCTCATTACATACTTATGATTCTATCACTGGATCAAGATGTCTTAGCATTTTTAGTATATGCTTTTTAGAAGAACATTATTTCTGATTGCTATCTTTTTAAATGTTCATCTCAGAAAGAAGATTGTCTTCTTCCTTTTGGTTATGCCACAAAGGATTTGTGAACTGAGGCAGCTGTTACTTTTTTTTTTAATTGTTTCACCTTTAATTTCCTTTTATTGACTCCTCAAAAGGTGAGAACTCCCACTTTCTAAAATTCTTCCACTCTCTCCACTGGAGTTTGTCCTCTTAAAATATAATACATCAATATATATTTATTTTATTTCAATGAAAATAGACTTTAATCTGGACACCTGGAGACTGCATCTATCCTATTCTAGGTTGTATTCCAGGCTGGGATACCTCTGACAAGGGGCACCAAATGTCCTACAAGAGAAGGGTAGAAAAACAGAATGACACAATGGAAGTACCTTTGGCATAATATCTTGCTTCAAGTTCCTATTTGGTTGTGGACTAATTTATTGCAATCCTTCAAAACATCTTTATAGCTGTACCTATTACATTTTCTTATTTCATGCCAGATCTTTGAGTCTGCTATGATCCTCTAGTAGTATTCTGACTCAAAACAATAGACATTCCATACCCAACTCCCAAGGCCTGCAAAGAAGAGAACTTTTGTCCCTTTTCTTTCTTTATTTGTTTGCTTCCTTACTCCTTTGGTTGTTCATTGATTCATATAGTCTTTTAGCCTTCCAAGTGTTGTTCTCCCTCCCTTTCTACTAGAAATTTTTCCCTTCACTTTTGCTCTCCTCAGGCCTTGTCTCCTATTCTGCTACCCACCTCCCCATCCCAATTAGCTTCTGGAAAAGCAGCCACCAAAGGGGAAAAATGATCTTTTTACGTTAAGAATTCTTAAGAAGGAACACAGTATTTTCTTGGTTTAAATAATCACACTTTATTGTCCATTCAACAGAAATACAGAGAAATAGAGTATCCCTGGCAGTGTTCCACCCAGTCACTTTTGCTAAAGGGTCATCCTTAGTAATTAGGAACTCTGACTGGCCTCTACTGTGCACTCTTAGGGCAAATGATGAGTGAACCAGGGGTGCTCTGGTCTTGGAGAAGGCAAGGAGAGAAATAAGGGCGAAGAGGCCCTTCCAAATCTATGTTTGGGTTACTGTAAACAATGGCTCTGTATGTGACATCATAAAATGCTATTTCTTGCCTTTCACAATCAAGAAAAATGCCCACTTTGTGCAGAGGTTGGCTCAACTGAATGGTCTTTTCTGAAGTGTACAAGAAGAAACCATTTCCAGATGTGAATGCTGTGATGGCCAAGACATCTTCCCAACTGAATCTCCCTCCTGAATCATTACAGACGCCCAAAGCCCACCCCGTCTTGTCTTCCAACTCTACTTCCCAGTAGTGGGTGCCTGAGATGAATTTCTGGGTTCCTAAAACCCCGAGAGCAGGATGAAATCTCTCTGTGTTGTCAGGCAGGTCTTGACGGGTGCTTCCATAGTGCACCCTCTTCAAATCTTCAGACAGGATGAGATGAGGATGGGCTGATTCAGGATCAAGAGTTATATCCCTGTGGAAACTCATGAGAAATTCTCTCATGCCTGTAATGGAGCAGATAGGCCAGGGAAGGAAAGGAAACTCTGGCCTTTGGAGTAGTTCTTCCTTTTTTTTCAAAGTGTCTGGTGCAGCCTGGATCATTTCCAAGGGCAGCATGTCCAAATTCTGCTCCACTTCTAACATCATTTGTTTCAGATTTTGTGTTTCTGGTAACACCTTCATCTCATGCTCTGCTAGTTTGAGCAGGTTGCTTGTGGATGCCTCACCAAAACTTTTTTTCGTATATAAATTTTTCTTCCATTAAGAATAGTTGCAGTTGCCTATATTGAGAACTAGTTAACACTTTCAAAGTGCAGGAACTCTCAGTAAATTGTGCCTTTCTTCTTCTCAATGTGTCCAGTGCAGTTTGACACTTCTCTTTTTTCTTCTGTATGATCCTCCATATCTGCAGGAGCTTGTTCTTGCTCTTGTCAGCTGCTGTCTCCAAGGGAATGACTTGGTGGTCCTTGAGTTCTGGGCCCGAGAAGCAAGAATCAAAGAGGGGTCTCTGGCCTTCCTCACAGAAGAATATCACTTGTTCTCCCTGTTGATCACAGGTGCTCAGGTTCAAGTCTTTGTGCAGCAGGTGATTTTGGCTCATCTTGCCAGTGGTGCACTGGGTCTGCAGGTTCCTTCTGAGCAGCAAGGCAGCCTCCCTAAGCAATGACTCCTCTGCACTCTGTGTGGGTTAAGGTTTCAGTGACTCCCTCAGTGCCCTGGAGAAGACACTCTGTGCACTCTCAGTCACCCAGTCAGGAAGGTAGTTCAGGCTCATGCAAGCAAGGGAGACCTACCTGGAGGTTTTTTAAATGAAACTCTGGTATGGATGATCCCAAGCGTCTGATTCCTTCCTTTTCAGGTCTGGAGAGAGCTAGCTCCTTCCCTTCAGCTCTGGCAGCAAAAGATATGGGCACTGAGCTGTGTGAGCCTTTTTAAATCTCCTCCCCTGCTTAGCCATTCTCTTAACTCCACCCTCAAAAAGGTGAGAACTCTTGTCTTTTGAGAGGACTTCCACTCCCTGCTTCAGGGCTGAGTTCTCACCTTTCTTCTAATCCCACCCTTCAGAGTCAGCCTCTCTAGAGAAGGAAACTCCTAACCTCCTTCTGAGTACATGGAAAGATCTCCTGATTGGGTCACTTAGCAGTGACATTCTCACCTGCAAGCCTCAAGATATCACCTTTTTGATGTGCTGACATGGAAACATGGCAAAGAAAGACGCCCAGCCCCCACCCCAAACAAAATCTTTTTTTTTTCCCCAAACTGCTTCCCACCCATGGCTCCTATGAAGAAAACATGTACCAACCTTTGCTATCCCTCCCCCTTAGTTTCCACTTTGGCTCTCATTACATACTTATGATTCTATCACTGGATCAAGATGTCTTAGCATTTTTAGTATATGCTTTTTATTTTTTTTTTTTTTTTTTTATTATATATATATATATATATATTTTATAATATTATCCCTTGTATTCATTTTTCCAATTTACCCCCCCTCCCTTTATTCCCTCCCCCCGACGACAGGCAATACCATACATTTTACATGTGTTACAATATAGTCTAGGTACAATACATGTGTGCGAATATCACTTTCTTGTTGCACAATAAACATTAGAATCCGAAGGTACATGCAACCTGGGCAGACAGATATTAGTGCTAACAATTTTCATTCCCCTCCCAGTGTTTCTTCTCTGGGTGCAGCTACCTCTGTCCATCATTGATCAACTGGAAGTGAGTTGGATCTTCTTTATGTTGAAGATTTCCACTTCCATCAGAATACATCCTCATACAGCATTGTTGTTGAAGTGTACAGTGATCTTCTGGTTCTGCTCATTTCACTCAGCATCAGTTGATTTAAGTCTCTCCAGGCCTCTCTATATTCCTCCTGTTGGTCATTTCTTACCGAGCAATAATATTCCATAACCTTCATATACCACAATTTACCCAACCATTCTCCAACTGATGGACATCCATTCATCCTCCAGTTTCTAGCTACAACAAAAAGAGCTGCCACAAACATTTTGGCACATATATGTCTCTTTCCGCTCTTTAGTATTTCTTTGGGATATAATCCCAGTAGTAGCGCTGCTGGGTCAAAGGGTATGCACAGTTTGATAACTTTTTGGGCATAATTCCAGATTGCTCTCCAGAATGGCTGGATTCTTTCACAACTCCACCAGCAATGTATTAGTGTCCCAGTTTTCCCACATCCCCTCCAACATTTGTCATTATTTGTTCCTGTCATCTTAGCCAATCTGACAGGTGTGTAGTGGTATCTCAGAGTGGTCTTAATTTGCATTTCTCTGATCAGTAGTGATTTGGAACACTCTTTCATGTGAGTGGATATAGTTTCAATTTCTTCCTCTGAGAATTGTCTGTTCATATCCTTTGACCATTTATCAATTGGAGAATGGTTCGGTTTCTTATAAATTTGGGTCAGTTCTCTATATATTTTGGAAATGAGACCTTTGTCAGAACCTTTGTTTTTAAAAATATTTTCCCAATTTGTTACTTCCCTTCTAATCTTGTTTGCATTAGTATTATTTGTACAGAAACTTTTTAGTTTGATGTAATCAAAATCTTCTATTTTGTGATCAATAATGATCTCTAGTTCTCCTCTGGTCATAAATTCCTTCCTCCTCCACAAGTCTGAGAGGTAGATTATCCTCTGTTCCTCTAATCTATTTATTATCTCCCTCTTTATGCCTAAATCATGGACCCATTTTGATCTTATCTTGGTATATGGTGTTAAGTGTGGATCCATATCTAATTTCTGCCATACTAATTTCCAGTTTTCCCAACAGTTTTTTCCGAATAATGAATTTTTATCCCTAATGTTGGAATCTTTGGGTTTGTCAAAGATTAGATTGCTATAGATGTATCCTTTTTTGTCCTTTGTATCTAATCTGTTCCACTGATCTACCGGTCTATTTCGTAGCCAATACCAAATGGTTTTGGTGACTGCTGCTATATAATATAGCTTTAGATCAGGTACACTTAGACCACCTTCCTCTGAGTTTTTTTTCATTAGTTCCCTTGCAATTCTTGACCTTTTATTCTTCCATATGAATTTTGTTGTTATTTTTTCTAGGTCATTAAAATAGTTTCTTGGGAGTCTGATTGGTATAGCACTAAATAAATAGATTAGTTTGGGGAGTATTGTCATCTTTATTATATTCGCTCGGCCTATCCAAGAGCACTGAATGTCTTTCCAATTATTTAAATCTGACTTTATTTTTGTGGCAAGTGTTTTGTAATTTTTCTCATATAATTCCTGACTTTTCTTTGGTAGATGGATTCCCAAATATTTTATACTCTCAACATTTGTTTGGAATGGAATTTCTCTTTGTATCTCTTGCTGTTGCATTTTGTTAGTGATATATAAAAATGCCGAGGATTTATGTGGATTTATTTTGTATCCTGCCACTTTGCTGAAATTTTGAATTATTTCTAGTAGCTTTTTAGCAGAGTCTTTGGGGTTCTCTAAGTATACCATCATGTCATCTGCAAAAAGTGATAGTTTGATTTCCTCATTTCCTACTCTAATTCCTTGAATCTCTTTCTCGGCTCTTATTGCCGAGGCTAGCGTTTCTAGTACTATATTGAATAGTAATGGTGATAGTGGGCAACCTTGTTTCACTCCTGATCTTACTGGGAAAGGTTGCAGTTTATTTCTATTGCATATTATGCTTACTGACGGTCTTAAATATATACTCCTGATTATTCTAAGGAATAATCCATTTATTCCTATACTCTCAAGAGTTTTTAGTAGGAATGGATGTTGGATTTTGTCAAATGCTTTTTCTGCATCTATTGAGATGATCATATGGTTCTTATTAATTTGATTATTAATATGGTCAATTATATTAATAGTTTTCCTAATATTAAACCAGCCCTGCATTCCTGGAATAAATCCTACTTGATCATAGTGTATTATCTTGGAGATGATTTTCTGAAGTCTTTTTGCTAATATCTTATTTAAGATTTTAGCATCAATATTCATTAAGGAGATTGGTCTATAATTTTCTTTCTCAGTTTTCGATCTACCAGGTTTAGGTATCAGTACCATGTCTGTGTCATAAAAGGAGTTTGGTAGGACTCCTTCATCCCCTATTTTTTCAAATAATTTATATAACATTGGGGCTAATTGTTCTTTAAATGTTTGGTAGAATTCACATGTGAATCCATCTGGCCCTGGGGATTTTTTCCTGGGGAGTTGATTAATAGCTTGTTCTATTTCTTTTTCTGAAATGGGACTATTTAAGCAATTTATCTCCTCCTCTGTTAATCTAGGGAGCCTATATTTTTGGAGAAAGTCATCCATTTCACTTAAGTTATCAAATTTATTGGCATAAAGTTGGGCAAAGTAACTCCTTATTATTTCTCTAATTTCCTCTTCATTGGTGGAAAGATCCCCCTTTTCATTTGTAAGACTATCAATTTGATTTTCCTCTTTCTTTTTTTTGATCAAATTTACCAAAGGTTTATCTATTTTATTGGCTTTTTCATAAAACCAACTCTTGGTTTTATTTATTAATTCAATAGTTTTTTTACTTTCAATTTTATTGATTTCTCCTTTTAATTTTTGTATTTCGAGTTTAATTTTTGGTTGGGGGTTTATAATTTGGTCTTTTTCTAGCCTTTTAAGTTGTAAGCCCAATTCGTTAATCTTCTCTTTCTCAATTTTCTTCAAATAAGCCTCTAAAGATATAAAATTTCCCCTTATTACTGCTTTAGCTGCATCCCAAAGATTTTGATATGATGTCTCATCATTATCATTATCTTGGGTGAAATTGTTAATTGTTTCTATAATTTGTTCTTTCACCCAGTCATTCTTTAAGATGAGATTATTCAGTTTCCAATTACTTTTTGGTCTATTTACCCCTAACTTTTTACTGAATGTAGCTTTTATTGCATTGTGATCTGAGCAGAAGGCATTTATTATTTCTGCCTTCCTACATTTAATTTTGAGATCTTTATGTCCTAATATATGGTCAATTTTTGTATAGGATCCATGAACTGCTGAGAAGAAAGTATATTCCTTCCTATTGCCATTCAGTTTTCTCCAAAGGTCTATCATACCTAGTTTTTCTAATGTTCTATTTACTTTTTTAATTTCTTTCTTGTTTGTTTTGTGGTTTGATTTGTCTAAATCTGAGAGTGCAAGGTTGAGATCTCCCACTATTATAGTTTTACTGTCTATTTCTTCTTGCAGTTCTCTTAACTTTTCCTTTAGAAAGTTAGATGCTATACCACTTGGTGCATATATGTTTAGTATTGATATGGCTTCATTATTTATGCTACCTTTCAGCAGGATATAGTTTCCTTCCTTATCTTTTTTAACGAGATCTACTTCTGCTTTTGCTTGATCTGAGATAAGGATAGCTACCCCTGCTTTTTTGGCTTTACCTGAAGCATAATAAGCTCTGTTCCAACCTTTTACCTTTACTCTGTATGTATCTCCCTGCTTTAAGTGTGTTTCCTGTAGACAACATATTGTAGGGTTCTGCTTTTTGATCCAATCTGCTATCCGTCTCCGTTTGATGGGATCGTTCATCCCATTTACATTTACAGTTAAAATTACTAATTCTGTATTTCCTGCCATCGTATTATCCCCAGATTATACTTTTTTCCCTTGACCCCCCTGATCCCCCTCCCCGATATTTAATTTACAGACCCCCCTTGTGACGCGCAACCCTCCCTCTTTTTTTTTTTTTTTTTTTTTTAGGATCCCTCCCCCCTCCCTCCAAGACCCTTCACTTATTCTCCTTTTCCTTTCCCCTTTTCCTCTCCCCCCTTTTAATGAGGTGAGAGAAAATTCTCTGAAAAACAAATATGTTAATTATTTACTCTTTGAGCCTCTTCTGATGAGAGTAAGATTCACACAATGATTCTCCCCCTCACTAAGTTCCCTCAGATATGGTGTATTTTCTATGTCTCTTCCTGGGATGTAGTTTCCCTCTTTTTATCACTCCTTCCCCTTTTTCTGAACCGACCTCCTTCCCTTTACCACACCCCCCTTTTTTTCTTTTATATCAGTAAAATCAAATTATCCTTGAGTATTTTTTATATACCCACAACAAAGTTACAGTTCTCAAGGGTTCTGTGTACCTTTTTCTGTTTCTCTTCAGTCTTGTGGATGTAGATCAAATTTTTTGTTTAAGTCTGGTTTTTTTCTTAGAAACATATAGAATTCCTCTGTTTCATTGAATGACCATCTTCTTCCATGGAAAAAGATGCTAAACTTAGCTGGGTAGTTCATTCTTGGTTGCAGTCCTTGATCTTTTGCCTTTCGGAATATCAGGTTCCAGGCCCTTCTATCTTTTAATGTGGAGGCAGCCAGATCTTGGGTGACCCTTATTGTGGCACCTTGGTATTTAAATTGTTTTTTTCTAGCTGCTTGCAGGATTTTCTCCTTTGTGTGGTAATTCTGCAGCTTAGCCACAATATTCCGTGGTGTTCTTTTTTTAGGGTCTATTTCAGAAGGAGTTCGATGAATTCTTTCCACATCTACTTTCCCTTCTGTTTCTATTATCTCTGGACAGTTCTCTTTGATAATTTCCTGTAAAATAGAATCTAGGCTCTTTTTCTGGTCATAGTTTTCGGGAAGTCCAATGATCCGCAGATTATCTCTCCTAGATCTATTTTCCAGGTCTATAGATTTTCCCAGTAAGTATTTGACGTTGTTCTCCAGCTTCTCATTTTTTTTGTTTTGTTTGACTGATTCTTGGGTTCTCTGTGAATCATTCATTTCTATTTGTTCCATCCTGACTTTTAAGGAGTTATTTTCTTCTTTCACAGTTTTTAGTTCTTTTTGTAAATGCCCAATTTCGTTTTTAAATGAATTATTTTGCTCTATTGAGTTTTTTTCCATTTCCCTAATTTTTTTTTTTTGAGAATTATTTTCTTTTTCCAATTCAGAAATTCTATTTTCTTGAGACTTTTTTATCTTTTCCAATTCAGATATCCTACTTTCCTGTGTTTTTTTAACCTTTTCTAATTCACTAATTTTGTTTCCCTGCATCTCCTGTGAATTCTTTATTTTTTCCAACTCCAATTTCAGGACATTGTTATTTTCTATCATAACTTCTCTTTCCTTTCCCCATTTTTCTTCGATCTCCCTCAATTTCTTAAGAGCTTCTTCTAGGAGAGAGTTATGTGATGGGGGGCAGGAATCGTTCCCCTTTAGGTTGTTATCTGATTCTCTGCTGTCAACTTCCTCGGGGTTGGACACCCGTTCTTTCTCTGTATAGAAGGAATCTATGGTTTTTCTAGCTTTTTTGCTCATACTTAAAAAAAAATCTTTTGGGGTCTGTCTCTGGGGTAGGAAATTATTTACTTCTTTACCAGCTTCCTCCCAGATGGGATGGATGCAGCGGCTCCTGAGCCCGAGCTAAGAGAGAGCTCTGGGAGAGAGTTCCCCACCCTCTCCCTGGGAGTGCCTCAGAGGTGATTAGCACTGCTGTGCTTCGAGGGCGTAGAATAGTGAAGACTGCAGGAAGCCCAGGCTATGTGTCCGGGTGGGGAGTGGGTGTCTGCAGCAGGTGACGTGAGAAGCCCCTGCGCTCAAACTGGAAGTGTCTGCCAGAAACCGCGGTCCCTAGTTCAAAGGTTCCGCTTCTCTGGGACTTCCTGGAGCTGAGTTCCACTCCCTCCAGCTAAGCTAGGCAGTGTGTGTTGCCTTGGGCCGGATCCACCCACTTGTCAGTCTCTTAACTATTCTCAGGAGGTAGCTGAGGCCACACCCCCTGGTGCCTGAGTCACCCCCAGGGTCAGGGGAAAATCCAATCTGAGTTTTAAAATATTTTGGCTTTCTCTTCTGAACTGCTAAATAATTAGCAGAGAAGAGCTAACAGCCTGTGCCAGATTCCTTTACCTCAGTGGCTTCTCTGATCCCAGAGCCCCTCCCAGCGCAATGGGCGCAGTGTGCCCCTACCCCACCGTCTGTGCTGGTCTCTTATTCCTCCCCTGAGAACTGACCTTTCCTGTTGAAACTCCAGATTCTCTTCAGCTGGTAAGTCGTGCTTCCAGTCCTTGTGGTATCTATCAGTCCTGAGCTAATTTTGAGACTTAATTTATCTAATTGGTTGTGAGGGAGTGAGGACGTTCACTGAGTCGTGTGTTTCCTCTCCGCCATCTTGGCTCCGCCTCAGTATATGCTTTTTAGAAGAACATTATTTCTGATTGCTATCTTTTTAAATGTTCATCTCAGAAAGAAGATTGTCTTCTTCCTTTTGGTTATGCCACAAAGGATTTGAGAACTGAGGCAGCTGTTACTTTTTTTTTTTAATTGTTTCACCTTTTAAGTGCCTTTTATTGACTCCTCAAAAGGTGAGAACTCCCACTTTCTAAAGTTCTTCCACTCTCTCCACTGGAGTTTGTCCTCTTAAAATATAATACATCAATATATATTTATTTTATTTCAATTAAAATAGACTTTAATCTGGACACCTGGGGACTGCATCTATCCTATTCTAGGTTGTATTCCAGGCTGGGATACCTCTGACAAGGGGCACCAAATGTCCTACAAGAGAAGGGTAGAAAAACAGAATGACACAATGGAAGTACCTTTGGCATAATATCTTGCTTCAAGTTCCTTACCAGTTGAGGACTAATTTATTTCAGTCCTTCAAAACATCTTTATAGCTGTACCTATTACATTTTCTTATTTCATGCCAGATCTTTGAGTCTGCTATGATCCTCAAGTAGTATTCTGACTCAAAACAATAGACATTCCATACCCATCTCCCTAGGCCTTCAAAGAAGAGAACTTTTCTCCCTTTTCTTTCTTTATTTGTTTGCTTCCTTACTCCTTTGGTTGTTCAATGATTCCTACAGTCTTTTAGCCTTCCAAGTGTTGTTCTCCCTCCCTTTCTACTAGGAATTTTCCCCTTCACTTTTGCTCTCCTCAGGCCTTGTCTCCTATTCTGTTACCCACCTCCCCATCCCAATTAGCTTCTGGAAAAGCAGCCACCAGTGGGGAAAAATGATCTTTTCACTTTAAGAAACCTTAACAAAGCACACAGTATTTTCTTGGTTTAAATAATCACACTTTATTGTCCATTCAACAAGAATACAGAGAAATAGAGTATCCCTGGCAGTATACCACCCAGTCACTTTTGCTAAAGGGTCATCCTTAGTAATTAGGAACTGACTGGCCTCTACTGTGCACTCTTAGGGCAAATGATGAGTGAACCAGGGGTACTCTGGTCTTGGGGAAGGCAAGGAGAGAAATAAGGGCGAAGAGGCCCTTCCAAATCTATGTTTGGGTTACTGTAAACAATGGCTCTGTATGTGACATCATAAAATGCTATTTCTTGCCTTTCACAATCAAGAAAAATGCCCACTTTGTGCAGAGGCTGGCTCAACTGAATGGTCTTTTCTGAAGTGTACAAGAAGAAACCATTTCCAGATGTGAATGCTGTGATGGCCAAGACATCTTCCCAACTGAATCTCCCTCCTGAATCATTACAGACGCCCAAAGCCCACCCCGTCTTGTCTTCCACCTCTACTTCCCAGTAGTGGGTTCCTGAGATGAATTTCTGGGTTCCTAAAACCCCGAGAGCAGGATGAAATCTCTCTGTGTTGTCAGGCAGGTCTTGACGGGTGCTTCCATAGTGCACCCTCTTCAAATCTTCAGACAGGATGAGATGAGGATGGGCTGATTCAGGATCAAGGGTTATATCCCTGTGGAAACTCATGAGAAATTCTCTCATGCCTGTAATGGAGCAGATAGGCCAGGGAAGGAAAGGAAACTCTGGCCTTTGGAGTAGTTCTTCCTTTTTTTTCAAAGTGTCTGGTGCCGCCTGGATCATTTCCAAGGGCAGCATGTCCAAATTCTGCTCCACTTGTAACATCATTTGTTTCAGCTTTTGTATTTCTGGTAACACCTTCATCTCATGCTCTGCTAGTTTGAGCAGGTTGCTTATGGATGCCTCAACAAAACTTTTTTCATATATAGATTTTTCTTCCATTAAGAATTGTTGCAGTTTCCCATATTCACAAACAGCTGCCACTTTCAAAGTGGAGGAACGCTCTATGAATTGTGCCTCTCTTCTTCTCAATGTGTCCAGTGCAGTTTGACACTTCTCTTTTTTCTTCTGTATGATCCTCCATATCTGCAGGAGCTTGTTCTTGCTCTTGTCAGCTGCTGTCTCCAAGGGAAGGACTTGGTGGTCCTTGAGTTCTGGGCCCGAGAAGCAAGAATCAAAGAGGGGTCTCTGGCCTTCCTCACAGAAGAATATCACTTGTTCTCCCTGTTGATCACAGGTGCTCAGGCTCACGTCTTTGTGCAGCAGGTGATTTTGGCTCATCTTGTCAGTGGTGCACTGGGTCTGCAGGTTCCTGCTGAGCAGCAAGGCAGCCTCCCTAAGCAATGACTCCTCTGCACTTTGTGTCGGTTTAGGTTTCAGTGACTCCCTCAGTGCCCTGGAGAAGACACTCTGTGCACTCTCAGTCACCCAGTCAGGAAGGTAGTTCAGGCTCATGCAAGCAAGGGAGACCTACCTGGAGGTTTTTTAATGAAACTCTGGTATGGATGATCTCAAGCCTCTGATTCCTTCCTTTTCAGGTCTGGAGAGAGCTAGCTCCTTCCCTTCAGCTCTGGCAGCAAAAATATGGGCACTGAGCTGTGTGAGCCTTTTTAAATCTCCTCCCCTGCTTAGCCATTCTCTTAACTCCACCCTCAAATAAGTGAGAACTCTTGTCTTTTGAGAGGACTTCCACTCCCTGCTTCAGGGCTGAGTTCTCACCTTTCTTCTAATCCCACCTTTCAGAGTCAGCCTCTCTAGAGAAGGAAACTCCTTCCCTCCTTCTGAGTACATGGAAAGATCTCCTGATTGGGTCACTTAGCAGTGACATTCTCACCTGCAAGCCTCAAGATATCACCTTTTTGATGTACTGACATGGAAACATGGCAAAGAAAGACGCCCAGCCCCCACCCCAAACAAAAACTTTTTTTTTCCCCAAACTGCTTCCCACCCATGGCTCCTATGAAGAAAACATGTACCAACCTTTGCTTTCTCTCCCCCTTAGTTTCCACTTTGGCTCTCATTACATACTTATGATTCTATCACTGGATCAAGAAGTCTTAGCATTTTTAGTATATGTTTTTTAGAAGAACATTATTTCTGATTGCTATCTTTTTAAATGTTCATCTCAGAAAGAAGATTGTCTTCTTCCTTTTGGTTATGCCACAAAGGATTTGTGAACTGAGGCAGCTGTTACTTTTTTTTTTAATTGTTTCACCTTTAAGTTCCTTTTATTGACTCCTCAAAAGGTGAGAACTCCCACTTTCTAAAATTCTTCCACTCTCTCCACTGGAGTTTGTCCTCTTAAAATATAATACATCAATATATATTTATTTTATTTCAATTAAAATAGACTTTAATCTGGACACCTGGTGACTGCATCTATCCTATTCTAGGTTGTATTCCAGGCTGGGATACCTCTGACAAGGGGCACCAAATGTCCTACAAGAGAAGGGTAGAAAAACAGAATGACACAATGGAAGTACCTTTGGCATAATATCTTGCTTCAAGTTCCTATTTGGTTGTGGACTAATTTATTGCAATCCTTCAAAACATCTTTATAGCTGTACCTATTACATTTTCTTATTTCATGCCAGATCTTTGAGTCTGCTATGATCCTCTAGTAGTATTCTGACTCAAAACAATAGACATTCCATACCCAACTCCCAAGGCCTGCAAAGAAGAGAACTTTTCTCCCTTTTCTTTCTTTATTTGTTTGCTTCCTTACTCCTTTGGTTGTTCATTGATTCATATAGTCTTTTAGCCTTCCAAGTGTTGTTCTCCCTCCCTTTCTACTAGAAATTTTTCCCTTCACTTTTGCTCTCCTCAGGCCTTGTCTCCTATTCTGCTACCCACCTCCCCATCCCAATTAGCTTCTGGAAAAGCAGCCACCAAAGGGGAAAAATGATCTTTTTACGTTAAGAATTCTTAAGAAGGAACACAGTATTTTCTTGGTTTAAATAATCACACTTTATTGTCCATTCAACAGAAATACAGAGAAATAGAGTATCCCTGGCAGTGTTCCACCCAGTCACTTTTGCTAAAGGGTCATCCTTAGTAATTAGGAACTCTGACTGGCCTCTACTGTGCACTCTTAGGGCAAATGATGAGTGAACCAGGGGTGCTCTGGTCTTGGAGAAGGCAAGGAGAGAAATAAGGGCGAAGAGGCCCTTCCAAATCTATGTTTGGGTTACTGTAAACAATGGCTCTGTATGTGACATCATAAAATGCTATTTCTTGCCTTTCACAATCAAGAAAAATGCCCAATTTGTGCAGAGGCTGGCTCAACTGAATGGTCTTTTCTGAAGTGTACAAGAAGAAACCATTTCCAGATGTAAATGCTGTGATGGCCAAGACATCTTCCCAACTGAATCTCCCTCCTGAATCATTACAGACGCCCAAAGCCCACCCCGTCTGGTCTTCCAACTCTACTTCCCAGTAGTGGGTGCCTGAGATGAATTTCTGGGTTCCTAAAACCCCGAGAACAGGATGAAATCTCTCTGTGTTGTCAGGCAGGTCTTGACGGGTGCTTCCATAGTGCACCCTCTTCAAATCTTCAGACAGGATGAGATGAGGATGGGCTGATTCAGGATCAAGGGTTATATCCCTGTGGAAACTCATGAGAAATTCTCCCATGCCTGTAATGGAGCAGATAGGCCAGGGAAGGAAAGGAAACTCTGGCCTTTGGAGTAGTTCTTCCTTTTTTTTCAAAGTGTCTGGTGCCGCCTGGATCATTTCCAAGGGCAGCATGTCCAAATTCTGCTCCACTTGTAACATCATTTGTTTCAGCTTTTGTATTTCTGGTAACACCTTCATCTCATGCTCTGCTAGTTTGAGCAGGTTGCTTGTGGATGCCTCAACAAAACTTTTTTCATATATAGATTTTTCTTCCATTAAGAATTGTTGCAGTTTCCCATATTCACAAACAGCTGCCACTTTCAAAGTGGAGGAACGCTCTATGAATTGTGCCTCTCTTCTTCTCAATGTGTCCAGTGCAGTTTGACACTTCTCTTTTTTCTTCTGTATGATCCTCCATATCTGCAGGAGCTTGTTCTTGCTCTTGTCAGCTGCTGTCTCCAAGGGAAGGACTTTGTGGTCCTTGAGTTCTGGGCCCGAGAAGCAAGAATCAAAGAGGGGTCTCTGGCCTTCCTCACAGAAGAATATCACTTGTTCTCCCTGTTGATCACAGGTGCTCAGGCTCACGTCTTTGTGCAGCAGGTGGTTTTGGCTCATCTTGCCAGTTGTGCACTGGGTCTGCAGGTTCCTTCTGAGCAGCAAGGCAGCCTCCCTAAGCAATGACTCCTCTGCACTCTGTGTGAGTTAAGGTTTCAGTGACTCCCTCAGTGCCCTGGAGAAGACACTCTGTGCACTCTCAGTCACCCAGTCAGGAAGGTAGTTCAGGCTCATGCAAGCAAGGGAGACCTACCTGGAGGTTTTTTAATGAAACTCTGGTATGGATGATCCCAAGCGTCTGATTCCTTCCTTTTCAGGTCTGGAGAGAGCTAGCTCCTTCCCTTCAGCTCTGGCAGCAAAAGATATGGGCACTGAGCTGTGTGAGCCTTTTTAAATCTCCTCCCCTGCTTAGCCATTCTCTTAACTCCACCCTCAAAAAGGTGAGAACTCTTGTCTTTTGAGAGGACTTCCACTCCCTGCTTCAGGGCTGAGTTCTCACCTTTCTTCTAATCCCACCCTTCAGAGTCAGCCTCTCTAGAGAAGGAAACTCCTAACCTCCTTCTGAGTACATGGAAAGATCTCCTGATTGGGTCACTTAGCAGTGACATTCTCACCTGCAAGCCTCAAGATATCACCTTTTTGATGTGCTGACATGGAAACATGGCAAAGAAAGACGCCCAGCCCCCACCCCAAACAAAATCTTTTTTTTTTCCCCAAACTGCTTCCCACCCATGGCTCCTATGAAGAAAACATGTACCAACCTTTGCTATCCCTCCCCCTTAGTTTCCACTTTGGCTCTCATTACATACTTATGATTCTATCACTGGATCAAGATGTCTTAGCATTTTTAGTATATGCTTTTTAGAAGAACATTATTTCTGATTGCTATCTTTTTAAATGTTCATCTCAGAAAGAAGATTGTCTTCTTCCTTTTGGTTATGCCACAAAGGATTTGAGAACTGAGGCAGCTGTTACTTTTTTTTTTTTAATTGTTTCACCTTTAAGTGCCTTTTATTGACTCCTCAAAAGGTGAGAACTCCCACTTTCTAAAGTTCTTCCACTCTCTCCACTGGAGTTTGTCCTCTTAAAATATAATACATCAATATATATTTATTTTATTTCGATTAAAATAGACTTTAATCTGGACACCTGGGGACTGCATCTATCCTATTCTAGGTTGTATTCCAGGCTGGGATACCTCTGACAAGGGGCACCAAATGTCCTACAAGAGAAGGGTAGAAAAACAGAATGACACAATGGAAGTACCTTTGGCATAATATCTTGCTTCAAGTTCCTTACCAGTTGAGGACTAATTTATTTCAGTCCTTCAAAACATCTTTATAGCTGTACCTATTACATTTTCTTATTTCATGCCAGATCTTTGAGTCTGCTATGATCCTCAAGTAGTATTCTGACTCAAAACAATAGACTTTCCATACCCATCTCCCTAGGCCTTCAAAGAAGAGAACTTTTCTCCCTTTTCTTTCTTTATTTGTTTTCTTCCTTACTCCTTTGGTTGTTCAATGATTCCTACAGTCTTTTAGCCTTCCAAGTGTTGTTCTCCCTCCCTTTCTACTAGGAATTTTCCCCTTCACTTTTGCTCTCCTCAGGCCTTGTCTCCTATTCTGTTACCCACCTCCCCATCCCAATTAGCTTCTGGAAAAGCAGCCACCAGTGGGGAAAAATGATCTTTTCACTTTAAGAAACCTTAACAAAGCACACAGTATTTTCTTGGTTTAAATAATCACACTTTATTGTCCATTCAACAAGAATACAGAGAAATAGAGTATCCCTGGCAGTATACCACCCAGTCACTTTTGCTAAAGGGTCATCCTTAGTAATTAGGAACTGACTGGCCTCTACTGTGCACTCTTAGGGCAAATGATGAGTGAACCAGGGGTACTGTGGTCTTGGGGAAGGCAAGGAGAGAAATAAGGGCGAAGAGGCCCTTCCAAATCTATGTTTGGGTTACTGTAAACAATGGCTCTGTATGTGACATCATAAAATGCTATTTCTTGCCTTTCACAATCAAGAAAAATGCCCACTTTATGCAGAGGCTGGCTCAACTGAATGGTCTTTTCTGAAGTGTACAAGAAGAAACCATTTCCAGATGTGAATGCTGTGATGGCCAAGACATCTTCCCAACTGAATCTCCCTCCTGAATCATTACAGACGCCCAAAGCCCACCCCGTCTTGTCTTCCACCTCTACTTCCCAGTAGTGTGTGCCTGAGAAGAATTTCTGGGTTCCTAAAACCCCGAGAGCAGGATGAAATCTCTCTGTGTTGTCAGGCAGGTCTTGACGGGTGCTTCCATAGTGCACCCTCTTCAAATCTTCAGACAGGATGAGATGAGGATGGGCTGATTCAGGATCAAGGGTTATATCCCTGTGGAAACTCATGAGAAATTCTCTCATGCCTGTAATGGAGCAGATAGGCCAAGGAAGGAAAGGAAACTCTGGCCTTTGGAGTAGTTCTTCCTTTTTTTTCAAAGTGTCTGGTGCCGCCTGGATCATTTCCAAGGGCAGCATGTCCAAATTCTGCTCCACTTGTAACATCATTTGTTTCAGCTTTTGTATTTCTGGTAACACCTTCATCTCATGCTCTGCTAGTTTGAGCAGGTTGCTTGTGGATGCCTCAACAAAACTTTTTTCATATATAGATTTTTCTTCCATTAAGAATTGTTGCAGTTTCCCATATTCACAAACAGCTGCCACTTTCAAAGTGGAGGAACGCTCTATGAATTGTGCCTCTCTTCTTCTCAATGTGTCCAGTGCAGTTTGACACTTCTCTTTTTTCTTCTGTATGATCCTCCATATCTGCAGGAGCTTGTTCTTGCTCTTGTCAGCTGCTGTCTCCAAGGGAAGGACTTGGTGGTCCTTGAGTTCTGGGCCCGAGAAGCAAGAATCAAAGAGGGGTCTCTGGTCTTCCTCACAGAAGAATATCACTTGTTCTCCCTGTTGATCACAGGTGCTCAGGCTCACGTCTTTGTGCAGCAGGTGATTTTGGCTCATCTTGTCAGTGGTGCACTGGGTCTGCAGGTTCCTGCTGAGCAGCAAGGCAGCCTCCCTAAGCAATGACTCCTCTGCACTTTGTGTCGGTTTAGGTTTCAGTGACTCCCTCAGTGCCCTGGAGAAGACACTCTGTGCACTCTCAGTCACCCAGTCAGGAAGGTAGTTCAGGCTCATGCAAGCAAGGGAGACCTACCTGGAGGTTTTTTAATGAAACTCTGGTATGGATGATCTCAAGCCTCTGATTCCTTCCTTTTCAGGTCTGGAGAGAGCTAGCTCCTTCCCTTCAGCTCTGGCAGCAAAAATATGGGCACTGAGCTGTGTGAGCCTTTTTAAATCTCCTCCCCTGCTTAGCCATTCTCTTAACTCCACCCTCAAAAAGGTGAGAACTCTTGTCTTTTGAGAGGACTTCCACTCCCTGCTTAAGTCTGAGTTCTCACCTTTCCTCTAATCCCACCCTTCAGAGTCAGCCTCTCTAGAGAAGGAAACTCCTTCCCTCCTTCTGAGTACATGGAAAGATCTCCTGATTGGGTCACTTAGCAGTGACATTCTCACCTGCAAGCCTCAAGATATCACCTTTTTGATGTGCTGACATGGAAACATGGCAAAGAAAGACGCCCAGCCCCCACCCCAAACAAAATCTTTTTTTTTTCCCCAAACTGCTTCCCACCCATGGCTCCTATGAAGAAAACATGTACCAACCTTTCCTATCCCTCCCCCTTAGTTTCCACTTTGGCTCTCATTACATACTTATGATTCTATCACTGGATCAAGATGTCTTAGCATTTTTAGTATATGCTTTTTAGAAGAACATTATTTCTGATTGCTATCTTTTTAAATGTTCATCTCAGAAAGAAGATTGTCTTCTTCCTTTTGGTTATGCCACAAAGGATTTGAGAACTGAGGCAGCTGTTACTTTTTTTTTTAATTGTTTCACCTTTTAAGTTCCTTTTATTGACTCCTCAAAAGGTGAGAACTCCCACTTTCTAAAGTTCTTCCACTCTCTCCACTGGAGTTTGTCCTCTTAAAATATAATACATCAATATATATTTATTTTATTTCAATGAAAATAGACTTTAATCTGGACACCTGGAGACTGCATCTATCCTATTCTAGGTTGTATTCCAGGCTGGGATACCTCTGACAAGGGGCACCAAATGTCCTACAAGAGAAGGGTAGAAAAACAGAATGACACAATGGAAGTACCTTTGGCATAATATCTTGCTTCAAGTTCCTTACCAGTTGAGGACTAATTTATTTCAGTCCTTCAAAACATCTTTATAGCTGTACCTATTACATTTTCTTATTTCATGCCAGATCTTTGAGTCTGCTATGATCCTCAAGTAGTATTCTGACTCAAAACAATAGACTTTCCATACCCATCTCCCTAGGCCTTCAAAGAAGAGAACTTTTCTCCCTTTTCTTTCTTTATTTGTTTTCTTCCTTACTCCTTTGGTTGTTCAATGATTCCTACAGTCTTTTAGCCTTCCAAGTGTTGTTCTCCCTCCCTTTCTACTAGGAATTTTCCCCTTCACTTTTGCTCTCTTCAGTCCTTGTCTCCTATTCTGTTACCCACCTCCCCATCCCAATTAGCTTCTGGAAAAGCAGCCACCAGTGGGGAAAAATGATCTTTTTACATTAAGAATTCTTAACAAAGAACACAGTATTTTCTTGGTTTAATTAATCACACTTTATTGTCCATTCAACAAGAATACAGAGAAATAGAGTATCCCTGGCAGTGTTCCACCCAGTCACTTTTGCTAAAGGGTCATCCTTAGTAATTAGGAACTCTGACTGGCCTCTACTGTGGACTCTTAGGGCAAATGATGAGTGAACCAGGGGTGCTCTGGTCTTGGAGAAGGCAAGGAGAGAAATAAGGGTGAAGATGCCCTTCCAAATCTATGTTTGGGTTGCTGTAAACAATGGATCTGTATGTGACATCATAAAATGCTATTTCTTGCCTTTCACAATCAAGAAAAATGCCCACTTTGTGCAGAGGCTGGCTCAACTGAATGGTCTTTTCTGAAGTGTACAAGAAGAAACCATTTCCAGATGTGAATGCTGTGATGGCCAAGACATCTTCCCAACTGAATCTCCCTCCTGAATCATTACAGACGCCCAAAGCCCACCCCGTCTTGTCTTCCACCTCTACTTCCCAGTAGTGGGTGCCTGAGATGAATTTCTGGGTTCCTAAAACCCCGAAAGCAGGATGAAATCTCTCTGTGTTGTCAGGCAGGTCTTGACGGGTGCTTCCATAGTGCACCCTCTTCAAATCTTCAGACAGGATGAGATGAGGATGGGCTGATTCAGGATCAAGGGTTATATCCCTGTGGAAACTCATGAGAAATTCTCTCATGCCTGTAATGGAGCAGATAGGCCAAGGAAGGAAAGGAAACTCTGGCCTTTGGAGTAGTTCTTCCTTTTTTTTCAAAGTGTCTGGTGCCGCCTGGATCATTTCCAAGGGCAGCATGTCCAAATTCTGCTCCACTTGTAACATCATTTGTTTCAGCTTTTGTATTTCTGGTAACACCTTCATCTCATGCTCTGCTAGTTTGAGCAGGTTGCTTGTGGATGCCTCAACAAAACTTTTTTCATATATAGATTTTTCTTCCATTAAGAATTGTTGCAGTTTCCCATATTCACAAACAGCTGCCACTTTCAAAGTGGAGGAACGCTCTATGAATTGTGCCTCTCTTCTTCTCAATGTGTCCAGTGCAGTTTGACACTTCTCTTTTTTCTTCTGTATGATCCTCCATATCTGCAGGAGCTTGTTCTTGCTCTTGTCAGCTGCTGTCTCCAAGGGAAGGACTTGGTGGTCCTTGAGTTCTGGGCCCGAGAAGCAAGAATCAAAGAGGGGTCTCTGGTCTTCCTCACAGAAGAATATCACTTGTTCTCCCTGTTGATCACAGGTGCTCAGGCTCACGTCTTTGTGCAGCAGGTGATTTTGGCTCATCTTGTCAGTGGTGCACTGGGTCTGCAGGTTCCTGCTGAGCAGCAAGGCAGCCTCCCTAAGCAATGACTCCTCTGCACTTTGTGTCGGTTTAGGTTTCAGTGACTCCCTCAGTGCCCTGGAGAAGACACTCTGTGCACTCTCAGTCACCCAGTCAGGAAGGTAGTTCAGGCTCATGCAAGCAAGGGAGACCTACCTGGAGGTTTTTTAATGAAACTCTGGTATGGATGATCTCAAGCCTCTGATTCCTTCCTTTTCAGGTCTGGAGAGAGCTAGCTCCTTCCCTTCAGCTCTGGCAGCAAAAATATGGGCACTGAGCTGTGTGAGCCTTTTTAAATCTCCTCCCCTGCTTAGCCATTCTCTTAACTCCACCCTCAAAAAGGTGAGAACTCTTGTCTTTTGAGAGGACTTCCACTCCCTGCTTAAGTCTGAGTTCTCACCTTTCCTCTAATCCCACCCTTCAGAGTCAGCCTCTCTAGAGAAGGAAACTCCTTCCCTCCTTCTGAGTACATGGAAAGATCTCCTGATTGGGTCACTTAGCAGTGACATTCTCACCTGCAAGCCTCAAGATATCACCTTTTTGATGTGCTGACATGGAAACATGGCAAAGAAAGACGCCCAGCCCCCACCCCAAACAAAATCTTTTTTTTTTCCCCAAACTGCTTCCCACCCATGGCTCCTATGAAGAAAACATGTACCAACCTTTCCTATCCCTCCCCCTTAGTTTCCACTTTGGCTCTCATTACATACTTATGATTCTATCACTGGATCAAGATGTCTTAGCATTTTTAGTATATGCTTTTTAGAAGAACATTATTTCTGATTGCTATCTTTTTAAATGTTCATCTCAGAAAGAAGATTGTCTTCTTCCTTTTGGTTATGCCACAAAGGATTTGAGAACTGAGGCAGCTGTTACTTTTTTTTTTAATTGTTTCACCTTTTAAGTTCCTTTTATTGACTCCTCAAAAGGTGAGAACTCCCACTTTCTAAAGTTCTTCCACTCTCTCCACTGGAGTTTGTCCTCTTAAAATATAATACATCAATATATATTTATTTTATTTCAATGAAAATAGACTTTAATCTGGACACCTGGAGACTGCATCTATCCTATTCTAGGTTGTATTCCAGGCTGGGATACCTCTGACAAGGGGCACCAAATGTCCTACAAGAGAAGGGTAGAAAAACAGAATGACACAATGGAAGTACCTTTGGCATAATATCTTGCTTCAAGTTCCTTACCAGTTGAGGACTAATTTATTTCAGTCCTTCAAAACATCTTTATAGCTGTACCTATTACATTTTCTTATTTCATGCCAGATCTTTGAGTCTGCTATGATCCTCAAGTAGTATTCTGACTCAAAACAATAGACTTTCCATACCCATCTCCCTAGGCCTTCAAAGAAGAGAACTTTTCTCCCTTTTCTTTCTTTATTTGTTTTCTTCCTTACTCCTTTGGTTGTTCAATGATTCCTACAGTCTTTTAGCCTTCCAAGTGTTGTTCTCCCTCCCTTTCTACTAGGAATTTTCCCCTTCACTTTTGCTCTCTTCAGTCCTTGTCTCCTATTCTGTTACCCACCTCCCCATCCCAATTAGCTTCTGGAAAAGCAGCCACCAGTGGGGAAAAATGATCTTTTTACATTAAGAATTCTTAACAAAGAACACAGTATTTTCTTGGTTTAATTAATCACACTTTATTGTCCATTCAACAAGAATACAGAGAAATAGAGTATCCCTGGCAGTGTTCCACCCAGTCACTTTTGCTAAAGGGTCATCCTTAGTAATTAGGAACTCTGACTGGCCTCTACTGTGGACTCTTAGGGCAAATGATGAGTGAACCAGGGGTGCTCTGGTCTTGGAGAAGGCAAGGAGAGAAATAAGGGTGAAGAGGCCCTTCCAAATCTATGTTTGGGTTGCTGTAAACAATGGATCTGTATGTGACATCATAAAATGCTATTTCTTGCCTTTCACAATCAAGAAAAATGCCCACTTTGTGCAGAGGCTGGCTCAACTGAATGGTCTTTTCTGAAGTGTACAAGAAGAAACCATTTCCAGATGTGAATGCTGTGATGGCCAAGACATCTTCCCAACTGAATCTCCCTCCTGAATCATTACAGATGCCCAAAGCCCACCCCGTCTTGTCTTCCACCTCTACTTCCCAGTAGTGGGTGCCTGAGATGAATTTCTGGGTTCCTAAAACCCCGAAAGCAGGATGAAATCTCTCTGTGTTGTCAGGCAGGTCTTGACGGGTCCTTCCATAGTGCACCCTCTTCAAATCTTCAGACAGGATGAGATGAGGATGGGCTGATTCAGGATCAAGAGTTATATCCCTGTGGAAACTCATGAGAAATTCTCTCATGCCTGTAATGGAGCAGATAGGCCAGGGAAGGAAAGGAAACTCTGGCCTTTGGAGTAGTTCTTCCTTTTTTTTCAAAGTGTCTGGTGCAGCCTGGATCATTTCCAAGGGCAGCATGTCCAAATTCTGCTCCACTTGTAACATCATTTGTTTCAGCTTTTGTGTTTCTGGTAACACCTTCATCTCATGCTCTGCTAGTTTGAGCAGGTTGCTTGTGGATGCCTCAACAAAACTTTTTTCGTATATAAATTTTTCTTCCATTAAAAATAGTTGCAGTTGCCTATATTGAGAACTAGTTAACACTTTCAAAGTGCAGGAACTCTCAGTAAATTGCGCCTTTCTTCTTCTCAATGTGTCCAGTGCAGTTTGACACTTCTCTTTTTTCTTCTGTATGATCCTCCATATCTGCAGGAGCTTGTTCTTGCTCTTGTCAGCTGCTGTCTCCAAGGGAAGGACTTGGTGGTCCTTGAGTTCTGGGCCCGAGAAGGAAGAATCAAAGAGGGGTCTCTGGCCTTCCTCACAGAAGAATATCACATGTTCTCCCTGTTGATCACAGGTGCTCTGGCTCACGTCTTTGTGCAGCAGGTGATTTTGGCTCATCTTGCCAGTGGTGCACTGGGTCTGCAGGTTCCTTCTGAGCAGCAAGGCAGCCTCCCTAAGGAATGACTCCTCTGCACTCTGTGTGGGTTAAGGTTTCAGTGACTCCCTCAGTGCCCTGGAGAAGACACTCTGTGCACTCTCAGTCACCCAGTCAGGAAGGAAGTTCAGGCTCATGCAAGCAAGGGAGACCTACCTGGAAGTTTCTTAATGAAACTCTGGTATGGATGATCCCAAGCCTCTGATTCCTTCCTTTTCAGGTCTGGAGAGAGCTAGCTCCTTCCCTTCAGCTCTGGCAGCAAAAGATATGGGCACTGAGCTGTGTGAGCCTTTTTAAATCTCCTCCCCTGCTTAGCCATTCTCTTAACTCCACCCTCAAAAAGGTGAGAACTCTTGTCTTTTGAGAGGACTTCCACTCCCTGCTTCAGGGCTGAGTTCTCACCTTTCTTCTAATCCCACCCTTCAGAGTCAGCCTCTCTAGAGAAGGAAACTCCTTCCCTCCTTCTGAGTACATGGAAAGATCTCCTCATTGTGTCACTTAGTAGTGACATTCTCACCTGCAAGCCTCAAGATATCACCTTTTTGATGTGCTGATATGGAAACATGGCAAAGAAAGACCCCCAGCCCCCACTCCAAACAAAATCTTTTTTTTTTTTTTCCCCAAACTGCTTCCTACCCATGGCTCCTATGAAGAATACCTGTACCAACCTTTGCTATCCCTCCCCCTTAGTTTCCACTTTGGCTCTCATTACATACTTATGATTCTATCACTGGATCAAGATGTCTTAACTCTTTTAGTATATGTTTTTTAGAAGGACATTATTTCTGATTCCTGTCTTTTTAAATGTTCATCTCAGAAAGAAGATTGTCTTCTTCCTTTTGGTTATGCCACAAAGGATTTGAGAACTGAGGCAGCTGTTACTTTTTTTTTTTAATTGTTTCACCTTTTAAGTTCCTTTTATTGACTCCTCAAAAGGTGAGAACTCCCACTTTCTAAAGTTCTTCCACTCTCTCCACTGGAGTTTGTCCTCTTAAAATATAATACATCAATATATATTTATTTTATTTCAATGAAAATAGACTTTAATCTGGACACCTGGAGACTGCATCTATCCTATTCTAGGTTGTATTCCAGGCTGGGATACCTCTGACAAGGGGCACCAAATGTCCTACAAGAGAAGGGTAGAAAAACAGAATGACACAATGGAAGTACCTTTGGCATAATATCTTGCTTCAAGTTCCTTACCAGTTGAGGACTAATTTATTTCAGTCCTTCAAAACATCTTTATAGCTGTACCTATTACATTTTCTTATTTCATGCCAGATCTTTGAGTCTGCTATGATCCTCAAGTAGTATTCTGACTCAAAACAATAGACTTTCCATACCCATCTCCCTAGGCCTTCAAAGAAGAGAACTTTTCTCCCTTTTCTTTCTTTATTTGTTTTCTTCCTTACTCCTTTGGTTGTTCAATGATTCCTACAGTCTTTTAGCCTTCCAAGTGTTGTTCTCCCTCCCTTTCTACTAGGAATTTTCCCCTTCACTTTTGCTCTCTTCAGTCCTTGTCTCCTATTCTGTTACCCACCTCCCCATCCCAATTAGCTTCTGGAAAAGCAGCCACCAGTGGGGAAAAATGATCTTTTTACGTTAAGAATTCTTAACAAAGAACACAGTATTTTCTTGGTTTAATTAATCACACTTTATTGTCCATTCAACAAGAATACAGAGAAATAGAGTATCCCTGGCAGTATACCACCCAGTCACTTTTGCTAATTGGTCATCCTTAGTAATTAGGAACTCTGACTGGCCTCTACTGTGGACTCTTAGGGCAAATGATGAGTGAACCAGGGGTGCTCTGGTCTTGGAGAAGGCAAGGAGAGAAATAAGGGCGAAGAGGCCCTTCCAAATCTATGTTTGGGTTGCTGTAAACAATGGATCTGTATGTGACATCATAAAATGCTATTTCTTGCCTTTCACAATCAAGAAAAATGCCCACTTTGTGCAGAGGCTGGCTCAACTGAATGGTCTTTTCTGAAGTGTACAAGAAGAAACCATTTCCAGATGTGAATGCTGTGATGGCCAAGACATCTTCCCAACTGAATCTCCCTCCTGAATCATTACAGACGCCCAAAGCCCACCCCGTCTTGTCTTCCACCTCTACTTCCCAGTAGTGGGTGCCTGAGATGAATTTCTGGGTTCCTAAAACCCCGAGAGCAGGATGAAATCTCTCTGTGTTGTCAGGCAGGTCTTGACGGGTGCTTCCATAGTGCACCCTCTTCAAATCTTCAGACAGGATGAGATGAGGATGGGCTGATTCAGGATCAAGGGTTATATCCCTGTGGAAACTCATGAGAAATTCTCTCATGCCTGTAATGGAGCAGATAGGCCAGGGAAGGAAAGGAATCTCTGGCCTTTGGAGTAGTTCTTCCTTTTTTTTCAAAGTGTCTGGTGCAGCCTGGATCATTTCCAAGGGCAGCATGTCCAAATTCTGCTCCACTTCTAACATCATTTGTTTCAGCTTTTGTATTTCTGGTAACACCTTCATCTCATGCTCTGCTAGTTTGAGCAGGTTGCTTGTGGATGCCTCAACAAAACTTTTTTCGTATATAAATTTTTCTTCCATTAAAAATAGTTGCAGTTGCCTATATTGAGAACTAGTTAACACTTTCAAAGTGCAGGAACTCTCAGTAAATTGCGCCTTTCTTCTTCTCAATGTGTCCAGTGCAGTTTGACACTTCTCTTTTTTCTTCTGTATGATCCTCCATATCTGCAGGAGCTTGTTCTTGCTCTTGTCAGCTGCTGTCTCCAAGGGAAGGACTTGGTGGTCCTTGAGTTCTGGGCCCGAGAAGGAAGAATCAAAGAGGGGTCTCTGGCCTTCCTCACAGAAGAATATCACATGTTCTCCCTGTTGATCACAGGTGCTCAGGCTCACGTCTTTGTGCAGCAGGTGATTTTGGCTCATCTTGCCAGTGGTGCACTGGGTCTGCAGGTTCCTTCTGAGCAGCAAGGCAGCCTCCCTAAGGAATGACTCCTCTGCACTCTGTGTGGGTTAAGGTTTCAGTGACTCCCTCAGTGCCCTGGAGAAGACACTCTGTGCACTCTCAGTCACCCAGTCAGGAAGGAAGTTCAGGCTCATGCAAGCAAGGGAGACCTACCTGGAAGTTTCTTAATGAAACTCTGGTATGGATGATCCCAAGCCTCTGATTCCTTCCTTTTCAGGTCTGGAGAGAGCTAGCTCCTTCCCTTCAGCTCTGGCAGCAAAAGATATGGGCACTGAGCTGTGTGAGCCTTTTTAAATCTCCTCCCCTGCTTAGCCATTCTCTTAACTCCACCCTCAAAAAGGTGAGAACTCTTGTCTTTTGAGAGGACTTCCACTCCCTGCTTCAGGGCTGAGTTCTCACCTTTCTTCTAATCCCACCCTTCAGAGTCAGCCTCTCTAGAGAAGGAAACTCCTTCCCTCCTTCTGAGTACATGGAAAGATCTCCTCATTGTGTCACTTAGTAGTGACATTCTCACCTGCAAGCCTCAAGATATCACCTTTTTGATGTGCTGATATGGAAACATGGCAAAGAAAGACCCCCAGCCCCCACTCCAAACAAAATCTTTTTTTTTTTTTTCCCCAAACTGCTTCCTACCCATGGCTCCTATGAAGAATACCTGTACCAACCTTTGCTATCCCTCCCCCTTAGTTTCCACTTTGGCTCTCATTACATACTTATGATTCTATCACTGGATCAAGATGTCTTAACTCTTTTAGTATATGTTTTTTAGAAGGACATTATTTCTGATTCCTGTCTTTTTAAATGTTCATCTCAGAAAGAAGATTGTCTTCTTCCTTTTGGTTATGCCACAAAGGATTTGAGAACTGAGGCAGCTGTTACTTTTTTTTTTTAATTGTTTCACCTTTTAAGTTCCTTTTATTGACTCCTCAAAAGGTGAGAACTCCCACTTTCTAAAGTTCTTCCACTCTCTCCACTGGAGTTTGTCCTCTTAAAATATAATACATCAATATATATTTATTTTATTTCAATGAAAATAGACTTTAATCTGGACACCTGGAGACTGCATCTATCCTATTCTAGGTTGTATTCCAGGCTGGGATACCTCTGACAAGGGGCACCAAATGTCCTACAAGAGAAGGGTAGAAAAACAGAATGACACAATGGAAGTACCTTTGGCATAATATCTTGCTTCAAGTTCCTTACCAGTTGAGGACTAATTTATTTCAGTCCTTCAAAACATCTTTATAGCTGTACCTATTACATTTTCTTATTTCATGCCAGATCTTTGAGTCTGCTATGATCCTCAAGTAGTATTCTGACTCAAAACAATAGACTTTCCATACCCATCTCCCTAGGCCTTCAAAGAAGAGAACTTTTCTCCCTTTTCTTTCTTTATTTGTTTTCTTCCTTACTCCTTTGGTTGTTCAATGATTCCTACAGTCTTTTAGCCTTCCAAGTGTTGTTCTCCCTCCCTTTCTACTAGGAATTTTCCCCTTCACTTTTGCTCTCTTCAGTCCTTGTCTCCTATTCTGTTACCCACCTCCCCATCCCAATTAGCTTCTGGAAAAGCAGCCACCAGTGGGGAAAAATGATCTTTTTACGTTAAGAATTCTTAAGAAAGAACACAGTATTTTCTTGGTTTAATTAATCACACTTTATTGTCCATTCAACAAGAATACAGAGAAATAGAGTATCCCTGGCAGTATACCACCCAGTCACTTTTGCTAATTGGTCATCCTTAGTAATTAGGAACTCTGACTGGCCTCTACTGTGGACTCTTAGGGCAAATGATGAGTGAACCAGGGGTGCTCTGGTCTTGGAGAAGGCAAGGAGAGAAATAAGGGCGAAGAGGCCCTTCCAAATCTATGTTTGGGTTGCTGTAAACAATGGATCTGTATGTGACATCATAAAATGCTATTTCTTGCCTTTCACAATCAAGAAAAATGCCCACTTTGTGCAGAGGCTGGCTCAACTGAATGGTCTTTTCTGAAGTGTACAAGAAGAAACCATTTCCAGATGTGAATGCTGTGATGGCCAAGACATCTTCCCAACTGAATCTCCCTCCTGAATCATTACAGACGCCCAAAGCCCACCCCGTCTTGTCTTCCAACTCTACTTCCCAGTAGTGTGTGCCTGAGATGAATTTCTGGGTTCCTAAAACCCCGAGAGCAGGATGAAATCTCTCTGTGTTGTCAGGCAGGTCTTGACGGGTGCTTCCATAGTGCACCCTCTTCAAATCTTCAGACAGGATGAGATGAGGATGGGCTGATTCAGGATCAAGGGTTATATCCCTGTGGAAACTCATGAGAAATTCTCTCATGCCTGTAATGGAGCAGATAGGCCAGGGAAGGAAAGGAATCTCTGGCCTTTGGAGTAGTTCTTCCTTTTTTTTCAAAGTGTCTGGTGCAGCCTGGATCATTTCCAAGGGCAGCATGTCCAAATTCTGCTCCACTTCTAACATCATTTGTTTCAGCTTTTGTGTTTCTGGTAACACCTTCATCTCATGCTCTGCTAGTTTGAGCAGGTTGCTTGTGGATGCCTCAACAAAACTTTTTTCGTATATAAATTTTTCTTCCATTAAAAATAGTTGCAGTTGCCTATATTGAGAACTAGTTAACACTTTCAAAGTGCAGGAACTCTCAGTAAATTGCGCCTTTCTTCTTCTCAATGTGTCCAGTGCAGTTTGACACTTCTCTTTTTTCTTCTGTATGATCCTCCATATCTGCAGGAGCTTGTTCTTGCTCTTGTCAGCTGCTGTCTCCAAGGGAAGGACTTGGTGGTCCTTGAGTTCTGGGCCCGAGAAGGAAGAATCAAAGAGGGGTCTCTGGCCTTCCTCACAGAAGAATATCACATGTTCTCCCTGTTGATCACAGGTGCTCAGGCTCACGTCTTTGTGCAGCAGGTGATTTTGGCTCATCTTGCCAGTGGTGCACTGGGTCTGCAGGTTCCTTCTGAGCAGCAAGGCAGCCTCCCTAAGGAATGACTCCTCTGCACTCTGTGTGGGTTAAGGTTTCAGTGACTCCCTCAGTGCCCTGGAGAAGACACTCTGTGCACTCTCAGTCACCCAGTCAGGAAGGAAGTTCAGGCTCATGCAAGCAAGGGAGACCTACCTGGAAGTTTCTTAATGAAACTCTGGTATGGATGATCCCAAGCCTCTGATTCCTTCCTTTTCAGGTCTGGAGAGAGCTAGCTCCTTCCCTTCAGCTCTGGCAGCAAAAGATATGGGCACTGAGCTGTGTGAGCCTTTTTAAATCTCCTCCCCTGCTTAGCCATTCTCTTAACTCCACCCTCAAAAAGGTGAGAACTCTTGTCTTTTGAGAGGACTTCCACTCCCTGCTTCAGGGCTGAGTTCTCACCTTTCTTCTAATCCCACCCTTCAGAGTCAGCCTCTCTAGAGAAGGAAACTCCTTCCCTCCTTCTGAGTACATGGAAAGATCTCCTCATTGTGTCACTTAGTAGTGACATTCTCACCTGCAAGCCTCAAGATATCACCTTTTTGATGTGCTGATATGGAAACATGGCAAAGAAAGACCCCCAGCCCCCACTCCAAACAAAATCTTTTTTTTTTTTTTCCCCAAACTGCTTCCTACCCATGGCTCCTATGAAGAATACCTGTACCAACCTTTGCTATCCCTCCCCCTTAGTTTCCACTTTGGCTCTCATTACATACTTATGATTCTATCACTGGATCAAGATGTCTTAACTCTTTTAGTATATGTTTTTTAGAAGGACATTATTTCTGATTCCTGTCTTTTTAAATGTTCATCTCAGAAAGAAGATTGTCTTCTTCCTTTTGGTTATGCCACAAAGGATTTGAGAACTGAGGCAGCTGTTACTTTTTTTTTTTAATTGTTTCACCTTTTAAGTTCCTTTTATTGACTCCTCAAAAGGTGAGAACTCCCACTTTCTAAAGTTCTTCCACTCTCTCCACTGGAGTTTGTCCTCTTAAAATATAATACATCAATATATATTTATTTTATTTCAATGAAAATAGACTTTAATCTGGACACCTGGAGACTGCATCTATCCTATTCTAGGTTGTATTCCAGGCTGGGATACCTCTGACAAGGGGCACCAAATGTCCTACAAGAGAAGGGTAGAAAAACAGAATGACACAATGGAAGTACCTTTGGCATAATATCTTGCTTCAAGTTCCTTACCAGTTGAGGACTAATTTATTTCAGTCCTTCAAAACATCTTTATAGCTGTACCTATTACATTTTCTTATTTCATGCCAGATCTTTGAGTCTGCTATGATCCTCAAGTAGTATTCTGACTCAAAACAATAGACTTTCCATACCCATCTCCCTAGGCCTTCAAAGAAGAGAACTTTTCTCCCTTTTCTTTCTTTATTTGTTTTCTTCCTTACTCCTTTGGTTGTTCAATGATTCCTACAGTCTTTTAGCCTTCCAAGTGTTGTTCTCCCTCCCTTTCTACTAGGAATTTTCCCCTTCACTTTTGCTCTCTTCAGTCCTTGTCTCCTATTCTGTTACCCACCTCCCCATCCCAATTAGCTTCTGGAAAAGCAGCCACCAGTGGGGAAAAATGATCTTTTTACGTTAAGAATTCTTAAGAAAGAACACAGTATTTTCTTGGTTTAATTAATCACACTTTATTGTCCATTCAACAAGAATACAGAGAAATAGAGTATCCCTGGCAGTATACCACCCAGTCACTTTTGCTAATTGGTCATCCTTAGTAATTAGGAACTCTGACTGGCCTCTACTGTGGACTCTTAGGGCAAATGATGAGTGAACCAGGGGTGCTCTGGTCTTGGAGAAGGCAAGGAGAGAAATAAGGGCGAAGAGGCCCTTCCAAATCTATGTTTGGGTTGCTGTAAACAATGGATCTGTATGTGACATCATAAAATGCTATTTCTTGCCTTTCACAATCAAGAAAAATGCCCACTTTGTGCAGAGGCTGGCTCAACTGAATGGTCTTTTCTGAAGTGTACAAGAAGAAACCATTTCCAGATGTGAATGCTGTGATGGCCAAGACATCTTCCCAACTGAATCTCCCTCCTGAATCATTACAGACGCCCAAAGCCCACCCCGTCTTGTCTTCCACCTCTACTTCCCAGTAGTGGGTGCCTGAGATGAATTTCTGGGTTCCTAAAACCCCGAGAGCAGGATGAAATCTCTCTGTGTTGTCAGGCAGGTCTTGACGGGTGCTTCCATAGTGCACCCTCTTCAAATCTTCAGACAGGATGAGATGAGGATGGGCTGATTCAGGATCAAGGGTTATATCCCTGTGGAAACTCATGAGAAATTCTCTCATGCCTGTAATGGAGCAGATAGGCCAGGGAAGGAAAGGAATCTCTGGCCTTTGGAGTAGTTCTTCCTTTTTTTTCAAAGTGTCTGGTGCAGCCTGGATCATTTCCAAGGGCAGCATGTCCAAATTCTGCTCCACTTCTAACATCATTTGTTTCAGCTTTTGTATTTCTGGTAACACCTTCATCTCATGCTCTGCTAGTTTGAGCAGGTTGCTTGTGGATGCCTCAACAAAACTTTTTTCGTATATAAATTTTTCTTCCATTAAAAATAGTTGCAGTTGCCTATATTGAGAACTAGTTAACACTTTCAAAGTGCAGGAACTCTCAGTAAATTGCGCCTTTCTTCTTCTCAATGTGTCCAGTGCAGTTTGACACTTCTCTTTTTTCTTCTGTATGATCCTCCATATCTGCAGGAGCTTGTTCTTGCTCTTGTCAGCTGCTGTCTCCAAGGGAAGGACTTGGTGGTCCTTGAGTTCTGGGCCCGAGAAGGAAGAATCAAAGAGGGGTCTCTGGCCTTCCTCACAGAAGAATATCACATGTTCTCCCTGTTGATCACAGGTGCTCAGGCTCACGTCTTTGTGCAGCAGGTGATTTTGGCTCATCTTGCCAGTGGTGCACTGGGTCTGCAGGTTCCTTCTGAGCAGCAAGGCAGCCTCCCTAAGGAATGACTCCTCTGCACTCTGTGTGGGTTAAGGTTTCAGTGACTCCCTCAGTGCCCTGGAGAAGACACTCTGTGCACTCTCAGTCACCCAGTCAGGAAGGAAGTTCAGGCTCATGCAAGCAAGGGAGACCTACCTGGAAGTTTCTTAATGAAACTCTGGTATGGATGATCCCAAGCCTCTGATTCCTTCCTTTTCAGGTCTGGAGAGAGCTAGCTCCTTCCCTTCAGCTCTGGCAGCAAAAGATATGGGCACTGAGCTGTGTGAGCCTTTTTAAATCTCCTCCCCTGCTTAGCCATTCTCTTAACTCCACCCTCAAAAAGGTGAGAACTCTTGTCTTTTGAGAGGACTTCCACTCCCTGCTTCAGGGCTGAGTTCTCACCTTTCTTCTAATCCCACCCTTCAGAGTCAGCCTCTCTAGAGAAGGAAACTCCTTCCCTCCTTCTGAGTACATGGAAAGATCTCCTCATTGTGTCACTTAGTAGTGACATTCTCACCTGCAAGCCTCAAGATATCACCTTTTTGATGTGCTGATATGGAAACATGGCAAAGAAAGACCCCCAGCCCCCACTCCAAACAAAATCTTTTTTTTTTTTTTTCCCCAAACTGCTTCCTACCCATGGCTCCTATGAAGAATACCTGTACCAACCTTTGCTATCCCTCCCCTTAGTTTCCACTTTGGCTCTCATTACATACTTATGATTCTATCACTGGATCAAGATGTCTTAACTTTTTTAGTATATGTTTTTTAGAAGGACATTATTTCTGATTCCTGTCTTTTTAAATGTTCATCTCAGAAAGAAGATTGTCTTCTTCCTTTTGGTTATGCCACAAAGGATTTGTGAACTGAGGCAGCTGTTACTTTTTTTTTTTTTAATTGTTTCACCTTTTAAGTTCCTTTTATTGACTCCTCAAAAGGTGAGAACTCCCACTTCCTAAAGTGCTTCCACTCTCTCCTCTGGGGTTTGTCCTCTTAAAATATAATACATAAATATATATTTATTTTATTTCAATGAAAATAGACTTTAATCTGTACACCTGGTGACTGCATATATCCTCTTCTAGGTTGTATTCCAGGCTGGGATACCTCTGACAAGGGGCACCAAATGTCCTACAAGAGAAGGGTAGAAAAACAGAATGACACAATGGAAGTATCCTTGGCAAAATATCTTGCTTCAAGTTCCTATTTGGTTGTGGACTAATTTATTGCAGTCCTTCAAAACATCTTTATAGCTGTACCTATTACATTTTCTTATTTCATGCCAGATCTTTGAGTCTGCTATGATCCTCAAATAGTATTCTGATTGAAAACAATAGACATTCCATACCCATATCCCAAGGCCTTCAAGGAAGAGAACTTTTCTCCCTTTTCTTTCTTTATTTGTTTGCTTCCTTACTCCTTTGGTTGTTCCTTGATTCCTACGGTCTTTTAGCCTTCCAAATGTTGTTCTCCCTCCCTTTCTACTAGGAATTTTTCCCTTCACTTTTGCTCTCCTCAGGCATTTTCTCCTATTCTGCTACCCACCTCCCCTTCCCAATTAGCTTTTGGAAAAGCAGCCACCCATGGGGAAAAATGATCTTTTTACGTTAAGAAATCTTAACAAAGCACACAGTATTTTCTTGGTTTAAATAATCACCCTTTATTGACCATTGAACAGGAATACAGAGAAATAAAGCATCCCTGGCAGTGTTCCACCCAGTCACTTTTCCTAAAGTGTCATTATTCAATTTCTGGATCAAGATGTCTTAACATTTTTAGAATATGTTTTTTAGAAGGGCCTTATTTCTGATTCCTATCTTTTTAGATATTCATCTCAGAAAGAAGATTGTCTTCTTTCTTTTCGTTCTGCTACATGGGATTTGGAACTTGGGCTGATATAGTTTTTTTTCCTTTATTTGACCCTATAAATTCCTTTTTTTTACCGCTCAAATGGTGAGAACTCCTAGTGTATTTTTATTGTAGAGAAGCATTGACTATATATATATGTCATATTACTGATATAAACAAAAAAGTGGGGGAAGTAGAAATGGAAAGGGGATCACATCAGAAAAAGGGAATAGGGGAGATAAAAAGAGACAAATTATATCCCAGGAAGAGACAAAGATAACCTATCATATCTCTGGGAAATTAGAGAGGTGTTGGCACAATGTATGAATCTTGCTTTCATGAGAATTGGATCAAAGAGAAAATAATTGACATATTTGGTTTATAGAGAATTCACTCTTACCTTGTTAAAATGTGTTAGAGGAAAAGAGAAAAGGAAAATAGTAATAATGGACCGGTACAAGAAAGGGAAAGTGATTTAAAGGAAAGAGGGGGGGATAGTAAGGAGGGAGGGCTATGTGTCACAAGTGGGGCCCATAAATTCAATACTGGGGAAAGGCTTCAAGGGATGCAAGGGATAAAAGTATAATCTGGGGATAATATGATGGCAGGAAATACAGCATTAGTCATTTTTACTGCAAATGTGAATGGGATGACTTCTCCCATAAAGTAGAGGCAGATAGCAGACTGGATCAAAAGTCAGAACCCTATAATATATTGTTTACAGGAAACAAATTTAAAGCAGGGAGATACATACAGAGTAAAGATAAAAGGCTGGAGCAGAATCTATTGTGCTTCAAGTGAAGTAAAAAAGATGGGTTAGTCATCCTTATCTCAGATCAAGCAAAAACAAAAATTCATCTAATCAAAAGAGATAAGGAAGGAAACTATATCTTGCTAAAGGGTAGCATAGACAATGAAACAATATCAATACTAAATATATATTCACCAAGTGGAATAGCATCTAACTTCCTAAAGGAGAAGTTAAGAGAGTTGCAAAAGAAATAAACAACAAAAATATAATAATGGGAAATCTCAACCTTGTTCTCTCAAAATTAGATAAATCAAACCACAAAATAAATAAGAAAGAAGCCAAAGAGGTAACTAGAATACTAGAAAAGTTTGATATGATAGATCTTTGGAGAAAGCTAAATGGAGACAGAAAGGAGTACACTTTCTTCTCAGCAGTTCATGGAACATATACAAAAATTGACCACATATTATGACATAAAAACCTCAAAAATCAAATGCAATAAGGCAGAAATAGTAAATGCATCCTTTTCAGAGCACATTGCAATGCAAATTACATTCAATAAAAAGCCAGGGGAAAATAGACCTAAAAATAATTGGAAACTAAATAATCTCATACTAAAGAATGATTGGGTGAAAGAGCAAATCATAGACATAATTAATAACTTCACTCAAGAAAATGACAATAATGAGACATCATACCAAAATGTATGCGATACAGCCAAATCACTAATAAGGGGGAATTTTATATCTTTAGATGCTTACCTGAATAAAATAGAGAAAAAGAAGATAAATGAATTGGGCTTGCATCTTAAAAAGCTCTAAAAATACCAAATTAAAACCTCTCAATCAAATGCTAAATTTGAAATTCTAAAATTAAAAAGAGAAATTAATAATATTGAAAAAATAAAACTATTGAATTAATAAATAAAACTAAGATTTGGTTTTATGAAAAAACCAATAAATTATATAAACCTTTGGTAAATCTGATTAGAAAAAGGAGAGAGGAAAATCAAATTGTTAGTCTTAAAAATGAAAAGGTGGAACTTTCCACCAATGAAGAAGAAATTAGAGAAATAATGAGTTACTTTGCCCAACTTTATGCCAAGAAATGTGATAACCTAAGTGAAATGGATGACTACCTCCAAAAATTTAGGCTTCCCAGATTAACAGAGGAGGAAGTAAATTGTTTAAATAGTTGCATTTTAGAAAAAGAAATAGAATAGTCTATTAATCAACTCCCTAAGAAAAAAATCTCCAGGACCAGATGGTTTTACATGTGAATTCTACCAAACATTCAAAGAACAATTAGCCCCACTTTTATATAAACTATTTGACAAAATAGGAATGAAGGAGTCCTATAAAATTCCTTTTATGACACACACATTGTACTGATACCCAAACCAGGTAGGTTGAAAACAGAAAAAGAAAACTATAACTGTATAGATATGTATACGTATATTATATTTAACATATGTTTTAAAATATATTGGAATACCTGCTATCAAGGGGAGGGGGTGGGGGAGGAAGGGTAAATTTGGAACAAAAGGTTTTGCAAGGGTCACTTTTTAAAAATTAGCCATGCATATATTTCTGAAAGAAAAAGTTATATAAAAATAAATAAATGCCTCTTGGGGGAAATATTGCTACTTTAAGAAAAGAAAAATAGGTGATCGATGAATTTTTTCAATGTCTATTTTACCCTCTGTTTCTAAAACGTCTGGGCAGTTCTCTTTGATAATTTCTGGGAAAATAGTGTCCAGGCTCTTTTTTTCCTCACATTTTTCAGGGAGTCTGATTATTCTCAAATTGTCTCTCCTGGATCTCTTTTCCAGGTCTGTTGTCTTTCCAATAAGGTACTTGACATTCTTTTCAATTGTTTCATTTTTCTGGTTTTGCTTGACTACTTCTTGGTTTCTCCTTGAGTCATTCATTTCTACTTGTTCGAGTCTAATTTTCAATGATGTATTTTCTTCACTCACTTTTTTTATATCTTTTTGTAATTGTCCAATTGAGTTTTTAAGTGAGATTTTTACTTCTATGGAATTTTTTTCCATTTCATTCATTTTATTTTTTAGAGAGCTGTTTTCTTTATCCAGCTCACTGATCCTGTTTTCCTTGGAGTTGTTTACCTTTTATAATTCATTAATTTTATTTCTCAATGATTTGATCTCTTTATCCACTCTGGATAACTTCTCCAGACTCTCTTGCCAAGTTTTGCTTTCCTTTTCCCATTTCTCTTCTAGCTCTCTTGTGAGAGCATTTTTGATTTCCTCTATGAAAGTCTTATGTACTGAGGAGCAGATCATATCCCCCTTAGGGGCTTCCTCTGGGGACAATCTGCTTTTAGTCTCCTCAGTATTTGAAGTGTGCTCTCTCTCCATACAGAAGCTGTCAATGGTTAGAGCCCTTTTAAATTTTTTGTTTATTTTGTCAGAGGGGGAATAGAAGAAAACAAATTGACAAGAGAAACACTTGGTCTGTTTTGGGGGGGATGGGGCTGGATGGTGTTACTGGGCTTCTTCTACAGATTGAGGGAGACAACAGCGAGGCACTAACAGGACAACAATAGCTGTGCTGTGTCTGCACCCTGAGGCTCTGAGAATGCTCTGAGTCACTCCAGGTGGGGGTGGGGATGACCGGGTCCCGAGAGACGCTAGCTTTCTGGGGTTTTATCTTTCACCTCCGGTTTTTACACCCTTTCCGCTGCTCCTGGCTTGCTGCCAAGACTGAGTATCCACAATGGGTAAAAGTCTTTTTGGAGAAACAGAAGCTATCATACCCCTACCCTCTCCGGTCCAGGTTGTGTGAGCTGCCTGTCTTGCTCTTGCTCCTTGCCCTCATTCTGTGCCCAGTCTGTTCATCACCTCCCCCGAGCAAACACAGACCTCTGGCGAATTTCACGGATGTCTTCTGTTGGCGATTATTTGTGGGTTTCTTTTCTGGTCAAGCATTAATTCTGAGGCTTGTCATGAAGTAAGTCAATGCAAACAAGATTAGAAGGGAAGTAACAAATTGGGAAAACATTTTTACGGGTAAATGTTCTGATAAAGGCCTCACCGCCAAAATATACAGATAATTGACTTTAATTTATAAGAAATCAAGCCATTCTCCAATTGATAAATGGTCAAAGGATATGAACAGACAATTTGCATATGATGAAATTAAAACTATTTCCACTCATATAAAAGAGTGTTCCAAATCACCATTGATCAAAGAAATGCAAATTAAGACAACTCCTGTCAGATTGGCTAAGATGACAAGAACAAATAACAATGAATGTTGGAAGGACTGTGGGAAAACTGGGACACTGATGCATTGTTGGTGAAGTTGTGAAAGAATCCAACCATTCTGGAGAACAATCTGGAATATGCCCAAAAAGTTATCAAAATGTGCATACCCTTTGACCCAGCAGTGCTACTACTGGGCTTATATCCCAAGGAAATACTAAAGAAGGGAAAGGGACCTGTATGTGCCAAAATGTTTATGGCAGCTCTTTTTGTATTGGCTAGAAACTGGAAAATGAATGGATGCCCATCATTTGGAGAATGGTTGGGTGAATTATGGTATATGAATGTTATGGAATAGTATTGTTCTGTAAGAAATGACCAACAGGAGGAATACAGAGGGGCTTGGAGAGACTTACATCAACTGATGCTGAGTGAAATGAGCAGAACTAGGAGATCATTATACACTTCAACAATGATACTGCATAAGGTTGTATTCTGATGGAAGTGGAGATCTTCAACATAGAGAAGAGTTAATTTAATTCCAATTGATCAATGATGGACAGAATCAGCTACATCCAGAAAAGGAACACTGGGAAATGAGTGTAAACTGTGAGCTTTTTTTGGGTTTGTTTGTTTTTTTGTTTTTCTTCCCAGATTATTTTTACCTTCCAAATACAATTCTTCCTTTGCAACAACAACAACAAAATTCTGTTCAGCACATATATATTGTACCTAGGATATACTGTAAAATATTTAATATGTATGGGAATGCCTGCCATCTAGGGGAGGGGGTGGAGGGAAGGAGGGGTAAAAATTTGGAACAGAAGGGAGTGCAAGGGATAATGTAAAAAAAAAAAATTACGAATGCTTATGTATTGTCAAAAAAAAGTTATAATTATAAAAATTAATTAAAAAATCATAAACATATATCACATAAAAAAAGAAAAATAAATTTTAAAAAGGAAGAGATTGGTGAAGGATATGAAGAAAAATTGATTTATGGCAGGAAAAAAGTAAGTAAAAAAGATAAATATAATGTGGAAATGGTGGGAAAAATCCTAAAGAGACTTAGAGTGAGAAGAAAATTCTCTTTTTAAAGAAATGAATGTAAAGCACTTAAAAAAACAAAGTTTTTAATGCTTTCCACCATCCTATCACATGAGATTGGAAATAACTTCGCTTTATTCTAGCATGGCATGTGTATTCTGTTTAGGATTAATAGAGTAACTCCCTGACTTGACCTCCAGCTACATGTAGTAAGATTACTAAATGTTTCCTTTTTAAATTTCCTGCTTAATCCTACTGAATTTCAGTTATCCGACTGGAAAAAACAGAAGCACTGTTAGGTTTACAATATACAATGAAAGTTTCAATAAAATTTAAGGCCAATCTATACTAATACCATCCAAACTGCCAAAGTCATGGTACAATTCTTACACAGGGTTTCTTAGTAAAGTGAGAGAAAGTGAGACTATGAAATCAATACTTTGGCATAAAGTTTATATTTGGTAATACTAAAGAAGGCATTCTTTCTTTCTTTCTTTTTTTTTTTTTTTTTTTTTGAGGCTGGGGTTAAGTGACTTGCCCAGGGTCACACAACTAGGAAGTGTTAAGTGTCTGAGATCAGATTTGAACTCGGGTCTTTCTGAATTCAGGGCTGGTGCTCTATCCACTGCACCACCTAGCTGCCCCTAAGACAGCATTCTTTCAAAAAGATGCTTATAAACTTCTTGTTATTCAGTCATTTTTCAGCTGTGTTTCTTCATTTGGAATTTTCTTTTTTTTTTTTTTTTTTTTTCAACACTAGTCCATTTTAATCTGTGCTAATTTTTTTTCTTTTTCCACAAAGATACTTTTTTTCCCCCCAAGGACTCTGGGAAAAAACCAAAAAATTGCTTATTTTGAAGTAATGTAATTTTAACTCACATTATACAATGCAGGATGGTTATACTTTTTATCTGTTAAGCTATAAATATCATTGATTTTTAAAAGATTTTAAACTTCTAAAACAATACCTCAAATGACAATTTGATTATATAAATGAATTGTTGAATATTTCTAACTTCTAAAAGAGACTTCAGTATACCCTGAATTTTAATGGGAAAGCTTCCAAATACCTCATGGTTAAGAATCTGATAGTAACTTATTTAGTTATTTGAGGGTATGGTAAGTTTTCTGTCCATTCTTTCCCATTCCTTTTTACCAAAACCCACGTCTTCCTTACTTTTATTTTTTATAATTTTTATTATATATTTTTTCATAATATTATCCCTTGTATTCATTTTTCCAAATTATCCCCCCCTCCCTCTACTCCCTACCCCCGATGACAGGCAATCCCATACATTTTACATGTGTTACAATATAACCTAGATACAATACATGTGTGTAAATCCAATTTTCTTGTTGCACAATAAGCATTAGATTCCAAAGGTACATGGAACCTGGGCAAACAGATATTAGTGCTAACAATTTACATTCACTTCCCAGTGTTTCTTCTCAGGGTGTAGCTACCTCTGTCCATCATTGATCAAATGGAAGTGAGTTGGATCTTCTTTATGTTGAAGATTTCCACTACGATCAGAATATATCCTCATACAATATAATTTGTTGAAGTGTACAGTGATCTTCTGGTTCTGCTCATTTCACTCAGCATCAGTTGATGTAAGTCTCTCCAGGCCTCTCTGTATTCCTCCTGCTGGTCATTTCTTACAGAGCAATAATATTCCAGAACCTTCATAATTTACCCAACCATTCTCGAACTGATGGACATCCATTCATCTTCCAGTTTCTAGCTACAACAAAAAGAGCTGCCACAAACATTTTGGCACATATAGGTCTCTTTCCACTCTTTAGTATTTCTTTGGGATATAAGCCCAGTAGTAGCACTGCTGGGTCAAAGGGTATGCACAGTTTGACAACTTTTTGGGCATAGTTCCAAATTGCTCTCCAGAATGGCTGGATTTTTTCACAACTCCACCAGCAATGTATTAGTGTCCCAGTTTTCCCACATCCCCTCCAACATTCATCATTATTTGTTCCTGTCATCTTAGCCAATCTGACAGGTGTGTAGTGGTATCTCAGAGTTATCTTAATTTGCATTTCTCTGATCAGTAGTGATTTGGAACACTCTTTCATGTGAGTGGATATAGTTTCAATTTCTTCATCTGAGAATTGTCTGTTCATATCCTTTGACCATTTATCAATTGCAGAATGGCGAACCATTCTTATAAATTTTCTTATAAATTAGGGTCAGTTCTCTATATATTTTGGAAATGAGACCTTTGTCAGAACCTTTGCTTTTAAAAATATTTTCCCAATTTGTTACTTCCCTTCTAATCTTGTTTGCATTATTATTGTTTGTACAGAAACTTTTTAGTTTGATGTAATCAAAATCTTTTATTTTGTGTTCAATAATGATCTCTAGTTCTCCTCTGGTCATAAATTCCTTCCTCCTCCACAAGTCTGAGAGGTAGACTATCCTCTGTTCCTCTAATCTATTTATTATCTCACTCTTTATGCCTAAATCATGGACCCATTTTGATCTTATCTTGGTATATGTTGTTAAGTGTGGATCCATATCTAATTTCTGCCATATTAATTTCTAGTTTTCCCAACAGTTTTTTCCAAATAATGAATTTTTATCCCTAATGTTCGTATCTTTGGGTTTGTCAAAGACTAGATTGCTATAGATGGACCCATTTTTGTCCTTTGTATCTAATCTGTTCCACTGATCTACCGGTCTATTTCTTAGCCAATACCAAATGGTTTTGGTGATTGCTGCTATATAATATACCTTTAGATCAGGTACACTTAAACTACCTTCCTCTGAGTTTTTTTTTTTTTTTTTTCATTATTTCCCTTGCAATTCTCGACCTTTTATTCTTCCATATGAATTTTGTTGTTATTTTTTTCTAGGTCACTGAAATAGTTTCTTGGGAGTCTGATTGGTATAGCACTAAATAAATAGATTAGTTTGGGGAGTATTGTCATCTTTATTATATTCGCTCGGCCTATGCAAGAGCACTGAATGTCTTTCCAATTATTTAAATCTGACTTTATTTTTGTGGCAAGTGTTTTGTAATTTTTCTCATATAATTCCTGACTTTTCTTTGGTAGATGGATTGCCAAATACTTTATACTGTCAACATTTGTTTGGAATGGAATTTCTCTTTGTATCTCTTGCTGTTGCATTTTGTTAGTGATATATAAAAATGCCGAGGATTTATGTGGATTTATTTTGTATCCTGCCATTTTGCTGAAATTTTGAATTATTTCTAGTAGCTTTTTAGCAGAGACTTTGGGGTTCTCTATGTATACCATCCTGTCATCTGCAAAGAGTGATAGTTTGATTTCCTCATTTCCTACTCTAATTCTTTGAATCTCTTTCTCAGCTCTTATTGCCGAGGCTAGCGTTTCTGGTACCATATTGAATAGTAATGGTGATAGTGGGCAACCTTGTTTCATTCCTGATCTTACTGGGAAAGGTTGCAGTTTATTTCTATTGCATATTATGCTTACTGAAGATCTTAAATATATGCTCCTGATTATTCTAAGGAATAATCCATTTATTCTTATACTTTCAAGAGTTTTTAGTAGGAATGGATGTTGGATTTTGTCAAATGCTTTTTCTGAATCTATTGAGATGATCATATGGTTCTTATTAATTTGATTATTAATATGGTCAATTATACTAATAGTTTTCCTATTATTAAACCAGCCCTGCATTCCTGGAATAAATCCTACTTGATCATAGTGTATTATCCTGGAGATGATTTTCTGAAGTCTTTTTGCTAATATCTTATTTAAGATTTTAGCATCAATATTCATTAAGGAAATTGGTCTATTATTTTCTTTCTCAGTTTTCGATCTACCTGGTTTAGGTATCAGTACCATGTCTGTGTCATAAAAGGAGTTTGGTAGGACTCCATCCCCTATTTTTTCAAATAATTTATATAACATTGGGGCTAATTGTTCTTTAAATGTTTGGTAGAATTCACATATGAATCCATCTGGTCCTGGGGATTTTTTCCTGGGGAGTTGATTAATAGCTTGTTCTATTTCTTTTTCTGAAATGGGACTATTTAAGCAATTTATCTCCTCTTCTCTTAATCTAGGGAGCCTATATTTTTGGAGGAAGTCATCCCTTTCACTTAAGTTATCAAATTTATTGGCATAAAGTTGGGCAAAGTAACTCCTTATTATTTCTCTAATTACCTCTTCATTGGTGTAAAGATCCCCCTTTTCATTTGTAAGACTAACAATTTGATTTTCCTCTTTCTTTTTTCTGATCAAATTTACCAAAGGTTTATATGTTTTATTGGCTTTTTCATAAAACCAACTCTTGGTTTTATTTATTAATTCAATAGTTTTTTTTTTTACTTTCAATATTATTGATTTCATCTTTTAATTTTTATATTTAAAGTTTAATTTTTGGTTGGGGGTTTTTAATTTGGCCTTTTTCTAGCTTTTTAAGTTGCAAGCCCAATTCTTTAATATTCTTTTTCTCTATTTTCTTCAAATAAGCCTCTCAAGATATAAAATTTCCCCTTATTACTGCTTTAGCTGCATCCCAAAGATTTTGGTATGATATCTCATCATTGTCATTATCTTGGGTGAAATTATTAATTGTTTCTATAATTTGCTGTTTCACTCAGTCATTCTTTAAGACGAGATTGTTCATTTTCCAATTACTTTTTGGGCTATTTAACCCTAACTTTTTTCTGAATGTAGCTTTTTATTGCATTGTGATCTGAGAAGAAGGCATTTATTATTTCTGCCTTCCTACATTTAATTTTGAGATCTTTATGTCCTAATATATGGTCTATTTTTTTTAGGATCCATGAACTGCTGAGAAGAAAGTATATTCCTTTCTATTGCCATTCAGTTTTCTCCATAGGTCTATCATACCTAGTTTTTCTAATGTTCTATTTACTTTTTTAATTTCTTTCTTATTTGTTTTGTGGTTTGATTTGTCTAAATCAGGGAGTGCAAGATTGAGATCACCCACTATTATAGTTTTACTATAATTTACTATAATTACTTTAATACTACTAATACTATTACTGTCTATTTCTTCTTGCCATTCTCTTAACTTTTCCTTTAGAAAGTTAGATGCTATACCACTTGGTGCATATATGTTTAGTATTCATATGGCTTCATTATTTATGCTACCTTTCAGCAGGATATAGTTTCCTTCCTTATCTTTTTTAACTAGATCAACTTCTGCTTTTGCTTGATCTGAGATAAGGATAGCTACCCCTGCTTTTTTGGCTTTACCTGAAGCATAATAGGCTCTGTTCCAATCTTTTACCTTTACTCTGTATGTATCTCCCTGCTTTAAGTGTGTTTCCGTAAACAACATATTGTAGGGTTCTGACTTTTGATCCAGTCTGCTATCCGTCTCCATTTGATGGGAGCGTTCATCCCATTCACATTTACAGTTAAAATTACTAATTCTGTATTTCCTGCCATCCTATTATCCCCAGATTATGATTTTTCCCTTGACCCCCCTGATCCCCCTCCTAGATATTTAATTTACAGATCCCCCTTGTGACACGCAGTCCTCCCTTTTTTTAGTATCCCTCCCCCCTCCCTCCAAGTCCCTTCACTTATTCTCCTTTTCCTTTTCCCTTTTCCTCTCCCCCCTTTTAATGAGGTGAGAGAGAATTCTCTGAAAAACAAATATGTTAATCATTTACTCTTTGAGCCTTTTCTGATGAGAGTAAGATTCACACAATGATTCTCCCCCTCACTACATTCCCTCAGATATGTTGTATTTTCTATGCCTCTTCCTGGGATGTAGTTTCCCTTTTTTTATCATTCCTTCCCCTTTTTCTGAACCGACCTCCTTCCCTTTACTACACCCCTCTTTTTTTTCTTTTATATCAGTAAAATCAAATTATCCATGAGTACTTTTTATATACCCACAACATAGTTACAGTTCTCAAGGGTTCTGTGTATCTTTTTCTGTTTCTCTTCAGTCTTGTGGATGTAGATCAAATTTTTTGTTTAAGTCTGTTTTTTTTCTTAGAAACATATAGAATTCCTCTATTTCATTGAATGACCATCTTCTTCGATGGAAAAAGATGCTAAACTTAGCTGGGTAGTTCATTCTTGGTTGCAGTCCTTGATCTTTTGCCTTACAGAATATCAGGTTCCAGGCCCTTCTATCTTTTAATGTGGAGGCAGCCAGATCTTGAGTGACCCTTATTGTGGTACCTTGGTATTTAAATTGTTTTTTTCTAGCTGCTTGCAGGATTTTCTCCTTTGTGTGGTAATTCTGCAGCTTAGCCACAATATTCCGTGGTGTTCTTTTTTTAGGGTCTATTTCAGAAGGAGTTCAGTGAATTCTTTCCACATCTACTTTCCCTTCTGTTTCCATTATTTCTGGACAGTTCTCTTTGATACTCCAGCTTCTCATTTTTTTTGTTTTGTTTGACTGATTCTTGGGTTCTCTGTGAATCTTTCATTTCTATTTGTTCCATCCTGACTTTTAAGGAGTTATTTTCTTCTTTCATAGTTTTTAGTTCTTTTTGTAAATGCCCAATTTCGTTTTTAAATGAATTATTTTGCTCTATTGAATTTTTTTTCCATTTCCCTATTTTTTTTTGAGAATTATTTTCTTTTTCCAATTCAGAAATTCTATTTTCTTGAGACTTTTTTATCTTTTCCAATTCAGAAATCCTACTTTCCTGTGATTTTTTAACCTTTTCTAATTCACAAATTTTGTTTCCCTGCATCTCCTGTGAATTCTTTATTTTTTCCAACTCCAATTTCAGGACGTTGTTATTCTCTATCATTGCTTCCCTTTCCTTTCCCCATTTTTCGTCAAACTCTCTTAACTTTTTAATAGTCTCTTCTAGGAGAGAGTTATGTGATGGGGGGCAGGAATCATTCCCTTTGGGTTGTTATCTGCTGATTCTCTGCTGTTACCTTCCTAGGGGTTGGATACCTGCTCTTTCTCTGTGTAGAAGGAATCTATAGTTTTTCTTGCTTTTTTGTACATACTTTAAACATCTTTTGGGGTCTGTCCCTGGGTTAGGAAATTATTTATTTACTTCTTTAACAGCTTCCTCCCAGACTGGATTGATGCAGTGCCTCTTGTGCCTGAGCTAAGAGAGATCTCTGGGAGAGAGTTCCCCACCCCCTCCCTGAAAGTGCCTCAGAGGTGATCAGCACTGCTGTGCCTTGAGGGCGTTGTGTTCTAGCTGCTTCCCTGAGGTTTGAGATTGAACAGTAAAGACGGCACAAAGCCCAGCCTATGCATCCCGGTGGGGCATGGATGTCTGCAGCAGGTGTGGTGAAAAGCCCCTACACTCAAACTGGAAATGTCTGCCAGAAATCGTGGTCCCTAGTTCAAAGGTTCTGCTTCTCTGGGATTTCCAGAGCTGAGTTCCACACCCTCCAGCTGAGCTAGGCAGTGTGTGTTGCCTTGGGCCATATCTACCCACTTCTCAATCTCTTAACTAGTCTCAGGTGGGAGCTAGGGGCCACACCCCCCAGTGCTGAGATCTGCTGAGTCACCCCCAGGATCTGGGAAGATCCAATCTATCTTTGAATTTTTAAAGTAGTTTAGCTTTCTCTTCTGAACTGCTATATTATAAGCAGATAACAGCTAACAGCCTGTGACTGATTCCTTTATCTCAGTGGCTTCTCTGATCCCAGAACCCTTCCCAGCGCGATCAGTGCAGTATGCTAGCACCTGGCCGTCTGTTCTGGCCTCTCTTCTTCCTCCCCTGGGAACTGACCTTTTCTGTTGAAACTCCAGATTCTCTTCAGCTGGTAAGTCTTGCTTCCAGTCCTTGTGGTATCTATCAGTCCAATGCTATTTCTGAGGCTGATTTATCTAATTGATTGTGAGGGAGTAAGGACGTTCAAAGAGTTGTGTTTTTCTTCTCTGCCATCTTGTCTCCGCCTCCCATTTGGAATTTTCTTGACAAAGATTACAGGGATTATTACACCAAGGATGAAATAGGGTGAAGAGGAAAATTGAGTAAAAAGTAAAGACTCTACTTGAATAGCTAGGTGGGGCAATGACTAGAGATACAAAATTATTGTTCAATCCTTTCAATCATGTCCCACAATCCTTTCATCCCATTTGGAATATTCTTGATCATTTTGTTCTCCAGGTCATTTTACAGAGGAGGAACTAAGGTAAATTGGAGTGACTTGTCCAGGGTCATTCATCTAGAAAATGCCTGAGGCAGATTTGAACACACATCGATGAAACTTCTGAATTCCAGGAAGTGCATTCTGTTCACTATGCCACTTAGCTGCCCTGCAGTCAGGAAGACCTCTGTTAAAATTTTGCCTTAAATACTTACTAACTGTGTGACTCTGGGCAAACCATTTAACCCTGTTAGCATGTTTCCTCATCTGTAAAATGAACTCCAAAGAAAATGGCAAACCACACATTTAACTTTGGAAGAAAACTGTAAATGGAGTCAACAATGAATCAAACGAGACTTAAACAACTGAATAACAACAAAGGGTTCACTATATATGCAAATTTCAATCTATAATACTGTGAAGAAGCTATTTTATGGGAGTGTCCCTTATGTAGTTTTTTTTTTCCTTTATTAAATCATTTTGACATTTTACTTTTTAAAATGTGTGTGTATATAATGTGTATGTATACACACACACACACACACACACACACACACACACACATATATATATATATAATGTATGCATGCTTATATTGTATAGGATAGCCAAAATTTTATCTTGCTTTGGTATTCTTTTAGGCTCCCTCTCATTCTAGTAAGTGTAAAAGTAGGTTTATAAGTAGCAAGTATAAAATAACAATAGTAGGAAGTAAGATTGCTTAGATGCAGCTAGTCATAACCCTAGGCAGATTGCAATGTATGACCTCTAATCCCAGCCCTACCCTGCCTCTTTCCTCTCCCAATTTTGCCCATAGCCCCACCTTCCTGGGGGAGATCAAAGACTTCAGTGTACATGTGCTGCTGTTCCATTCTCTGTCCCCAGTCTAAACTACCCTGTTCTAAAAGCTCTCTGCAGAAACTTTACATCTATCCTGGGAAAATGTCTAAGGCTTCCCCCAATCTCTCCCCTTATCCATGAAAACTAATACATGAAAATGTTGATTAAAAGTTGAGTTTTTTAGAGTAGGCAAAGGGTCTGTGTTTTGTGGCAAACTTCCTGAAGAAATAGAGGCAGAGCTCATATGTGGGTGCCATTTTTTTTTTTTTTTTTTTTTTTTTTATGGTTAGTGGGAAAGAAGAAGTTTCTTTCCCCCTATAAAATATAGACACAAAGGGCAGAGCCAAGATGGCGGAGAAGATACACGTGATTTTGTGAGCTCCCTTCTTCCCTCAATAATAACGCTGGATTGATAGAAACCACAAGGACTAGAAGCATGACTTACCAGCTGATGAGAAACTTGAGTTTCAACAGAAAAGGTCGGTTCCCAGGGGAGGAAGAAGAAAGGCCAGCACAGATGGTTGGGTGCTGGCAAGCTGCACCGATCCCGCTGGGGAAAACTCTGGGATCAGAGAAGCCACTGAGATAGAAGAATCTGGCACAGGCTGTTAGCTCTTCTCTGCTTATAAATAGCAGTTCAGGAGAGAAATCAAGCTACTTTAAAATATAAAGCCAGATACTACAACGACCCCAATCCGCAAGTGACCTAAAAGATCTCAGCACAACTGTGAAGCCTCCATCTGCAGTCTGGGATTTCACCTTGGGGTAGTTAAGAGTCTAAATAGCGGGGACACAGCCCAAGGCACCATCTAATTCACATAGTGCCTGGCTAGGCCAGAGGCTGTAGAACTCAGCCACAGAAGTCCCAGAGAAGCGGAACTTTTGAAATAGGGACCGCGGTTTCTGGGGAGACACTGCCAGTTTGAGAGCAGGGGCTTTTCACATCAGCTGCTGACATCCCTGCCCCATCAGGACGCATTGGCTGAGCTTTATGTCGCCTTTACTGTTCAGTCTTAAACCTCAGGGAAGTCTCTAAGACACCCAGCAGGGTCCTTCACTGGGCAACCCTCACAGCTAAGCCATACTAATCACCTCTGAGGCACTTCCAGGGAGGGGGAGGGGAACTCTCTCCCAAAGCTCTCTCTTAGCTCAGGTGCAGGAGCTGCTGCATCCATCCAGTCTGGGAGGAAGCTGGTAAGGAAATAAATAAATAATTTCCTACTCCAAGGACAGACCCCAAAAGATTTTTTAAATATGAATAAAAAGCTAAAGAGAACCATTGATTCCTTCTACACAGAGAAAGAGCGGGTATCCAACCCCTAGGAAGGTAACAGCAGAGAGTCAGCAGATAACAACCTAAAGGGGAACGATATCTGCCCACCATCACATAACTCTCTCCTAGAAAAGACTATTAAAAAGTTAAGAGAGTTTGAAGAAAAATGGGGAAAGGAAAGGGAAGCTATGATAGAGAATAACAACGTTCTGAAATTGGAGTTGGAAAAAATAAAGAATTCACAGGAGGGGCAGCTAGGTGGCGCAGTGGATAGAGCACCAGCCTTGAATTCAGGAGGACTCCAGTTCAAATCTGGTCTCAGACACTTAACACTTCCTAGCTGTGTGACTCTGGGCAAGTTACTTAACCCCAGCCTCAAAAAAAAAAAAAAAAAAAAAAAAAAAAAAAAAAAAAAAAAGAATTCACAGGAGATGCAGGGAAACAAAATTTGTGAATTAGAAAAGGTAAAAAAAAAATCACAGGAAAGTAGGATTTCTGAATTGGAGAAGATAAAAAAATCTCAAAGTAGGATTTCTGAATTGGAAAAAGAAAATAATTCTCAAGAAAGTAGGATTTCTGAATTGGAAAAAGAAAATAATTCTTTAAAAAAATTCGAAAATGGAAAAAATTCAATAGAGAAAAATAATTCATTTAAAAACTCAATTGGGGATATACAAAAAGAACTAAAAAATGTGAATGAACAAAATAACTCATTAAACATCAGGATGGAACAAATAGAAATGAATAGAATAGAATTCATTGAGAACCCAAGAATCAGTCAAACAAAACAAAAAAAAAAAAAAAAAAAATGAAAAGCTGGAGAATAACGTCAAATACTTACTGGGGAAATCTGTAGACCTGGAAAATAGATCTAGGAGAGATAATCTGAGGATCATTGGACTTCCGGAAAACTATGACCAAAAAAAGAGCCTAGATTTTATTATACATGAAATCATCAAAGAGAACCATCCAGAGATAATAGAAATGGAAGGGAATATAGGCGTGGAAAGAATTCATCGAACACCTTCTGAAAAAGACCCTACTAAAAGAAGTCCATGGAATATTGTGGCTAAGCTGCAGAATTACCTCACAAAGGAAAGAATATTGCAAGCAGCTAGAAAAAAGCAATTCAAATATCAAGGGGCCACAATAAGGGTCACTCAAGATCTGGCTGCCTCCACATGAAAAGATTGAAGGGCCTGGAACCTGATATTCTGAAAGGTAAAAGATCAAGGATTGCAACCAAGAATAAACTACCCAGCTAAGTTTAGCGTTTTCGTCCATGCAAGAAGATGGTCATTCAATGAAACAGAGGAATTCCATATGTTTCTAAGAAAAAAACCAGATTTAAACAAAAAATTTCATCTACATCCACAAGACTGAAGAGAAACAGAAAAAAGGTACACAGAACCCTTGAGAACTGTATCTCTGTTGTGGATATATAGAAAGTCTGCATGGATAATTTGATTTTACTGATATAAAAAAGGGGTGAGTAGTAAAGGGAAGGGGGTAGTATCAGAAAAAGGGGAAGGAGTGATAAAAAGAGGGAAACTATATCCCAGGAAGAGGCATAGAAAATACACCATATCTGAGGGAATTTGGGGAGGGGGAGAAACACTGTGTGAATCTTCCTCTCATCAGAAGAGGCTCAAAGAGTAAATAATTGACATATTTGTTTTTCAGAGAATTCTCTCTCACCTCATTAAAAGGGGGGAGAGGAAAAGGGAAAGGGAAAAGGGGAATAAGGGAAGAGTACAAGAAAAGGGAAGGGACTTGGAAAGAGGGGTGAGGGATACTAAAAAAGCGAGTGCTGTGCATCACAAGTGGAGTATATAAATTAAATATTGGGGAAGGAGTTCAGGGGGGTCAAGGGAAAAAGCAGAATCTGGGAATAATATGATGGCAGGAAATACAGAATTAATAATTTTAACTGTAAATATGAATGGGACGAACTCTCCCATCAAATGGAGATGGATAGCAGACTGGATCAAAAGTCAGAACCCTACAATATGTTGTTTACAGGAAACACACTTAAAGCAGGGAGATACATACAGAGTAAAGGTAAAAGGTTGGAGCAGAATCTATTATGCTTCAGGTAAATCCAAAAAAGCAGGGGTAGCCATCCTTATCTCAGATCAAGCAAATGCAGAAGTTGATCTAGTTAAAAAAGATAAGGAAGGAAACTATATCCTGCTGAAAGGTAGCATAGACAATGAAGCAATATCAATACTAAACATATATGCACCAAGTGGTATAGCATCTAACATTCTAAAGCAAAAGTTAAGAGAGTTGCAAGAAGAAATAGACAATAAAACTATAATAGTGGGAGATCTCAACGTTGCACTCTCAGATTTAGACAAATGAAACCACAAAACAAATAAGAAAGAAATTAAAAAAGTAAATAAAACATTACAAAAACTAGGTATGATAGACCTATGGAGAAAACTTAATGGCAATAGAAAGGAATATACTTTCTCCTCAGCAGTTCATGGATCCTATACAAAAATTGACTATATATTAGGACATAAAGATCTCAAAATTAAATGTAGGAAGGCAGAAATAATAAATGCCTTCTTCACAGATCACAATGCAATAAAACTATATTCAGTAAGAAGTTAGGGGTAAATGAATCAAAAAGTAATTAGAAACTGAATAATCTCATCTTAAAGAATGACTGGGTGAAACAGCAAATTATAGAAACAATTAATAATTTCTCCCAAGATAATGACAATGATGAGATATCATACCAAAATCTGTGGGATCCAGCTAAAGTGGTAATAAGGGGAAATTTTATATCTTTATAGGCTCATTTGAACAAAATAGAGAAAGAGAGATTAACGAATTGGGCCTGCACCTTAAAAAGCTAGAAAAAGGCCAAATTAAAAACCCCCAACCAAAAAATCAAACTTGAAATACAAAAAGTAAAAGGAGAAATCAATAATATTGAAAGTAAAAAAAAAACTATTGAATTAATAAATAAAACCAAGAATTGGTTTTATGAAAAAGCCAATAAAATACATAAACCTTTGGTAAATCTGATCAGAAAAAGGAAAAAGGAAAATCAAATTGTCAGTCTTACAAATGAAAAGGGGATCGTTCCACCAATGAAGAGGAAATTAGAGAATTAATAAGGACTTACTTTGCCCAACTTTAGGCCAATAAATTTGTGACTTTCTCCAAAAATATAGGCTTCCTAGATTAACAGAGGAAGAAATAAATTGCTTAAATAGTCCCATTTCAGAAAAAGAAATAGAAAAAGCTATTAATCAACTCCCCAGAAAAAATCCCCAGGACCAGATGGATTTACATGTGAATTCTACCAAACATTTAAAGAACAATTAGCCCCACTTTTATATAAATTATTTGAAAAAATAGGGGATGAAGGAGTCCTACCAAACTCCTTTTATAACACAGACATGATACTGATACCTAAACCAGGTAGATCGAAAACTGAGAAAGAAAATTATAGACCAATTTCCTTAATGAATATTGATGCTAAAATCTTCTTTTTTTCTGGGAACAGTTCTAATTATTATTTCTTTATTTTTTTAATTTTAATTTTATTTTATAATTATAACATTTTTTTGACAGTACATATGCATGGGTAATTTTTTACAACATTATCCCTTGCACTTACTTCTGTTCAGATTTTTTCCCTTCCTCCCCCAACCCCCTCCCCCAGATGGCAAGCAGTCTTATATATTTTAAATATATTACAGTATATTCTAGATACAATATATGTGTGTAGAACCAAATTTTTTGTTGCACAGGAAGAATTGGATTCAGAATTCAGAATCATTAATCAATTGGAATTGGATTAGCTCTTCTCTATGTTGAAGAAATCCACTTCCAAAAGCATACATCCTCATACAGTATCATTGTTGAAGTGTATAATGATCTTCGGGTTCTGCTCGTTTCACTCAGCATCAGTTGATGTAAGTCTCTCCAAGCCTCTCTGTATTCATCCTGTTGGTCATTTCTTATAGAACAATAATATTCCATAACATTCATATACCATAGTTTACCCAACCATTCTCCAATTGATGGACATCCATTCATCTTCCAGCTTCTAGCCACTATGAAAAGGGCTGCCACAAACATTTTGGCACATACAGAGCCCTTTCCCTTCTTTAGTATTTCCTTGGGGTATAAGCCCAGTAGTAGCACTGCTAGGTCAAAGAATATGCACATTTTGATAACTTTTTGGGCATAATTCCAGATTGCTCTCCAGTATGGTTGGATTCTTTCACAACTCCACCAACAATGCATCAGTGTCCCAGTTTTCCCACAGCCCCTCCAACATTCATCATTATTTGTTCCTGTCATCATAGCCAATCTGACAGGTGTGTAATGATACCTCAGAGTTGTCTTAATTTGCATTTCTCTGATCAATAGTGATTTGGAACACTCTTTCATATGAGTGGAAATAGTTTTAATTTCATCATCTGAAAATTGTCTGTTCATATCCTTTGACCATTCATCAATTGGAGAATGGCTTGATTTCTTATAAATTAAAGTCAATTCTCTGTATATTTTGGAGATGAGGCCTTTATCAGAATCTTTAACTGTAAAATTTTTTCCCAATTTGTTACTTCCCTTCTAATCTTGTTTGCATTAGTTTTGTTTGTGCAGAAACTTTTTAATTTGGTGTAATCAAAATTTTCTATTTTGTGATCAATAATGGTCTCTAGTTCTCCCATGGACACAAACTCCTTCCTCCTCCACAAGTCTGAGAGGTAAACCATCCCATGTTCCTCCAATTTATTTATGATTTCGTTCTTTATGCCTAAATCTTGGACCCATTTTGATCTAATCTTAGTATGTAGTGTTAAATGTGGGTCCATGCCTAGTTTCTGCCATACTAATTTCCAGTTTTCCCAGCAGTTTTTGTCAAATAATGAATTGTTATCCCAAGATTTGGGATCTTTGGGTTTATCAAACACTAGATTGCTATTTTTATTCACTATCTTGCCCTGTGAACCTAACCTATGCCACTGATCAACTAGTCTATTTCTTAGCCAATACCAAATGGTTTTGGTGACTGTTGCTTTATAATATAGCTTTAAATCAGGTACACTTAGACCACCTTCCTCTGACTTTTTTTTCATTAGTTCCCTTGCAATTCTCGACCTTTTATTCTTCCATATGAATTTTGTTGTTATTTTTTCTAGGTCATTAAAATAGTTTCTTGGGAGTCTGGTTGGTGTAGCACTAAATAAATAGATTAGTTTGGGGAGTATTGTCATCTTGATTATATTCACTCGGCCTATCCAAGTGCACTGAATGTATTTCCAATTATTTAAATCTGACTTTATTTTTGTGGCAAGTGTTTCATAATTTTGCTCATATAATTCCTGACTCTCCTTTGATAGATATATTCCCAAATATTTTATACTATCGACTGTTATTTTGAATGGAATTTCTCTTTGTATCTCTTGCTGTTGGATTGTGTTGGTAATGTATAAAAATCCTGAGGATTTATGTGGATTTATTTTGTATCCTGCGATTTTGCTAAAATTCTGAATTATTTCTAATAGCTTTTTAGCAGAGTCTTTGGGGTTCTCTAAGTATACCATCATGTCATCTGTGAAAAGTGACAATTTGATTTCTTCATTTCCTACTCTAATTCCTTGAATCTCTTTCTCAGCTCTTATTGCCGAGGCTAGCGTTTCTAGTACTATATTGAATAGTAATTGTGATAGTGGGTAACCTTGTTTCACTCCTGATCTTACTGGGAAAGGTTGCAGTTTATTTCTATTGCATACTATGCTTACTGACGGTCTTAAATATATGCTCCTTATTATTTTAAGGAATAGTCCATTTATTCCTATACTCTCAAGCGTTTTTAGTAGGAATGGATGCTGGATTTTATCAAATGCTTTTTCTGCATCTATTGAGATGATCATATGGTTTTTATTAATTTGATTATTAATATGGTCAATTATACTAATAGTTTTCCTACTATTAAATCAGCCCTGCATTCCTGGTATAAATCCCACTTGGTCATAGTGTATTATCCTGGGGATGATTTTCTGAAGTCTATTTGCTAATATCTTATTTAAGATTTTAGCATCAATATTTATTAAGGTAATTGGTCGATAGTTTTCTTTCTCAGTTTTTGATCTACCTGGTTTAGGTATCAGTACCATGTCTGTGTCATAGAAGGAATTTGGTAGGACTCCTTCAATCCTTATTTTTTCAAATAGTTTACATAGCATTGGAGTACTTGTTCTTTAAATGTTTGGTAGAATTCACATGTAAATCCATCTGGTCCTGGGGATTTTTTCTTAGGAAGTTGGTTAATAGCTTGTTCTATTTCTTTTTCTGAGATGGGACTATTTAGGCTACTTACTTTTTCCTCTGTTAATCTGGGCAAGCTATATTTTTGAAGGTATTCTTCCATTTCATTTAAGTTATCGAATTTATCGGCATAAAGTTGAGCAAAGTAGCTCCTAACTATTGTTCTAATTTCCTCTTCATTAGTGGTGAGTTCACCCTTTTCATTTTCAAGACTATCAATTTGCTTTTTCTCTTTCCTTTTTTTAATCAGGTTTACTAAGGGTTTGTGTATTTTGTTGGTTTTTTCATAAAACTAACTCTTAATTTTATTAATTAATTCAATAGTTTTTTTTTACTTTCAGTTTTATTAATCTCACCTTTTATTTTTTTAATTTCAAGTTTTGTGTTTGTGTGGGGGTTTTTAATTTGTTCCTTTTCTAGCAATTTTAGTTGTAAGCCCAATTTGTTGGCCCTCTCTTTCTCTATTTTATGCAAGTAGGCCTCTAGAGATATAAAATTTCCCCTTATTACTGCTTTGGCTGTATCCCACACATTTTGGTATGATGTCTCATTATTGTCATTTTCTTGGGTGAAGTTATTAATTATGTCTATGATTTGCTGTTTTACCCAATCATTCTTTAGTATAAGATTATTTAGTTTCCAATTATTTTTTTGGTCTATTTTCCCCTGGCTTTTTATTAAATGTTATTTTGATTGCATTATGGTCTGAAAAGGATGCATTTACTATTTCTGCCTTACTGCATTTGATTTTGAGGTTTTTATGTCCTAGTATATGATCAATTTTTGTACAGGTTCCATGAACTGCTGAGTAGAAAGTATATTCCTTTCTGTCTCCATTTAGCTTTCGCCAAAGATCTATCATATCAAACTTTTCTAGTATTCTATTTACCTCTTTGACTTCTTTCTTAGTTATTTTGTGGTTTGATTTATCTAATTCTGAGAGTGCAAGGTTGAGATCTCCGCTATTATAGTTTTGCTATCTATTTCCTCTTGCAGCTCTCTTAATTTCTCTTTTAAGAATTTAGATGCTGCACCACTTGGTGCATATATGTTTAATATTGATACTGCTTCATTATTGATGCTGCCCTTTAGCAGGATATAATGCCCTTCCTCATCTCTTTTAATTAGATCAATTTTTGTTTTTGCTTGATCTGAGATGAGGATGGCTACCCCTGCTTTTTTGGCTTTGCCTGAAGCATAATAGATTCTCTTCCACCCTTTTACTTTTAGTTTGAATGTCTCACCCTGTTTCAGGTGTGTTACCTGTAAACAACATATAGTAGGATTCTGACTTTTAATCCAGTCTGCTAACTGCTTCCTCTTTATGAGGCAGTTTGCCCCATTCACATTTATGGTTAGAAGGACTAATTCTATATTGCTTGCCATCCTATTAACCCCTGCTTATGCTTTTCCCCTTTTTTTCCCGTTTACCCTCCTATCCAGTATTAAACTGGTGAACACCACTTGCTTTTCACAGCCCTCCCTTTTTAGGATCCTGCCCTTTTTTTACCCCTTTTCCTCGAAATTACTGTATTCCCTTCCCCTTAGCTTACTCCTTTCCTTTCACTTTTCAATGAAGTGGAAGAAGTTTCACCATAAATCGGATATGTCTATTGATACACGCTATGTTCATCTCCCTCCTTTCTTTCTCTCAAATATAATAGGTTATCTTTGTCTCTTCATGAGATGTAGTACCACCACTTTACACTTTTTTATGATATAATCTCCTTTCCACCTCTAGTTTCTAAGACAAATTGTACATATGTTCTTTACATATGTTTTTGGCAGAAGTATAGTTCTCAAGATTTATTTTTACCTTTTGAGAAATCTCTTGAGTTCTGTATTTGAAGATCAAACCTTTTATGTAGGTCTGTTTTTTTCATCAAAAATAGATGGAATTCATTTATTTCGTTAAATGTCCATTTTCTTCCCTGGAAAACGATGCTCATTCTTCCTGGGTAAGTTATTATTGGCTGCATACCAAGTTCCTTAGCCTTTCAGAATATCATGTTCCAGGCCCTGAGTTCTTTTAATGTGGACGCTGATAGATCCTGGGTTATCCTTATTGTGGATCCTCCATATCTGAATTGCTTTTTTCTAGCAGCTTCCAATATCTTTTCCTTTGTCTGATGGTTCTTGAACTTGGCCACTATGTTTCTTGGCGTTTTGATTTTAGGGTCCCTTTCAGTAGGTGATCGATGAATTTTTTCAATGTCTATTTTACCCTCTGTTTCCAGAATGTCTGGGTAGTTCTCTTTGATAATTTCCTCGAAAATGGTGTCCAAGCTCTTTTTTTACTCCCATTTTTCAGGGAGTCCGATTATTCTCAAATTGTCTCTCCTGGATCTGTTTTCTAGGTCTGTTGTTTTCTGGTAAGGTACTTGATTCTTTTCAATTGTTTCATTTCTCTGGTTTTGCTTGACTACCTCTTGGTTTCTCCTTGAGTCATTCATTTCTACTTGTTCCAGTCTAATTTTCAATGATGTATTTTCTTCACTCACTTTTTTTTATATCTCTTTGTAATTGTCCAATTGAGTTTTTATCTTCTATGGAATTTTTTTCCATTTTATCCATTTTATTTTTTAGAGAGCTGATTTCTTTTTCCAGCTCACTAATCCTGTTTTTCTTGGAGTTGTTTACCTTTTCCAGCTCACTAATCCTGTTTTCCTTGGAGTTGTTTACCTTTTCCAGCTCACTAATCTTGTTTCTCAATGATTTGATTTCTTTATCCACTCTGTCTTTGAATGCATGGGATGACTTCTCCAGGCTCTCTTTCCAAGCTTCCCTTTCCTTTTCCCATTTCTCTTCCACCTCTCTTGTGAGAGCCTTTTTGATTTCCTCTATGAGGTTCTTTTTTATTGAGGAGCAGCTTATTTCCCTCCCAGGGGATACATCTGGGGACAGTCTGTTCCTAGTCTCCTCAGCATCTGAAGTCTTCTCCCTCTCCACACAGAAGCTGTCAATGGTTAGAGTCCTTTTGAATTTTTTGTTCATTTTGTCAGAGCAGGAATCAAAGAAAAAAACTGACAAGAGAAACAATTGGTCTGTTTTGCGGGGGATGGGGCTGGATGGTATTAATGGGCTTCCTCTACAGACTGGGGGTAGGGAAGCAGAGAGCCACTAACAGAACAGCAATGACTGTACTGAGTCTGCACTCTGAAGCTCTGAGATCGCACCGAGTCAGTCCAGGTGGGGGTTGGGCGTGGCCGGGCTCTGAGAGAAGCTGGCTTTCTGGGGTTTTAATCTTCACCTCCGGTGTTTACACCCTCTCCACTGATCCTGGCTTGCTGCCAAGACAGAGCATCCACACTGGGGCAAAAGCCCTTTCACAGAAACAGCAGAGATCACACCCCTCCCCCTCTGGTCTGAGCTGTGTGAGCTGCCTGTCTTGCTCTGGCTGCCTGCCCTCAGTCTGTGCCCAGTCTGATTGACCCTCCCCCGAGCAAACACAGACCTTTTCTGGCGACTTTCAAGGATGTCTTCTCTTGGTGATTATTTGTGGATTTCTTTATGGGTCAAGCATTAAGTCAGAGGCTTTTCATGAAGTAAGTTCTGAGAGAAAACCAGGAGCTCAAGCAGCTGTCTGCCTCCATGCCACCATCTTGGCTGGAAGTCTGATGCTAAAATCTTAAATAAGATATTAGCAACAAGACTTCAGAAAATCATCCCCAGGATAATACCCTATGATCAAGTAGGATTTATACCAGGAATGCAGGGCTGATTTAATAGTAGGAAAACTATTAGTATAATTGACCATATTAATAATCAAATTAATAAAAACCATATGATCATCTCAATAGATGCAGAAAAAAGCATTTCATAAAATCCAACAGCGATTCCTACTAAAAACACTTGAGAATATAGGAATAAATGGACTATTCCTTAGAATAATCAGGAACATATATTTAAGACCGTCGTAAGCATAATATGCAATAGAAATAAACTGCAACCTTTCCCAGTAAGATCAGGAGTGAAACAAGGTTGCCCACTATCACCATTACTATTCAATATAGTACTAGAAACGCTAGCCTCGGCAATAAGAGCCGAGAAAGAGATTCAAGGATTTAGAGTAGGAAATGAGGAAATCACACTATCACTTTTTGCAGATGACATGATGGTATACTTAGAGAACCCCAAAGACTCTGCTAAAAAGCTACTAGAAATAATTCAGCATTTTAGCTAAGTTGCAGGATACAAAATAAATCCACATAAATCCTCAGCATTTTTATATATCACCAACAAAATGCAATAGCAAAAGATACAAAGAGAAATTCCATTCCAAACAAATGTTGAGAGTATAAAGTATTTGGGAATCCATCTACCAAAGAATAGTCAGGAATTATATGAGAAAAATTACAAAACACTTGCCACAAAAATAAAGTCAGATTTAAATAATTGGAAAGACATCCAGTGCTCTTGGATAGGCTGAGCGAATATAATAAAGATGACAATACTCCCCAAACTAATCTATTTATTTAGTGCTATACCAATCAGACTCCCAAGAAACTATTTTAATGACCTAGAAAAAATAACAACAAAATTCATATGGAAGAATAAAAGGTTGAGAATTGCAAGGGAAATAATGAAAAAAAAAACTCAGAGGAAGGTGGTTTAAGTGTACCTGATCTAAAGCTATATTATATAGCAGCAGTCACCAAAACCATTTGGAATTGGCTAAGAAATAGACCAGTCAATCAGTGGAACAGATTAGATACAAAGGACAAAAATGGGTCCATCTATAGCAATCTAGTCTTTGCCAAACCCAAAGATACCAACATTAGGGATAAAAATTCATTATTTGGAAAAAACTGTTGGGAAAACTGGAAATTAGTATGGCAGAAATTAGATATGGATCCACACTTAACACCATATACCAAGATAAGATCAAAATGGGTCCATGATTTAGGCATAAAGAATGAGATCATAAATAGATTAGAGTAACAGAAAATAGTCTACCTCTCAGACTTATGGAGGAGGAAGGAATTTATGACCAGAGGAGAACTAGAGATCATTATTGATCACAAAATAGAAGATTTTGATTACATGAAACTAAAAAGTTTCTGTACAAACAATACTTATGCAAACAAGATTAGAAGGGAAGTAACAAATTGGGAAAATATTTTTACAGTTAAATGTTCTGATAAAGGTCTCATTTCCAAAATATATAGAGCACTGACCCTAATTTATAAGAAATCAAACCATTCTCCAGTTGATAAAATGGTCAAAGGATATGAACAGACAATTTTCAGATGATGAAATTGAAACTATTTCCACTCATATGAAAGAATGTTCCAAATCACTACTGATCAGAGAAATGCAAATTAAGCCAACTCTGAGATACCACTACACACCTGTCAGATTGGCTAAGATGACAGGAACAAATAATGATGAATGTTGGAGGGGATGTAGGAAAACTGGGACACTAATACATGGTTGGTGGAGTTGTGAAAAAATCCAACCATTCTGGAGAGCAATTTGGAACTATGCCCCCAAAGTTTTCAAACTGTTCATACCCTTTGATCCAGCATTGCTGCTATTGGGCTTATATCCCAAAGAAATACTGAGGGGGGGAAAGGGACCTGTATGTGCCAAAATGTTTGTGGTAGCTCTTTTCATAGTGGCTAGCAACTGCAAGATGAATGGATGTCCATCAATTGGAGAATGGTTGGGTAAATTATGGTATATGAAGGTTATGGAATATTGTTGTTCTATAAGAAATGACTAGTAGGAGGAATACAGAGAGGCTTGGAGAGACTTACATCAACTGATGCTGAGTGAAATGAATACAACCAGAAGATCGCTGTACACTTCAATGCTGTGTGAAGATGTATTTTGATGGAAGTGGATATCTTCAACATAAAGAAGATCCAATTCACTTCCAGTTGATCAATGATAGACAGAAATAACTACACCCAAAGAAGGAACATTGGGAAGTGAATGTAAATTGTTAGCACTACTGTCTATCTACCCAGGGTTACTTACACCTTCGGAATCTAATACTTAATGTGCAACAAGAAAATGGTATTTACACACATATATTGTATCTAGGTTATATTGTAATACATGTAAAGTGTATGGAATTGCCTGTCATCAAGGGGAGGTAGTAGAGAGAGGGATGGGATAATTTGGAAAAATGAATATAAGGAATGATGTTTTAAAAAAATACTCTCGCATATATATTGTCAAAAAATTTATAAATAAAATTTAAAAAGTAAATAAAAAATAAAATATAGACACAAGTAATATGTTTGCACTGCTCTTGGACACAAGCACACTTGGCATAATTTTTACATGTGTAAGATAAGCTTGTGTAAATTTGCTTTAAACTGTCTGTAAAGTAAGCAGCAACTTCATGTTTATGAAAGTATCTGCTAGTGGCTGATAGAAACCCCTCTCCCTCCTATTCATGTGTCATAATCCATTCTGAAGTTCTTATAAACCAGTTATTTTATAAACCATATTAATTACCCTAGCACACCATAAATTATAGAAGACATCAACTTTTATGTTCCTTTTGCCACATTCAGAAGTCCCAGAAGCTCTCAACACCTCTATACTGGACTCCTTCATAGAGCCCCTGGCCATCATCTACAGTGACTGGAATTAAAGTAGCTAGGGGTTCAGTAGCCCAGGATGTAACAACAGTGGGAGAGCAGCAGTTGGAGATTCAGTAACTACTGGAGATAGAGCATATGGAGATATAGCAGTTGGAGGTATAGTAGTAAGAGTCTGATGAGAGCAATGAAAGGCCAAATAAGAAGAATAATGGAAGTATTCCCCTAGGAACCCATAAAGTCCCAAATAAATTCAGAACTTGTCCATATTCAGGGACAAGTTCCTCTATAGAATCTAGAGGTGGACACCAACCTTCATCATACTCTTTTACAACTGCCTTCAAGGCTGCTGTTTCAGTTGCTGTCTTTCTAGGAACACAGCCAATGATGAATAGACCCATCTATTTATGTCTATTTCTCTAGTGATTTCACCCTTGGGAATATGATGAGACTCAGTAAGATTTTCTGTGATTATTCTATACAAACATACTTATCTTAACCATTCAACTGAACATTCTATCCAAATCAACATGGAAATTATCTTGAACCAGGTATCTATGCCTGTATCCTGGTCAATTTTGCATTTCTAAATTTTCCAAATACCGTGAAATGCTTGCAAGAATATGTGAAAACCCAAACTGTATCACTCTCTTTTTTGGAATTCTCATTGGTTTAATTAAAGCTTTTTTTATCTTTAAACTACATACATGGATAATTTTCAACAGTCATGCCTGCCAAATCCTGTATTCTAATTTTTCCCTTACTTCCCCCCATCACTTTCCCCAGTCAGAAACTGATCTAATACATGCAATTTCTCTATAAGTATTTCCACAAACATCATGCTGCACAAGAAAAATCAGATCAAAAAGAAAAGAATAAAAAACACTGAGAAAGAAAACAAATGCAAGAAAACCTCAACAAAAAGAGTAAAAATAATATGTTGTATTCTATACCCAGTTTCTACTGTCCTCTCTCTGGGAACAGATGACTTTCTTCTTCACAAGACCATTGGAAATAGTCTGAATTTTCTCATTGTTGAAGAGAGCCATGTCCATCAGAATTGTTCACAAGTACAATGTTTTCTGAGTTCTGCTCATTTTACTTAGCATCAATTCATGTAGGTCTCTCCAGACTTGTGTGATATCATCCTGCTGATCATTTCTTATAGCACAGTAGTATTCTATAACATTCATATACCATAATTTGTTCAGCTATTTTCCAATTGATGGACATCCACTCAGTTTCCAGTTTCTTGCCACTACAAAAAGGGCTGCCACAAACATTTTTGCACATTGGGTCCCTTTCCCTCCTTTAAAATCTCTTTGGTATATAAGCCCAGTAGAAATGCTGCTGGATGAAATGGTGTGCAAAGTTTGATAGCCTTTTGGGCATAGTTCCAAATTGCTCTCCAGAATATTTAAATCAGTTCACAATTCCACCAACAATGTATTAGTGTGCCAGTTTTTCCACAACCTCTCCAATATTGGTCATTATTTTTCTGTCATTTTAGCCAATCTGAGAAGTGTGTAGTAACTGTATTTCAGACTTGTCTTAATTGCATTTTGATTTAGAACAATAATGATTCAGAGCACCTTTTCATATGACTAGAAATGGCTTTAATTTCTTCATTAAAAAATTGACTATTCATATCGTTTGACCATTTATCAATTGAAGAATAGTTTGGATTCTTATGAATTTGAGGCAATTCTCTATATATTTTTACAAATGAAGCCTTTATCAGAAGCCAAAATGTAAAAATTTTTCCCAGTTTATTCTCTTCCAATCTTGTTGACATTAATTTTCTTTGTACAAAAACTTTTTTAACTTAATATAATCAGCATTATCCATTTTGCATTCAATAATGTACTCAAGGTCTTCTTTGACCACAAATCCCTACTTCCTCCTTATCTTGGTATGTAGTGTTAGGCATGAGTCAATGCTTAGTTTCTGCCATACTAATTTTCAATTTTCATAGCAGTTTTTATCAAATACTGAGTTCTTATCCCCAAAACTGAGGATTTGAGTTTGTCAAACTCCATATTACTATAGCCACTGACTATTTTGTCCTGTAAACCTTATTTATTCCACTAAATATAGACTGCTCTGTTTCTTAGCCAGTACCAAATGGTTTTGAGGACTGTTGCTTTATAATATAGTTTTAGGTCTGGGGCAGCTAGGCAACCTTCGTTCTCATTTTTCATTAATTCTCTTTAAATTCTTTACCTTTTCTTCTTCTATATGCCATGAAGCTATGAGAGCTATGAAGGCTCCCAGAAAACTGACCAACGCTTTAACAATTCTAATTTATGAACCCATTTCGACCTTATCTTGCTAATTTTTTTTTTTTTTTTTTTTTTTTAGTTTTGTGAATTTATTTCATGGGAGTTTGATTGGTATGGCACTGAATGAGAAGATTAATTTAGGTAGTATTATCTCTATGCCTATCTATGAGCACTTGATATTTTTCCAAGTGATTAGGTCTCACTTTATTTTTGTGGGAAGTATTTTGTAACTATGTTCACATAGTTCCGGACTTTGTCTTGACAAGTAGATTCCCAAATATTTTGTATTATCTAAAGTTATTTTAAATGGAATTTCTCTTTGTTTCTCTTGGTGCTAGACTTTATTGGTAATATATACAAATGCTGATGATTTATGTGGATTTATTTCATATTCTGCAACTTTTCTATAGTTGTGCATTATTTCTAGTAGTTTTTTAGTTGATTCTCTAGGATTTTGTAAGCATACCATCAAATTACCTACCAAGAATGATAATTCGATTTCCTCATCACCTACTCTAATTCCTTCAATTTCTTTTTCTTCTCTTGATGCCGAAGCTAACATTTCTAACACTATATTGAATAATAGTGGTGATTGTGAGTGTTAAAAAGGCAGGTCAATTCTCCGAGAGGCTCCATAGCTGTGGATCATGGCATCTAAAAGTGTTGCAGTGCAGCCTTTGCTGACACTAGTGTTGCAGACTGGGGATGAGCTAAATTGAAGGCAGAGGGAAGAGGAGAGAAGTCAGAGAACAGCAACTGCCTCTCAATCTTCTTCTATCATTCTCTCACATGAGGAAATCCATTCTGCAGGCTTGGGTTGGCTCTCCAGCAGTGACTATCAAGTGGCTCCTGTGTATTCCAACATATGGCACCTGAATGGGGGTATAAGAAGCATAGGAATTACAAGAAGAACCAGCAGCGTTCCAGAGCTGTTCGTGAGTAGGATCCTTCTATAATTCCTTCAGGAATACATGGAGAAGGAAAAAGAAGAAGACCCCCATTAAGATTTTTTAGTCCAGGTAATTAAATGGGCCAACACTTCAAGGGGCCAAGCTAGGGGACTGATGAGAGACTTAAATGCCTGTTCTGACTAGAGTCCTCTTCTCCATTTCAAAATTTGCCTCCATGATATCTCACAAGATAAATCCCTTCTGCAACCATCCAGAAGTGATAGTGCTACTTGCATTCCTCAGTGTATAAATCATGCTGTGGCAGGAAAATAACAGCAAAAAACAAAAAACACAGAATTGTTGAAGGGTAGGTCAATTCTCTGAGATCCTTCATAGCTATGGATCATGGCATCTGAAAAATTTGCAGGACAGCCTTTGCTGACACAAGTATTGTGGACTGGTAATGAAACAAATTGGAGGCAGAGGGAAGAGAAGAGAGGCCAGACAACAGCAACTGCCTCTTAATCTCCTTGTATCATCTTCTCACATAAGGAGATCCATTCTTCAGATCTGGGTTGGATGTCTAGCAGCCACTGTCAGGTAGCTCCTATGTATTCCAACAAGTGAGCAATGTTTTTTCAGCCCTGTTTGAATTGGGAAATGGTTCTAGTTTATCCTATTACATCTGATGCTTGCTAATGGCTTTAAATACATGTTATAGATCATGCTTTATTCTGTAGTTCAGGGGTTCACTATTTGCCTTTTGTATCTGAATTCTATGTTTTGCAGCTAATTTGCTGGTCTACTGGCTTGCACCCAGTGCAGAGTAGCCAACACTGCTGTAGATTCCTCTAATTATTTTTCAGGGCATGCAGGAGGCCAGACAGCTCTGGGGCTTCACTGTGTTTGCTTGGCCCTTCCCTCTATATCTGATTGAAACAGACCTTTTCTGAAATTCTTCCCAAAAACCTTCTGGGAATTTGTTTCACTCAAAATATGTGTGGGTTCTGTCACTTGAAAACCAGTTTAGAGGCTTGATTTTGTGTTCATCTGAGGAACATCAGGGAGAGCTCAGATAAAGACATGTCTCCTTACTGGCATCTTGGCTCTGACTTGTTGAGATTCTTTTAAAACAATGTCCTTAAAAGGCAAAGTTAACACTCCTGTGGCTGGTCTGGTATCTCTATGAAAGAGAATCTCTATATGTCAATGATTAGAGCTGCTATAGAACTTCATCCAGTGCTGAGCATGCTACATCTGACAAAAATTTAAAAGAGCACAAATGATTTTGATATATCTAATCTCACTAAAAGGCTCATACTCATATGAGGTGAAAAAACACCTTTCATGTGACATTTCTGACAATACCAATGTTTGGTATAAATTCCTCAGGTGCTGCCCCCTTGATGTTTCCATATGAAGATATTCCTAGTAGCCAAAGTTGGATTGAGTCAGCAGACTTAAATATCCAATTGCTTAGATAAATTTAACCAACAGGTAAGTCAAGAGGGAATCTGATGACAGTTTGCACAATGATCAATGGGCAGTGGAAGACAACCTGATAGAACTAGGAATATTTTTTTTTTCAAAATTTCAACCTATAGAATTACAGATATTTATAGGAAACTGAAGCATGCATGATTAACTATGGCAAAGTAACTATGGAATTTTATTGAGAATATTGCTGAGGGACTTGATAAAACTGAAGGAAGAAAAGTGTACTTGGTGAGCTATAGTGAAGAACCACTAGCTGGTTTTTAACTGCCTATTACACAAACATGAAATAGTTTCTGGTTTTAACTCCTCATGTTGCATATGAACTGAACCCATAACAAAAACTATGAAAGACAAAATAAAAACTACTGCTGCCATCATTACAGACAACATGAACATCTCACCAGGGCCTGTTGTTTTCACTGATCATTTGCAGGCAAATTGACAAAATTTCTGTGATGGTCTTTTGAGATTATAATTATTATTTTGCTTGCTTTGATTTTATTTAGATTAATCTACAGACATGGTAGTATGTGATTATAGTAGGTGGTCAGGAGTCTGAGGGGGTAATTATGTTCAAATTCTGCCCTCCCACTCAATCAGCCCCTTTTAACCAGCATAATAAATAAACTTTTAAGTGGCTGGCATACAATAACAATAACAACAAAAATAGATATAGAAAATTGTAATAGTAATAATAAAATTGTAAAAGGTAATATGACAAACAGGTACTTTATTGTTATTCACTCATTCAGTCAAGTCACCCCATGGACCACATTATGCCAGGCCCTTCTATTCTCCACTATCTCTCCAAATATGTTCAGGTTCATGTTCATTGTTTGCATGATAAAAGCTATCTGTTAGGATTACAAGGTGCTAACTCAGGTCATCTAAACAATTCTCTAGCTCAGAATTCACACCTTTAGTTCACATCTTTAAAAGGAGTTTACACCTTTAAAGGAATTTACACCTTTGGAATACCCACAAGCCCAGTCTCTGGGAGGATATAAGGAGCCACCAAGACTGCCTCCAGGGACATTGAGTTTGGATGGCAGTCTGAAAGGAGAGTCAAGTCTGGATTGAATCAAAGAGAAGACTTCCCATGGATTCGCAAGTCCAGCAATCCCACACTTTTGGAGGGGAAGGTTCCAGAAGCCTCCCAAGAAACCTGCTCACAGAGGAAAAGATTATACAGAAAAGAAACTTCCTCCCAGAGAAGGATTATAATTGAGAGACAATCAGAACACTACAATTTTGGCACCCGATGTGGGGCAAGGACTTATTCTGAGCCCGTTAGAGGAGCTAGCACGGACTTCACAGCTATCCATATCATTCTCCCATTGTCCCTCTTTTCTACTACTTTCAATCTTTCCCAATATCAAAACCTTTTCTAGTGATTCCCATTTTCCTATAATGTGGCCAAAATATTTAAGCTTGAGCTTCACTATTTTACCTTCCAGACAATAGTCTGAAATAATTCCATTAATCAATCTCCAAAATACTCTATCATTACTATGGGAATATATAGAAATGAACATTGAATAAATGTAATATTGATTCTCTTTTGCTACCCCGTGTGTTCAATCCATATATTGTTTCTCATTTTAGGTTGCATAAGAGTTACAGTGCAATAGCTAAATTCAATTACAAAAATAGTTCAAGTGGTAACAATTCAAAACTTAAATGGATATCTGAAGATAGCATTTTTTAAAAGTGAAGATTTGTGAATTATAGTGTTAGAGAGAGAATTTGCATTTTACCTAACCACACCTTACCTAGAAACTTCACAATATGTCCCAGTTCTTGCACTTTGATGAGATTTATTGCTTAATGCTTTTTTAGGAAAGTATCATGCAGTTGTTCAAAATGTTATTGTAATGAAGGAAAATCATCAGATATTATCATAGTATTAGCAACAAAATGTTCACTTGGGGTGCCCATGGTCCAGCATAATATCCAAATTGTGGACAACCAGACTTAGCATATGATTAGACTGTGTATATATCCTTTGGGTAGGACCTGAAAACCACATTGCTGCCCATCCCTAAAGAACACAAACAGTTCCTGTCATTCCTCTGCCAAAGGAATACTAAAAGAGACTTTAAGCTAAATTGGTTACAATATGCCACTGTCCCACTTTTGTGATAAGTCTAGCTCTGTCTGGGACAGATATAGTAGACTAACTCTAACTGGGATAGCATATAGTGGGTCAGTAACCTAATTTAAGTCATGTTTAACTCTCAACAATAAATCTAACTCTATTGTTTTTAGGAATTGCTGAAATACATACAGCATTTTCTTGGGAGTAGTTAGCATCAGATTTAAACAAAACTTAATTTTCTTTACTAGCATTGTATCCATAAACACAAATTTGACTTAGAAGGGCTTATGAATTTCTATGAATAAAGGTGAATGCAACCTTAATGTCTTTTTGTTTAGTGTGTCATGAATAATACAAAGTTAGTTCAAATGACATTCAGTTTCCCTCAATTGACCTTAATCTTGGAAAACTTTGACTCTAACCTTGGGCACTTATAAGTTCAGGTACTTTCTAGGAAGCAAGGACGGATTGCAAGTTTAATTTGACCTCATGTCTGGAGCCTTCTTTTCCTTCAGAAGGGTTGATTTAGTTGTTTGTTTGTTTGGGTTTTTTTTTTGTTTGTTTGTTTTTGCATATTGTTGATGGTGTTTCAGCATTCTCTATGTCTTTAGTAATATTGAAATAAGTAATTAATCTTTCTCTATTTGAAGCATCCCTAGCCATAGCAGAATAAATCAGATTTGATTCCAAGGGAGTCTATTTGGCTTATTTGCCATAGGAGGGTTTCATTGATGGTGGTGGTGGTAATATTGTTGTGTTGTTGTAAGATGGTTGCATTTGTGTAAGGAATTTAGGTCTTGAATTAGCCATGTCTAATGCTTCCCCAAAGTCATAAGCCCATACCCCTATTCAAGGACCTAAAATGATTCACAGGGATCAATACAACTTTTCAGGGATAGCCTTCATTAATTAAGAAGCAGTAATCTACAGAATTCTTTCTAGTCTTAAATCTTCTAGTTTACCTACTCAAGCCTCTTCATTTAACTGCTGTTCAGTGACATAGCACAACATAATTAGCAAAAGAAAGCTATTTTAATTAACAGCAACACAAACTATTTGCCAGCAACTGGCAATTTCATCTAAGCTAGTAAGAAATTCCTTCCTTGCAGAGTCTTGAAAGTGTGTCCTTCCATCTTCTAGGTGGCTCACACAAATTTATTACTAAAACCACTGGTGCCTGTATTCTCATAGACAGCCACAGAGGGATCTTCCCAATATTTTATTCTCTTCCTCAGCCCATTTCGTTGGAATACTTTCAAATGCACCAATTGTGTGGAACAAGACACTTAAGCATCCTGCAAAGTCAGGGTTATCAGTCAAATTTTTGTTAGTGAATTTACTTTCGGGAAACCCTTGCAGAACTATTTTACAATGGACAGCAAGAAAGCAGGACACAGGCATGGAAGAAGTCAATAAAGAGTTTTTGCCCTATGTTTTACCCCAACTCTCTAAAAAAGGAGTGTGTGGAAACATGTAGGATATGACTGAGATAGCAAGGTATATTCAACCAAGATGGAATTGAGTATGAATCACACATAATTTTTGATCTACTGAAATTATTTTTAAGTTTGTTGCTCCTAGTTGGAACTAGAATCCATTTAACTTACATTTTCATAGTTCATCTATCTACCAATTATGTTAGACTTTTTATTATTCTTCCTGCCATGACATGCAAACTTCCCTCTTCCAACATACAAACTTCCTTTTCCTACTTTGACACTTTTAAACTATTGCTCTGCAATTGACAACCAAATTAAATACTAACATATGCATTGGAAAGTCCTGTATATCTATTGCTTCATGCCTCCAATTGTTACCACTGTAACTTGCAGAATCTGTCATCTTTCCTTGGTCCCCCTCCACCATATTTTACAAGATGCAATATTGCAGCTGGATCTTTGGGGAAGACTTTGAATAATCTAATATCTTGCTTCCCTCAATGAATGTATCTCTGACAACTGATGCTCTACTTAAACTCATTCTCCAATAGTAAACTTATGGTCACCCTCCCATTTCTTTCATCCAAATAGTTCTTAATTCCTAAATACTAATATAAAAATCTCACATTTTTTATCTGCAACCCTATGACCGTGCAAGCATTAAATCTAACCATCCCCAAAGTCTTCTATAGATTTATATGCATCTCCCAAAATGTATTCTATAATTAACAAATTTATTTTTATTTAACTTCTTTCATTTCTTACTTATATCTTCTGGAACTCCTTGATTTATGAATTCTTCCATATCACTTTAAATCCAAGGTCACTCTTTCTAGTAACAGTTGCACTTTCAAAAATTCCCTCTGATTCCCTGGTTATGCTGGAAGAATTGAAAGGCCCCTTGCTCCCTTTTGCAAATTTTGGATAATTCTTTAATTTTTGGATCAATATCAATTTTTTTTTTGTTTTTCAATATCCATGCTAGTCAAAATTTTTACCCAGTCATAGGACATTCTTACTTTTCTTCTTCTTCAAAATGTTTAGATCTTGCTACTTTCAAACTCTTGCTCTAATAATAGTAATTGTTAATGCTTAAGCAGTCTGTGTAGATAGTATCCATAAAGATTATTAACCACCTATTCCATTCCAGGGATTATACTAAAATCTGAGTATAAAAAGAAAAGATAATTCCTGCTCTCAATCTGCAGGATAATGGAGGAATTAACATGTAAACAACCATGTACTAACTACCTATATATTGTTATAAAAAATTGCAGTAACCAATAGGATAAGGAAATACAGTACAGAGGGATCAGGAAATGCTTCCAACAGGTAAGACTTTAGCTTGGCTTGAAGGAAGTCAGAATGTAAAAAAGATAAAGAGGGAGCATATTTCAGATAATGGGTGGAATCAATGAAATTTACCAGAGTAGAAAAATGGAGCAACCTGTTTGAAGGCCAGTAAGAAAGCCAGTGTTACTTCATAAAGAGTAGATAGAGAGAAACAATGTATAAAAAGGTAGCAAATATAGGAGGGAGATAGGATTTGAAGAGTTTTGAATATTCAACAACAAATTCTATATTTGATCCTGAAACTGATAAGAACCACTGAAGTTTATTGAGTAACAGATGTGCCTTGGTCAAATATATGCTTTTGGAAGATCAGTTCTACAGTTGAGTGGAGAATGTATAGAGGTGAGAAAGACTTCTGGCAGCATTTACAAAAAATCAAGTTATTGCAATAGTTCAAGTGTAAAGTGATGAGGTCTTGAACTGGGGTGAGCAGTGATAGTGGCAGAGGAGAGAAAAGGAAGAATGTTGAGATGTGTTACAAAGAAAAATCAAAAATTTTGCCAATATGAGAATTAATACAAAATGAGGAATAGAAATTTACACTTAGGTCATGAGCTCAAATGACTGTGAGGATTAGTGCTCTGGACAGTAACAGAAAAGTTCAGTCTAGGGGAGAGTTTAAGAGGAAAATGATAAGTTCAGTTTTATTGACTTTCTGTTTAAAATGTTTACAGCATATTCAATCTGAGATGTCCAATAAGTAGTTGGAGAAGTAAGTCTGGAAGCCTGCAGAGATTTAGATAAGTAGATTTGAAAATAATTCTTATAGAGATGATAATTGAATCCATAGGAGCTCATCTTTTTTCTCTCCACCATAACTTTTGTAGGGGATTTCAAGATGCATATTGATGTCCCTTCAAATATCTTAACTTTCCAGTTTCTTGATATATTCAATGCTTATTACCTATTATACCTCAGCAACACAGAGAGATGATTATGTATTTTATATTGCCATTTTTCACAAAAATTACATTTTCATGGCCAGGAACTTTAAAATCCTTCATCTGATCAAAATGATTTTACTATTAAATCTGTCTATATGTGTTAAGAATTCTAACTTTTTTATTCAGTCTCATTATGACTGACAAATCCTTTCTTACTATATTACTGTTCCAAGCCACCCAGCTTATATTGAACTATCTTCCCAAAATTTACTATTTGGTGAATAAATTTTATTACATAGCATTTTGTGGATGTATAACCAACTTTTTAAAAATCATCATATTAGCATTTCTAGATATATCAAGAGTTTATCATTTTCTAGAAAAATCTTTCTAGACTTCAGGGAAAGATGCTTTAGAAATTATTAAATGTGACACTTGAAAAATGATTCTGTATAGGAAATATACTAAGAATCATAACAAAAATAGAAACAAAAAAGATTAACTTTTGCATAGATAAGAACTTGTTCTTCCTTTATTCAAAGACCCTCTAAAAGCAATCCTTTCTCTTTGTCCTTTTAAATGATTAGACAAGAATTAAAAGGCAGTACTGTGTTTCAACTGCAGCTACTTGAACTGCTTCTTATTCAGTTTGAATTCTCCATTTAAATCTGTGGGAGGGACCCCCAATAACTCTTATAGGAGAGGGATCCTCTAAAAAAGAAATAGGAAAATGTGGTTTCTCTATTCTGCAATGTTAACCGAGTCTATATACTCAAGAGGTTTTTTTCTTTACTCAAGATTTGTTTTCTTCAACCAACTAATAAAGAGGAACCCATTGATGGTGGTTGTGAGGAATAATTTTTTTAATGCATCCAGAGAGGCAGACAGCAAGTTTATAGTAAATGTTTGCTTTGTGCCAGACACTATTGTAAACACTGAAGATAAAAATAACATTAAAACAAGAATGACAGTTCCTCCCTAAAAGGAGCTTACCTTTAAATAAGGAAGGTGGAAAAGGGAGGTACTTGTGAAGTTCATAGTTTTGATGTTTAGAAAGAGATTCAAGAGAGGAATAAAATTTGAGTATGCTCAGCTTTTCCTCTTTATCACTCCAAAATGACATCCATAGGAGGAAGTCCTCAGTGGCAGAAAGGACCACATAAAAGAATAATTCATTATGAAGAGGCCCCAGGTGCTGAATGAAGATTCTTGGTAAGAGATATGGAAGCAGAGTCCAGAAAGTCAGAAGCAGAGACATGAGCAGACTACCTGGAATTTTCAGTTGAGTGTTTGGGACATGAAGTTGGAGGAATGCCTTCCATTAGTTAGATACAATGGTTTATAAATTAACTGTTATAAAGTGAAATAATTAAATGTATTGATATAATAAATATGATAAATATGCAAATAATATACACTATTTTTCTTTTCTGTAAGAAGCCCATTTATTATCAAATATAACCAATTTCCAGACTATCCTGTTTGTACACTTGGAATTCTTTTTTCTATCTCTCAAATCTCTGTGCATTTTAAAACAACCTTTTAGATATTTGTTAGATAAGTCTGGGACCTAGTTTGCCTGGTGCAGTCCATCTGGATTTTTGATCTCCCCTCCCTTTTGAGTTGCCACTTTTGCTTCCCTGGCTTCCCTGAGAAACCCCAAAGCTGCATTTCCCCTACAAATCTTTCATAAATTCTTTGCAGGACTAAACCTACTATTAGGTTACTCTCTCTTCTCCTTATAATGTCTTCTCACTACTGGCAACTTTCTCCTCATTCAAGCTAACTGATTAATCAGATAACTCCCCTATGGATCTAATCTGCTAGTAAATGGCATGCCCAGGCCTCAGGGAGTATTTCTTTCTTATTGGATAAGTATGATGAGTTCCACTGAGGAAATTGTCTTTCATATACTTTTCTTTTCTTTCTTTTTTTTTTTTTTAATTTAATTTAATTTAGTTTTTTAATTAATTTTTATAATTATAACATTTTCTTTGACAGTACATATGTATAGGTAGGTTTTTTTTTGTTTTGTTTTGTTTATTTTTTTGTTATTTATTTTTTTTTTACAACATTATCCCTTATACTCCTTTCTGTTCCAAGCTTTTCCCCTCCTTCCCTCCACCCCCTCCCCTAGATCCCTAGATGGCAGGCATTCCCATACATATTAAATATCTTATAGTATATCCTAGGTACAATATATATGTGCAGAACCGAATTTTGTTGTTGTTGCAAAGGAAGGATTGTATTCGCAAGGTAAAAATAATCTGGGAAGAAAAACAAACAAACAAACAAACAAAATGCTCACAGTTTACACTCAAACAAAACAAAACAAAACAAAAACAAAAACAACAACAACAACAACAAAAAAAATAATGCTCTCAGTTTACACTCATTTCCCAGTGTCCCTTTTGTGGGTGTAGCTGATTCTGTCCATCATTGGTCAATTGGAATTGGATTAGCTCTTCTCTATGTATTCCATCAGAATACATCCTCATACAGTATCATTGTTGAAGTGTATAATGATCCCCTAGTTCTACTCCTTTCACTCAGCATCAGTTGATATAAGTCTCTCCAAGCCTCTCTGTATTCCTCCAGTTGGTCATTTCTTACTGAACAATAATATTCCATAATATTCATATACCATAATTTACCCAATTGATGGGCATCCATTCATTTTCCAGTTTCTAGCCACTATAAAAAGGGCTGCCACAAACATTTTGGCACATACAGAGCCCTTTCCCTTCTTTAGTATTTCCTTGGGGTATAAGCCCCCCTAGCACTGCTAGGTCAAAGGATATGCACAGTTTGATAACTTTTGGGGCATAATTCCAGATTGCTCTCCAGATGGTTGGATTCTATCACAATTCCATCAACAATGCATCAGTGTCCCAGTTTTCCCACAGCCCCTCCAACATTCATCCTTATTAGTTCCTGTCATCTTAGCCAATCTGACAGGTGTGTAGTGATATCTCAGAGTTGTCTTAATTTGCATTTCTCTGATCAATAGTGATTTGGAACAATCTTTCATATGAGTGGAAATAGTTTCAATTTCATCATCTGAAAATTGTCTGTTCATATCCTTTGACCATTCATCAATTGGAGAATGGCTTGATTTCTTATAAATTAAAGTCAATTCTCTGTGTATTTTGGAGATGAGGCCTTTATCAGAACCTTTAACTGTAAAAATGTTTTCCCAATTTGTTACTTCCCTTCTAATCTTGTTTGCATTAGTTTTGTTTGTGCAGAAGCTTTTTAATTTGATGTAATCAAAATTTTCTATTTTGTGATCAATAATGGTCTCTAGTTCTCCCATGGACACAAACTCCTTCCTCCTCCACAAGTCTGAGAGGTAAACCATCCCATGTTCCTCCAATTTATTTATGATTTCATTCTTTATGCCTAAATCTTGGACCCATTTTAATCTAATCTTAGTATGTGGTGTTAAATGTGGGTCCATGCCTAGTTTCTGCCATACTAATTTCCAGTTTTCCCAGCAGTTTTTGTCAAATAATGAATTGTTATCCCAAGATTTGGGATCTTTGGGTTTATCAAACACTAGATTGCTATTTTTATTCATATCTTGCCCTGTGAACCTAAACTATGCCACTGATCAACTAGTCTATTTCTTAGCCAATACCAAATGGTTTTGGTGACTGTTGCTTTATAATATAGCTTTAAATCAGGTACACTTAGACCACCTTCCTCTGACTTTTTTTTTCATTAGTTCTCTTGAAATTCTCAACCTTTTGTTCTTCCATATGAATTCTGTTGTTATTTTTTCTAGGTCATTAAAATAATTTCTTGGGAGTCTAATTGGTGTAGCACTAAATAAATAGATTAGTTTGGGGAGTATTGTCATCTTTATTATATTCGCTCAGCCTATGCAAGAACACTGAATGTCTTTCCAATTATTTAAATCTGACTTTATTTTTGTGGCAAGTGTTTCATAATTTTGCTCATATAATTCCTGACTCTCCTTTGGTAGATATATTCCCAAATATTTGATACTATCGACTGTTATTTTGAATGGAATTTCTCTTTGTATCTCTTGCTGTTGGATTGTGTTGGTAATGTATAAAAATGCTGAGGATTTATGTGGATTTATTTTGTATCCTGCAACTTTGCTAAAGTTCTGAATTATTTCTAATAGCTTTTTAGCAGAGTCTTTGGGGTTCTCTAAGTATACCATCATGTCATCTGCAAAGAGTGATAATTTGATTTCCTCATTTCCTACTCTAATTCCTTGAATCTCTTTCTCGGCTCTTATTGCAGAGGCTAGAGTTTCTAGTACTATATTAAATAGTAATGGTGATAGTGGGCAACCTTGTTTCACTCCTGATCTTACAGGGAAAGGTTCTAGTTTATCGCCATTACATAGGATGTTTACTGAAGGTTTTAAATGTATGCTCGTTATTATTTTAAGGAATAGTCCATTTATTCCTATACTCTCAAGTGTTTTTAGTAGGAATGGATGTTGGATTTTATCAAATGCTTTTTCTGCATCTATTGAGATGATCATATGGTTTTTATTAATTTGATTATTAATATGGTCAATTATACTAATAGTTTTCCTACTATTAAACCAGCCCTGCATTCCTGGTATAAATCCCACTTGGTCATAGTGTATTATCCTGGGGATGCTTTTCTGAAGTCTTTTTGCTAATATCTTATTTAAGATTTTAGCATCAATATTCATTAAGGAAATTGGTCTATATTTTTGTTTCTCTGTTTTCAATCTACCTGGTTTAGGTATCCGTACCATGTTTGTGTCATAAAAGGAATTTGGTAGGACTCCTTCAATCCCTATTTTTTCAAATAGTTTATATAGCATTGGAGTTAGTTGTTCTTTAAATGTTTGGTAGAATTCACATGTAAATCCATCTGGTCCTGGGGATTTTTTCTTAGGAAGTTGGTTAATAGCTTGTTCTATTTCTTTTTCTGAGATGGGACTATTTAGGCTACTTACTTCTTCCTCTGTTAATCTGGGCAAGCTATATTTTTGAAGGTATTCTTCCATTTCATTTAAGTTATCGAATTGATTGGCATAAAGTTGAGCAAAGTAGCTCCTAACTATTGTTCTAATTTCCTCTTCATTAGTGGTGAGTTCTCCCTTTTCATTTACAAGACTAACAATTTGCTTTTTCTCTTTCCTTTTTTTAATCAGATTTACTAAGGGTTTGTCTATTTTGTTGGTTTTTTCATAAAAGCAACTCTTAGTTTTATTAATTAATTCAATAATTTTTTTACTTTCAATTTTATTAATCTCACCTTTTATTTTTTGAATTTCAAGTTTTGTGTTTGTGTGGGGGTTTTTAATTTGTTCCTTTTCTAGCAATTTTAGTTGTAAGCCCAATTCATTGGCCCTCTCTTCTCTATTTTATGCTAGTAGGCCTGTAGAGATATAAAACTTCCCCTTATTACTGCTTTGGCTGTATCCCACACATTTTGGTATGATGTCTCATTATTGCTATTTTCTTGGGTGAAGTTATTAATTATGTCTATGATTTGCTGTTTTATCCAGTCATTCTTTAGTATAAGATTATTTAGTTTCCAATTATTTTTTGGTCTATTTTCCCCTGGCTTTTTGGTAAATGTAATTTTGATTTCATTGTGGTCTGAAAAGGATGCATTTACTATTTCTGCCTTACTGCATTTGATTTTGAGGTTTTTATGCCCTAGTATATGATCAATTTTTGTATAGGTTCCCTGAACTGCTGAGAAGAAAGTATACTCCTTTCTGTCTCTATTTAGCTTTCACCAAAGATCTATCATATCAAACTTTTCTAGTATTCTATTTACCTCTTTGACTTCTTTCTTAGTTATTTTGTGGTTTGATTTATCTAATTCTGAGAGTGCAAGGTTGAGATCTCCCACTACTATAGTTTTTCTGTCTATTTCTTCTTGCAGCTCTCTTAATTTCTCTTTTAAGAATTTAGATGCTCCACCACTTGGTGTGTATATGTTTAATATTGATACTGCTTCATTATCTATGCTACCCTTTAACAGGATATAATGCCCTTCCTTATATCTTTTAATTAGATCAATTTTTGTTTTTGCTTGATCTGAGATGAGGATGGCTACCCCTGCTTTTTTGGCTTTGCCTGAAGCATAGTAGATTCTGCTCCACCCTTTTACTTTTAGTTTGAATGTATCACCCTGTTTCAGGTGTGTTTCCTGTAAACAACATATAGTAGGATTCTGACTTTTAATCCAGTCTACTAACTGCATCCTCTTTATGAGGGAGTTTGCCCCATTCACATTTATGGTTAAAATGACTAATTCTATATTGCTTGCCATACTATTAACCCCTGCTTATGCTTTTCTTCTTTCCTTCCCTCTTATCCCCCTACCCAGTATTAAACTGGTGAACACCACTTGCTTTTCACAGCCCTCCCTTTTTAGGATCCTCCCCTTATTTTACCCCTTTTCCTCAAAATTACTGTATTCCCTTCCCCTTACCTTACTCCTTCCCTTTCACTTTTCAATGAAGGGGAAGAAGTTTCACCATAAATAGAATATGTTTTTTGATACACACTAAGTTCATCTCCCTCCTTTCTTTCTCTCAGATATAATAGGTTACCTTTGCCTCTTTATGAGATGTAGTACCACCACTTTACACTTTTTTATGATATAATTTCCTTTCCACCTCTAGTTTCTAGGACAAATTATACATATGTTCTTTACATATTTTTATGGCAGAAGTATAGTTCTCAAGATTTCTTTTTACCTTTTTAGAAATCTCTTGACTTCTGTATTTGAAGATCAAACCTTTTATGTAGATCTGGTTTTTTCATCAAAAATAGATGGAATTCATTTATTTCGTTAAATGTCCATCTTCTTCTTTGGAAAACGATGCTCATTTTTTCTGGATAAGTTATTGTTGGCTGCATACCAAGTTCCTTAGCCTTTCGGAGTATCATGTTCCAGGCCCTGCATTCTTTTAATGTGGACGCTGCTAGATCCTGGGTTATCCTTATTGTGGATCCTCCATATGTGAATTGGTTTTTTCTAGCAGCTTCCAATATCTTTTCCTTTGTCTGATGATTCTTGAACTTGGCCACTATATTTCTTGGCGTTTTGATTTTAGGGTCCCTTTCATTAGGTGATCGATGAATTTTTTTCAATGTCTATTTTACCCTCTGTTTCCAGAACGTCTGGGCAGTTCTCTTTGATAATTTCCTCGAAAATAGTGTCCAAGCTCTTTTTTTCCTCACATTTTTCAGGGAGTCCGATTATTCTCAAATTGTCTCTCCTGGATCTGTTTTCCAGGTTTGTTGTCTTTCTAATAAGGTACTTGACATTCTTTTCAATTGTTTCATTTCTCTGGTTTTGCTTGACTACCTCTTGGTTTCTCCTTGAGTCATTCATTTCTACTTGTTTGAGTCTAATTTTCAATGATATATTTTCTTCACTCATTTTTTTTTTTTATATCCTTTTGTAATTGTCCAATTGTGTTTTTATCTTCTATGGAATTTTTTTCCATTTTATCCATTTTATTTTTTAGAGAGCTGTTTTCTTTTTCCAGCTCACTAATCCTGTTTTCCTTGGAGTTGTTTACCTTTTCCAGCTCACCAATCCTGTTTTCCTTGGAGTTGTTTGCCTTTTCTAATTCACTAATTTTGTTTCTCAATGATTTGATCTCTTTATCCCCTCTGGATGACTTCTCCAGGCTCTCTTTCCAAGCTTCTCTTTCCTTTTCCCATTTCTCTTCTAGCTCTCTTGTGAGAGCCTTTTTGATATCCTCTATGAGGTTCTTTTGTATTGAGCAGCAGATCATATCCCCCTTAGGGGATTCCTCTGGGGACAGTCTGTTTTTAGTCTCCTCAGTATTTGAAGTCTGCTCTCTTTCCATACAGAAGCTGTCAATTGTTAGAGCCCTTTTGAAGTTTTTGTTTCTTTTTTCAAGAGTGGAATGGAAGAAAACAAATTGACAAGAGAATCAACTGGTCTGTTTCGCGGGGAATTGGGCCGGATGGTGTTAATGGGCTTCCTCTACAGACTGGGGGTAGGGCAGCAGAGAGCCACTAACAGAACAGTGATGGCTGTGCTGCGTCTGCGCTCTGAGGCTCTGAGAACTCAGTCACTCCAGGTGGGGGTTGGGGATAGCCAGGTTCCGAGAGAAGCTAGCTTTCTGGGGTTTTATTCTTCACCTCCGGTGCTGACACCCTCTTTGCTGCTCCTGGCTTGCTGCCAAGACGAAATATCCACACTGGGGTAAGAGTCTTTTTGCAGAAATGGCAGAGATAGTACCCCTCCCCCTCTGGTGTGAGCTGTGTGAGCTGTCTGTCTTGCTCTGGCTTGCCTGCCCTCAGTCTGCACCCAGTCTGTTCAACCCTCCCCCGAGCAAACACAGACCTTCTCTGGTGAATTTCAATGTCTTCTCTTGGTGATTATTTGTGAGTTTCTTTTCTGGTCAAGCATTAACTCTGAGGCTTGTCATGAAGTAAATCCTGAGAGAAAACACAGAGCTCAAGCAGCTGTCTGCCTCCACACGGCCATCTTGGCCGGAAGTCTTTCATATACTTTTCCACTCTATTTGTATCCCTTCATTGTATCTATAATCAATTCCCCTTAAATGAATCTACTTTTTCTCAAAGAGATTTGATGCAATATTGTGAATTTTTCACATTTATTCCAAACTAGGAATCGCTATCCCAACTTCATCACAAACATTTTACAATAAGATGTTGAATAGACAGTATGTCTTACTTTTGCTTCAATAACTTGTAATAACAATATGCGGTATTAAACTCAAATGAATTGATTTATTTTTATTCATGTAACTATCTATTCATTTTAATATTTCTTAAACATATTCAAAAAGTCCATTTTTCTGTCTAACCTTGATTAGAGTATATCGATTTTCAAAGATGTTGATCTATCTTTTGCTTAAACTTATTTATTTATTTGTTTGTTTACTTATTGCTGTGTAGCATGGCAAAAAGTAATTCTATTTCCATTTTTAAAATTTTGATAATCCTGAAAAAATATATGTATTTACATGTTTATTAAAGTTAATTATTCCATCACTGGGAACAATGCTAGAATTGAAAAACACTCAAGAAATGTTTGGGAGATACTCAACAGTCTAGTGATCATCTTCTGAAAATAATTTTGACATATCATTTAATTATAAAAAGAAACTTCGGTAGCAAAAATTATTTTCTTTCCCCTAATCTTCAATGGACTTAATCCTTTGTAACTACGTATCCTTAAATATTTGATTCCATAAGAACAATATCTGTCATCTCTGAGTCATATGTAAGAGATACACATAATTTTTGCATGTTTCCTTGCAATAATATCTATTTTATAATGAAGAATGAAAATAGTTAAATCAACAATATATGTATGGAATAAAAGTAACATTCAATTGATAAAAAAAAAAGAATCAATGAGGAAGTAAATGCTATATAATAGAATTCATTTTACATAGCTCAAGGTATGGGATAGTTAGAATCACACAGGTGTTTTTAGAGAAGCATGAAATTAACTCAAGTCTCCCTATTGACTTCCCTGCCTGCTTTTAAGTTTTTTGTTTGTTTGTTTGTTTTTTATAAGATGCCTTTTGCAACACCTCTAGATTCAAGTGCTTTCCCTCTACTAAATATTTCCTAGGCATATATTTGTTTCTATTTTGTTTCTACCAAATGCATTTAAAAGTTCTAAATGGCTTTTTTAATTGTTCGCTTCTTTCAATTATATCCAACATTTTGTGACCCTACTGGGATTTTCTTGGCAAAAACACTAGCATATTCTTGTCATTTCTTTCTCCAGTTCATTTTACAGATTAGGAATTGAGGCACATAGGGTTAAGTAACTAGCCCAGGATTACATAGCTACTAAGTGTCTGGTGTTCCTGATTTCAGGTCCTGTATATTTTATCTATTGTGACAACTCTTGGTCTTTCTTTGGGTCAGATACTATCTTTTGTTTGTTATTTGTTTGTTTGTTATTGTATCTTCAATGCTTATCACAGTGACTGGAACATAATACATGTTTTATTAATTTATTGATTATATGTGAGGCAGTACTCCTTCTTCTCCCTTGTCTACCACACTCTAAAATGAAAAGATATTGTTAAAATACATTTTTGGTTCAAGGCTTCATCCTGATTAAAGAGGCAAAACTTAGGAAGAGAATGTTAAAAAAAAACATTTATTAACATAGTAAGGGAATACTTATTTTGATGGTTATGCTATTGAATCTAGCCTGTATTTAAACCATGCATTGTTTTTAAAGATGGGAGTGTCTTTCATGTAAAAGGAAAGACATTTTGATTGGATCATGCAATCATGAAGAGGTGGAATTAGTGAGCTTGGCTGCTGTTCTAACATGCTTATTATGGGAAGATGACATTAGCGCTGAAAAGATTTAATTATTGTTCTTACAGACTGCTCTCTCCTTTATGCAGTCAGCAGGTAGCTAGTCAAATAAGGTTTAAAAATTTGGGTCATTTGAGAATGTCTCTGCATTTGTGATTTATTTTACAAAATGGGAAATATAATATTAATCTTGTTCTGGATTCTAAGGTAATAGTTATATAAGTTGAGGTATCAGAATTCACTATGCAAGTATTTTATTAGTATTTTAAAAGATTACTTTAGTTGTTAAATATTTCAGAACAATTTCAAGAAATAAATTCAACTCTACAATAGGAAAAAAAAAAGTAAATGAGCCTCATTCTAACTCCTTCAAATATTAATATTGTCCTGTTATTCATTTTAACTTTATTATAAAGAAATGTATTTGATCCTATTAATATGCATCAAATGTTTATGAACATACATAATGATTATTACAAGTACATTGTCAAATAAAAATGAAAGAGAGGTATAATCTTTTGAATTTTTAATGTGGAAATCAACATGATAGTGAAGAAGAGAGAATATAGAAGTTACAATATTTCAAAATAAGACTTATCCACTGATGATCTACTTCTGTTGAATTTCAAATATAAAGTTAAATCAATAACCAAAAAAAATTCTTCATAAAGTCAAAAAGAGTAATGATTCATTAAATTTACAATTGAACAGCATTTCAAAAACATTGGTATTAAAAATATGAAAATACTCCTGCAGCAAAATAAAATATAAATTCTCAAAGAGACATGAAATAATTTGTACTTATAAAAAAGAGGAACAAAGACAAAATAAGTCATAATACTGGTAGCAAATGGTTTAAAATAACAGCATAAACAATTAGGTAATAATAAAACATATTGAGTTTTTGACAACTATGGAAATTTTTCAAATAATCTTTTGGAGAAAAAAGAAAAGAATTTTATATACACAGGTATAGATACATACATCTAAGCATTTATTAAGCGCCTACTAATGAGGATTGGAGGTGTTGGATCCCAAAAGTATTTTAGGATTATGGACACATCTCTCAAGTATCTCAAAAGAATTTGTAGGCATAGATCTCCAAATCAAAAGGCAAAGATTTTATTATGCTGCTAAATGAATTAAATTCATAAAGAAGTTAGCAAGAAAAAGGGCTTTTAACAGTTGACAAGAGGAAAGACAAACTCCCTAAGACACAAAATTAAAGCATGGCAAATGAAGGATTATGAGCCAAATAGTGGCAGAATCTCAAGGAAGAAATGACCACAGGTAAGACAATTAGGTTATGAGAAATAAACAAACAAATAAACAAAAAGAAAACAAAACATAAAGATTAAAAAGGAGGAGGAGGAAGAGGAGGTGAAGGAGGAGGAGGAAGAGAAGAAAAGAAGACGATGATGAAGAAGAAGAAGAAGAAGAAGAAGAAGAAGAAGAAGAAGAAGAAGAAGAAGAAGAAGACGATGAAGAAGAAGAAGATGAAGAAGAAGAAAAAGAAGAAGACAAAGAAGAAGAAGAAGAAGACGATGAAGAAGAAGAAGACGATGAAGAAGAAGAAGAAGACGATGAAGAAGAAGAAGAAGAAGAAGAAGAAGAAGAAGAAGAAGAAGAAGAAGAAGAAGAAGAAGAAGAAGAAGAAGAAGAAGAAGAAGAAGAAGAAGAAGAAGAAGAAGGAAGAAGAAAGAAGAAGAAGAAGACTAGGAGAAAGAGGAGGAAGAAGAAGAAGAGGAAGGAGATAGTTCTGATAGTTCTGGAATCCTACACTGATCAGGAATGGTTAAAGAGGAAGCAATGCAAATATATTTAGAAAGGTACAAAAGTCCAAATTTATAAAGAAATAAAAGGGATAAGAAATTATATGGGGATATAGAAGGATGTGTAGATTTAAAATGATTGTATAAAAGAAAGGAAAAAAATGGAGAAAGAGGATAAGGAAGGTATCTTTGAAGGTGGAATGGGTTGAACAGTAACAAGTCAAGGTAGCAGGTAAAATTAAAGCAGAAGAGTCAGCAGGTATAGGAAATAATCATAATAATAATGATCAGTAGAATTCATGTGAAAAAAAAGAATTTTAGTAATCACTGATTTTGGGCAAAAATAAAGCTAAAATAGACAATCAAAAAAGAAAGAGAAATTAAACTATATGTCATCCATTGTTTTAAATTAAAAACTAGGAAGTAAAAGGTTGAAGTATTGTTGTGTTATGTAGGTAACTGGTGGGTGTAGAAAATATGGAAAGATTTGGAGTTTTGAAGGATAATGTTATCCACCTTCAGAGAAGCAGAGGACAAACATAGTACAGGCTTACATAGATGTATATGAGGGTGTATGTGTACATATGTGTATGATAATAGATATATATATATGTATATATACATAAACACCTATTTACATGTGTGTGTGTGTGTGTGTGTGTGTGTGTGTGTGTGTGTGTGTGTGTGTGTATATAATATGCTTAATAGATTTGTCAGGGGCTTCAGGAAGAGAAAGGGGATAAATGAATAAAGTAAAAAGTGGATAGCAGAGAACAAAAGGAAACAGATGAGGAAGCAAAGTAGAGCAACTCTGAATACAATGTGTAGTATTTATTATATAGACTTTCTTGAAATAGAAATTTATTCTTTCATAACTTGAATTCCTCTTTACATTTTCCTTTGTACATGGGGACATTTTTTCCTGTTTCATTTGTTTGTTGTTGTTGTTTACATAAATAAAGTTTCTAAAAGTCTCAATTCTATTTATAGTGTCTAACACAAAAAAAGGTCACATTTTAATTTAATTTACCATAAGAGGTAGAATATTTCAGGACTAATTTCCTAGAGAAAAGACTGAAATAGATATTACAAAAAATATAATGAGGTGTACAGGAATCAGGAGGACTTTCTAGGTAAATTCCATGCAACTCAAGTTGTTTAGTTAGAAATATTCAAGACACATGTAGGAAACATTAGAAAACTTGGTTTAGTGAGGCTGAACCATCTGCAACAAGACATAAATTTGGATTTGGCATTTGAGTATGGATTAAGGACAATTAATACAAGATTTTAATGTTGGATTTATTCAATACGAGAACTCCTTGAGTCCTTAGCTTAGTTCAAAGTACTCTATAGTGTTGTTTTAATCGTTCTTTCAAATACATCTCACTTATCCCTTTTCACATATAGTATGTCTCAATTAAAATTGATTTTTTTTATTATAGAGACCCCTACATCCTCCAATTCAGATGTGCAGAAAATGATAGCTCAAGACAGCAGTCACACTTTTGTTTCCTTGTTCCCATCACTGGAAGGTCTGTAGTTTTTAGTCATAGTTGAATCAAGGTGAATGAATTTCTTTCACTCAGGGTGATCTTCATGTGACTGGCACATTATGTGTATTTTTCTGATACATAAATAAACTCATGGACAACTTCTTTTATTAGTTCTTTCAACTCCTATCATGCTACTCAGTATCCATCTACTATAGCACTAAAAATGACCTTTAGCTTTTATAGGGCTCCAAAAAGCACTGTGAAGCAGACTTTGAAAAGGATTATGTAACTTGGGACTTGTATTTCTACCCAGGATGAAAAGAAAGGAAACCCAGTACAATAGAGGTTTGGGAAAGAACTCTCAAGGGAAGCAGAGGAGACTAAGACCAGAGAGAAGTGGCAAAAAATGGAGAAACTGGAAAGTCCTATTCTGTTGATACATACATACATACATATATATATATATATATATATATATATATATATATATATATATATATATGTATATATATATATATATATATATATACATACATACATATATATATATATATATATATTCTAGAAACATGCTTACTTAATTGTGTAATATATATATATATTTTTAATTAATAAAGGAGACACTGGCAAAGAACTACCCAACATGGTTTCCCCACATAAAAGAAGGCGCAGGATTCTATGAATAAAGCAGAATTTCAAAATAGCTCAAAATAAACATGCCATGCACAGAATAAGTGACATCTCCACCCCAAATGATTATATGGATTACTTGTGCCTATAGGAGCTTTGGTCAGAATTTGTATTAGTCTGATCAGTCACAGTTGTTTGGAGAACAACCAACTATTAATAATGATTCAAAGCTCCCTCTTCCATAAGTAGGGAGTTTGAATTTCAACTAGCCTAATTACTGTATCTTGCCTCTTTTTTGATACTTCTGTCCTACTGCATGTAGCCTTCAAATCCAGCCTTTTTGCTCTATCCCAACTAGTTGTACTCACTATGAAAATCCTAGAATTTGCTTGTGAAAAGGGAAGTTAGGGTATTTCAGTTTCTTTCCATTAGAATACTGAATTTCACCAAAGTACAGAAAATCTGACCTTCCTTCATCATTCTTCAATTGCCCTCCATTTCTGAGTGTCTGCTCTCAATAAAGCTGGTTAGTTTTCCTGTTTGACTTAAGAAAGTGATTATATGCGTGTGTGTGTGTGTGTGTGTGTGTGTGTGTATACATATATATACACACACACACACATATATATATGTATATATATATATATATATATATATATATATATATATACATAGGCATATATATGTATATATAAACATTAAAGTGTGCCACATAGTTTCCTCTAGGCCTTGGGGGGAAAATAGATATACATTTACTAATAAGCACTTATATTGCTTTATAAGCATTGCTTGTACTAATAGGAATGTAGTAGAAGGTTCAAGGAATGAGATAGTCACAAGATTATAGGCCTGGTGACTGAAAGCTAATAATAATAGCAACAATATCTCACATTTATATAGCACTTTAAGATTTGCAAATCGCCTTACCTTCATAATCTAATGTGAGCTACACAAAAAACCTCCCCTCCCTCCAGTCTCTGTTCCTCAGAGAATATTTCCTCAGTACAGAAAGTGGAAGCCTTTCAACTCACTGAACTTTTGGGAATTATTAGGCTTTTGAAAATCTAGCCTGCCTTGATGACTTGGGATGGAAGTGGAAAAATCTATCCAGAAGGACCTGGCAATCTCCTTCAAACATGGTATTACCACCATTATACATAAGGGAGCCAATTTTTGCCCTATTGCAAATAAACTCAATTCTTCTTGAAAGTGGGAAAACTAGTCAGCTCAACAAGGAGATTTCAGGATTTGTCAGAATGATCAAACTGACCGAAATCTGAAGAAACAACAAAAATCCAGTTTTTCCTAACTCCAAGAGGAAGTTGATGGAAGCTAATTGTCTGCTGAGACTTCTGAAATAAAAATAACTGTATGATCACCCTAAGAGCTTTTTCTAAACAACTTTGAAATAAACTTAGCAAATTAGAAGATAGTCTTGCTTAAAAAAAAAGAATTTAAGAACCCAACAATTCCACAAAAAAATTAGAAAGGGAAAGGAGACTGAGGGTAAAGTTTGCATTAAGACCCAGGTAATCTGCCAAAAATTAGAAATAATAGGCACCCATCCTACTTTGGTAAGGTTCTAATCACAATGCTTGCTTATGAAGAAACTTCCCAGTCTTTTGATTCAGCTTTCCTCAATTTTGTGTTTTTTTCGCCTAGCTTTACCTCTGACTCCTCAATCTAAGAATAAAAGCCTAGGTTTTCTTAGGAAATTCTTCCAACATTATCCATAATAGAACAAAGACTTAGGGACTAAGATAGGAAAGAGGGAAGAACATTTATCTAAAGGTGTTTTAAGAGACTGGTTTACTGACTGCTACCCAAAGGCTGCTGGGAAATCACTATAAAATGTCTTATAGATATGATCTCCTTATGTTGGAGACTGCTAGGAGTTAATCCATAGGATGAAATAGAGATCATTCCCAGCACTACAGATTACTTCACTAGGGACTCCCTCACTTTTCCTTTTGTTACCACTACCTGTTTATCTGATGCTGATATTGTTACTTGAATTGCTCTGCCATCTCTGACTACAAACTGGAGAAGGGGACAACAGATGCATATGTGTGTCTTGCATTTAAAGTACCTCATTCTGATTCTGGATTGGTACCACAGTGAAAGTTAGCTGTTATCTAAACTTTCTAAGGAATAGCACATAATCAGGTACAACAAAGATTGGGTGCATTTGATGGGAAAGAAATAGTGGATTTATTCTCTTGTCTCCATTTGGGGGAAAAGGAGATTAGCTAAAACAGGTTACTCCAGAGTGGCTTCAGACTCCATGTGGAATTTAGCACTTTGATATTATATCAGTTATAGGCTTCACTGGACGAGACTGGCAGGGCAAATTTCCAAATTTCATATAGCATATCAAGGAAACAAAGGAGATTGTAAAGATCCAGTAAGGAAGAAACACCTAGAAAAAGTAAAACATTTTATCACAGTAAGACTAGAAGTGATGGTTCCATTTATCAGCATCAGGAAGTTTATATCAACCAACTTTCAATTCCCTAGGAATTTTTCCTCTCCTTCCTAGGAAGAATTAACACAAGCCTTTAGGAGTAGGATTCTCATTCTCTTCCCTCACTTCTAGTCCCTGCTAAACCCAGATCATAACTTATAAAAATTTACCGGATTGAACACGTTGAACTGATTACCTTATTCACTGTTACCGCAATAGGGTACCCAGTTCAGAGATCTCAGTAAACCTGACATATCTATTATTCTTCCAAATTGTTCCACATTATGTGAATATTTCCCTGAAATAAAGTTGGCATACTTTTTTGTTGCATATTTTTTTGTCCAGGATATTGAAATTCTATGCTATCCAAATATATGCTAAGATAGGTGCCCTATATGTGGCAAACAATGTTCTTGAAGCCCTTCCAAAAACATACACATGTCAAATTTCAAGCTCTTGTATACTTTCTTATCCCGGGGATTTTTTCTTAGGTATCTCATTGATGTACAATTCATTCATTTTTTTAAAGACATGGCTAATTAACTATTCTATTTCCTCTTCTGTTAAGCTGGGCAGTGTTAAATATAAATTACTAGAATTCACTTCACTTTCATTGTTAGAAATATTAGCATATAATTGGTGAAATTGCTCCTAATAATTTCTTTAATATTATCTTTGTGAATTTACCTTTTTCTTTTTTTAAATTGATTTTATAGTTATAATTTTTGGACATTACATATGCATGTGTAATTTTTTTTTACAGCATTATACCTTGTGCTCACTTCTTTTCCGAATTTCCCCCTCCCTCCCTCTCCCCTCTCCCCTAGATGACAGGCAATCCCATACATGTTAAATGTGTTACAGTATATCCTAGAAACAATATATGTGTGTAAAACCGAATTTCTTGTTGCAGGGTAAGAATCAGATTCAGAAGGTAAAAGTAACCTGGGTAGAAAGACAATAGTGCAAACAGTTTACACTCAATTCCCAGTGTTCCTTCTTTGGATGTAGCTGATTCTGTCCACCATTAATCAACTGGAGCTGAATTAGATCTTCTCTATGTTGAAGATATCCACTTCCATCAGAATACATCCTCATACAGTATCATTGTTGAAGTGTACAATGATCTCCTGGTGCTGCTCATTTCACTCAGCATCAGTTCATGCAAGTCTCTCTAAGCCTCTCTGTATTCCTCCTGTTGGTCATTTCTTAAAGAGCAATAATATTCCATAACATTCATATACCATAACTTACCCAACCATTCTCCAACTTATGGGCATCCATTCATTTTCCAGTTTCTAGGCATTACAAAAAGGGCTGCCAAAAACATTTTGGCACATACAAGTTCCTTTCCCTTCTTTAGTATTTCTTTCGGATATAAGTCTAGTAATAGCACTGCTGGGTCAAAGGGTATGCACAGTTTGATAACTTTTTGGGCATGTTCCAAATTGCTTTCCAGGATGGTTGGATTCTTTTACAACTCCACCAAAAATGCATCACTGTCCCAGTTTTCTCACATCCCCTCCAACATTCATCATTATTTTTTCCTATCATCTTAGCCATTCTGATAGGTGTGTAGTGGTATCTCAGAGTTGTCTCAATTTGCATTTCTCTGATCAATAGTGATTTGGAACACTCTTTCCTATGAGTGAAAAAAGTTTCAATTTCATCATCTGAAAATTGTCTGTTCATATCCTTTGATCATTTATCAATTGGAGAATGGCTTGATTTCTTATAAATTAGAGTCAATTCTCTGTATATTTTGGAGATGAGGCCTTTATCAGATATGTAACTATAAAAATATTTTCCCAATTTGTTACTTCCCTTCTAATCTTGTTTGCATTAGTTTTCTTTACAAAAGCTTTTAAATTTGATGTAATCAAAATTTTCTATTTTGTGATCAATAATGATCTCTAGTTTTCCTTTGGTCACAAATTCCTTACTCCTCCACAAGTCTGGGAGGTAGACTATACTATGTTCCTCTAATTTATTTATGATTTCATTCTTTATGCCTAAATCATGGACCTATTTTGATCTCATCTTGGTATATGGTTTTAAGTGTGGGTCCATATTTAATTTCTGCCATAAAAATTTCCAGTTTTCCTAAAAGTTTTTGTCAAATAATGAATTCTTATTGCAAAAGTTGGGATCTTTGGGTTTGTCATACACTAGACTGCTATAGTTGTACACTATTTTGTCCTGTGAACCTAACCTTTTCCACTGAACAAGTAGATTATTTCTTAGCCCAATACCAAATGATTTTGGTGACTGCTGCTTTATAATATAGTTTTAGATCAGGTACAGATAGGCCACCTTCATTTGATTTTGTTTTTTTCATTAATTCCCTTGAAATTCTCGACCTTTTGTTCTTTGATATAAATTTTGTTGTTATTTTTATAGGTCATTAAAATAGTTTCTTGGGAATCTGATTGATATAGCACTAAATAAACAGATTAGTTTGGGAAGTATTGTCATCTTTATTATATTTGCTCGGGGCCTATCCAAGAGCACTTAATGTCTTTCCAATTATTTAAATCTGACTTTATTTTTGTGGCAAGTGATTTGTAATTTTGCTCATATAATTCCTGACTTTTCTTTGGTAGATGGATTCCCAAATATTTTATACTTTTGACAGTTATTTTTTTTTATTCATTTTTCCAAATTATCCCCTCCCTCCCTCCACTCCCTCCCCCCGATGGCAGGCAATCCCATACATTTTACATGTGTTACAATCTAACCTAGATACAACACATGTGTGTAAATACCATTTTCTTGTTGCACATTAATTATTAGCTTCCAAAGGTATAAGTAACCTGGGTAGATAGACAGTAGTGCTAACAATTTACATTCGCTTCCCAGTGTTCCTTCTCTGGGTATAGTTATTTCTGTCTATCATTGATCAACTGGAAGTGAGTTGGATCTTCTTTATGTTGAAGATTTCCACTTCCATCAGAATACATCCTCATACAGTATTGTTATTGAAGTGTATAGTGATCTTCTGGTTCTGCTCATTTCACTCAGCAACAGTTGATTTCAGTCTCTCCAAGCCTCTCTGTATTCCTCCTGCTGGTCATTTCTTACAGAGCAAGAATATTCCATAACATTCATATACCACAATTTACCCAACCATTCTCCAATTGATGGACATCCATACAACTTCCAGTTTCTAGCTACAACAAAAACAGTTGCCACAAACATTTTGGCACATACAGGTCCCTTTCCACTCTTTAGTATTTCTTAGGGATATAATCCCAATAACAGCAATGCTGGGTCAAAGGGTATGCACAGTTTGACAACTTCTTGGGCATAGTTCCAAATTGCTCTCCAGAATGGCTGGATTCTTTCACAACTCCACCAACAATGTATCAGTTTGACAGTTATTTTGAATGGAATTTCTCTTTGTATCTTTTGCTGTTGGATTTTGTTGATGATATATAAAAAAGCTGAGGATTTATGTGGATTTATGTTGTATCCAGCAATTTTGCTAAAGTTGTGAATTATTTCTAATACCTTTTTATTAGAATCTCTGGGATTCTCCAAGTATACAATCATATCATCTACAAAGAGTGATAGTTTGATTTCCTCCTTACCTACTCTAATTCCTTTAATCTCTTTCTCAACTCTTATTGCTGAGGCTAGAATTTCTAATACAATATTGATTAGTATTGGAGATAATGGGCAACCTTGTTTTACTCCTGATTTTACTGGGAAAGTTTGCAGTTTACATGATGCTTACTGATGGTTTTAAATATATGCTCCTGACTATTTTAAGGAATATTCCATTTATTCCTATGCTCTCAAATGTTTTTAGTAGGAATGGATGTATTTTATCAAATGTTTTTCTGTACATATTGAGATGCTCATATGTTTTTTTGTTCATTTGATTATTAATATGGTCAATTATACTAATAGTTTTCCTAGTATTGAACCAGCCCTGCATTCCTGGTATAAATCCTACTTGATCATAGTGTATTATCCTGGGGATGATTTTCTGTAGGCTTTTTGCTCATATCTTATTTTAAGATTTTAGCATCAATATTCATTAAGGAGATTGGTCTATAGTTTTCTTTCTCAGTTTTCAACCTACCTGGTTTAGGTATCAGTACCATGTCTGTGTCATAAAAGGAGTTTGGTAAGACTCCTTCATTCCCTATTTTTTCAAATAGTTTATATAAAAGTGGGGTTAATTGTTCTTTAAATGTTTGGTAGAATTCACATGTAAATCCATCTGGTCTTTCTATATAACCACAAGAGAAATACAGTTTCAAGAGTTCCTTTTACCTTTTTCTGCTTCTCTTGAGTCTTGTTGTTGGAGATCAAATTTTTTGGTTTACATCTGGTTTTTTTCTTAGAAACACATGGAATTCATCTGTTTCATTAAATATACATCTTCCTTAGAAGAAAATGCTAAACTTAGCTGGATAGTTTATTCTTAGTTGCAATCCTTGTTCTTTTGCCTTTTGGAATATCAGATTCCAGGCCCTTCGATCCTTGAATGTGGAGGCAGCCAAATCTAGTCTTATAGTTCTGCAGCTTGGCCACAATATTCCGTGAAGTTATTTTTTTTTTTTTTTTTTTTTTTTTTAGGGTCTGTTTCTGAAGGTTCTATTTCAATGCCTGTTTTACCTTCTGGTTCTATTACCTCTGGACAGTTGTCTTTGATGATTTCCTGTAAAATAAAATCTAGGCCATTATTTTCATCATAATTTTCGGGAAGTTCAATGATCCTTGGATTATCTCTCCTAGATCTATTTTCCAGGTCTGTCAATTTTCCCTGTAAATATTTGATGTTATTCTCTAGCTTTTCATTTTTTGTGGTTTTGCTTTATTGATTCTTGGTGTCTCAATGACTCATTCATTTCTATTTGTTCAGTTCTGATTTTTTAATGAGTTATTTTCTTCATTCACTTTTTTTAATTTATTTTTTTTATATTTCCAATTGAGTTTTTAAATGAGTTGGCTCTATGGAATTTTTTTCCATTTCACTAATTTTATTTATTTATTTATTTGTTTATTTATTTATTTATTTATTTTATTGAGTTATTTTCTTTTTCCAATTCACAGATCCTACTTTCTTGGGAATTCTTTATCTTTTTCAATTCACAGATCCTACTTTCCTATGATTTTTTAACCTTTTCCAATTCACAAATTTTGTTTCCCTAAACTTTTTGTGAATTCTTTATCTTTTCCAATTCAAATTTCAGGACGTTGTTACTCTCTAACATAGCTTCTCTTTCCTTTGCCCATTTATCTTTAACTCTCTTTTTATTTCTTTAATAGTCTCTTCTGTGAGAGAGTTATATGATGGGGGCCAGGTAACATTCTCCTTCAGGGTATTATCTAGAGACTATCTGCTGTTAGCCTCCTCAGGGTTGGAAACCTGATCTTTTTTTGTATAGAAGCTGTCAATCGTTCTCTTCAATTTTTCACTCATTTTAAAAAAACGTATGGAGTCTGCCTTCAGGGCAAGGAAGTTACTAGCTTCCTCTTCAGAACAGAGATAATTTGGATGGCAGCTGTCTTATGTACATTCTGCAAAGGTACAAGGGTGCTCTGGGAGAGAGTTTCCATACTCCCCCCCCCCTCCAACAGAAGTTATTCAAAGCTGGTTAGCAGGGGCTTGGGTGTGGGTGTGTCCAGTGAAGAACCCCTGAGGTGTGGTCTAGAGACTGCCCTGAGGCTAGAGGATGAACAGCACAAGTGTCACAACCCTGGGCCAAATCCCCCTGTGGGGCCGTGGATGTTAGCAGCTAACCAGCAAATAGCCCTGGCACACAGACCAGAAGTGTCTCTGTCCCTCGAAGCACAGTTGCCGCTGCTGAACTTTAGATGCTGTGGAAGTTCCACTGCCTCAGGCCGAGCCTCCCACTGTGAGAGTAGAGGCTGCCCTGGGCTGTATCCCACTGCTTTGCAGGTTCTTAACTGCCCCAAGGAAAAGCCTCAGACAGCAGAAGGGGCCTGCACAGCTGTCCTGCAATCTGTGCTGAGTCACTTCCGGTTTGGGGTAGCTATAGGCAGTTTCTGGCTGCTTTTTTGTTTGTTTGTTTGTTTTGTTTTGTTTTAAGTGGCTTGATTTCTCTGCTGATCTGATGTTTTGCAAGAAGAATAGAGCTATCAGCCTATGCCAGAGTCCTCTGTCTCAGTAGCTTTAATAATCCCAGAGGCCTCCCCAGCCCGATTGCCACAATATGCTAGCCTTTAGTCTATCACTGTCTGCTGCTGGTCTTTTTCTCCACCCATCAGTACAGACCTTTTCTGATGAAATTCCAGATTCTCTTTTGCTGGTAAATTGTGTTTCTAATTTTCGAGATTTTTACCAGTCCAGCATTATTTTTGAGGCTGAATTAAATAGTTGGTATTGAGGATAAGAGAGAGTTTAGAAATTCGGGTGTATCTCCTCTGCCATCTTGGCTCCACCCCTCTGAATTTACCTTTTTCATCATTGATACTGGTAATTCCTGCTTCTTCTTTCTTTTTAAATCACATTTTTCAATGATTTATCTATTTTATTGGCTTGTTCATAGAGCAGCTTTTAATTTTATTTCTTAGTTCAATTTATTTTCTTTTAATTTTCTAAATCTCTCATTTGATTTTTAAAGGATTTCAAATCTGGAGATAATTTAAGATTTTTAATTTGTTCTTTCTCTCTTTTTTTCAGTTGCACAATTAATTCATTATTCTGTTTCTTTTTTATTGATGCACATTTTTTTTTTCCTCCTTGGTAATGCTTTGACAGAATCTCATAAATTTTGGTATGTTGACTCATTGTTGTCATTTCCTTTCTTTGCTAAAATTTTTTATATAGTATTTTATTGAGAGAATTGTTGTATGTATGTATGTATGTATATAAACAATAGTATATATCTGTTTTATGTAAAAATAATTTTAATGTTTATTTTGAAAACTTTGAGAATTAAAATTGTTTTACCTCCCTTACTGCCTCCAGTCTCTATTGAGAATACAAACAATTCACTGAAAATTCTACATATGTAGTCAGGCAAAACATTTCCCTAATAGCCATGCTGTTAAAGAGATTAAAGAAAAAAAGTAAACAAGCAAAAATCTTCAAGAAAAATAAATTGAACAAAATATTTGTTTTAAGTACCATCAGTTTTTTCTCATCCACTCAGTTTCCAATATGAATGGTATTTTTCAACAATAGTCCTTTAGAAATGTCTTGGAATATATTACTGCTAAGAGAGTTATGCCATTTACAATGCATCATCTTACAATATTGTGATTGTTTTGTACTCAGCAGATTTAACTTTGCCTTAGCTCATGAGGTTTTTCCAGGTGTTTAGTAAGAATATCTTACTCTTATAACACAATAGGAATCCATCATAACTACATATTACAATTTATTTTTTCACTGTTCTTTAAGCTATTAAGGTTTAATTTACTCTTTTTTTATTAAAGATTTTTATTTATAAAGCATATGCATGAGTAATTTTTCCAATATCGACCCTTGCAAAACCTTTTGACCCACATTTTCCCTTCCACTTCCCCTAGTTTGTAAGTAGTCCAATACATCTTAAATATGTTGAAATATATGTTAAATCTAATATATGTAAACATATTTATACAGCTATCTTCCTGCACAAAAAAATCAGATCAAGAAGGAAGAAAAAGAAAAACAGAAAGAAAAACAAAACGTAAGCAAATAACAGATAGAGTGAGAATGTTATGATATGTTCCTCACTTTGTTCCCACAGCTCTTTCTTTGGATGTAAATGGCTCTCTTCATCTGTGAACAAGAGGAACTGTTTTGAATCATCTCAATGTTAAAGAGAGCCATGTCTATCAGAATTGATCATCATATAGTTTTGTTACTGCTATGCATAATGATATCCTGGTTCTGCTCATTTCACTTAGCATCGGTTCATGTAGGTATCTCCATGTCTCTTTGAAATCATCTTGCTGGTCATTTCTTACACAAAAATAGTATTCCATAACATTAATATACCACAATTTATTCAGCCATTTTCCAACTGATGGTCATCCACTCAGTTTTCAATTTCTTGCCAATACAAAGAAGGCTGCCAGAAACACTTTTCCCTTTCCCTCCTTTAAGATATCTTTGGGATATAATCCCAGTAGAAATACTGCTGGGTCAAAGAGTATGTACAATTTGATAACTTTTTGAGTATAGTTCCAAATTGCTCTTTAGAATGGTTGGAAGTTTTCACAACTCCACCAACAATGTATCAGTGTCCCAGTTCTCCCACATCCCCACAACATTAATCATTATCTTTTCCCGTCATCTTAGCCAATCTGAGAGGTATGTAATGGTATCTCAGAGTTGTCTTAATTTGCATTTCTCTGATCAATAATGATTTGGAGCACCTTTTCACATTAATAGAAAAAAGTTTCAATTTCTTCATCTGAAAATTGTCTATTCGTATCCTTCAACCATTTATTAATTGGAGAATGGCTTGATTTCTTATAAATTTGAGTCAATTCTCTATATATTATAGAAAGGAGGACTTTATCAGAACCTTTCAAAGTAAAAAAATGTTTTCCCAGTTTATTGTTTTCCTTGTAATCTTGTCTACATTAGTTTTGTTTCTACAAAAACTTTTTAATTTAATATAATCAAAATTATCTATTTTAGGATCAATAATGATCTCTAGTTCTTCTTTGATCACAAATTCCTCCTTCCTCCACAAATCTGAGAAGTAAACTATGCTATGTTCTAATAATTTGAATGAATGATAGCATTCTTTATGTCTAGATCATGAACCTATTTCAACCTTATCTTGGTATACAGTGTTAGGTGTCGGTTTATGCCTACTTTCTGCCCCACTAGTTTCCAATTTTCCAAGCAATTTTTGTCAAATAGTGAATTCATATCTCAAAAACTGGGAAATTTGTGTTTCTCAAATACTATGTTGCAAAAGTCAGTGATTCTTTTGTTGTCTGAACCTAACCTATTCCACTGATCAATTCTCTCTATTTCTGAGGCAGTACCAAATGGTTTTGATGACTGCTGCTTTATAATATAGTTTTAAATCTGGTAGAATAAGGCCACCTTCATTTGCTTTTCTCTTCATTAATTCCTTTGAAATTCTTGACCTTTTGTTCTTCCAGATGAATTTTATTGTTATTTTTCCTATTTCAGTAAAATACTTTCTTGGAAGTTTGATTGATATAGCACTAAATAAATAGATTCAAGAGTATTTTCATATTTATTATATTCACTTGACCCAACCATGAGCACTTAATATTTTCCCAGTTGTTTAGATCTGACTTTATTTGTGTGGAAAGTGTTTTGTAGTTTTTTTTTTTTTTTTTTTTTTTTTTTTTTTTTTAATTTAGTTCTTGACTTTCCTTTGACAGATAGATTACCAAATATTTTATATTATTGACAGTTATTTTAAATGGAATTTCTCTTTGTATCTCTTGCTGTTGTATTTTATTAGTTAAATATAAGAATGTTGATGATTTTTGTGGATTTATTTTACATACTTCAATACTGCTGAAGGTGGGAATTGCTTCTAATAGTTTTTTAGTTGATTTTCTAAGGTTCTCTAAGTATACCATTATATCACCTGCAAAGAGTGATACTTTCATTTCCTTATTACTTACTCTAATTCTTTTTAATTTTTTTTCATCTCTTATTGCAAAAGCTAGCATTTCTAATACAATATTCTATAGTAATGGTGATATTGGCCACCTTGTTTTATCCCTGTTATTATTGGGAATGGTTCCAGTTTATCCTTATTACATATGATGCTGGCTGATGGTTTTAAATAGATGTTACTTACTGTGTTAAGGAAAAGTCTATTTATTCTTATATTCTTTAGTGTTTTTATTATGACTAGGTATTGAGTTTTATCAAATGCTTTTCTGCATCTATTGAGTTGATCATATGTTTTTTATTAATTTGGTTATTGATATAGTCAATTATGATAATAGTTTTCCTAATATTGAACCATCTCTAAATTCCTGGTATAAATCCTACTTAGTCATGGTTTATTATCCTGGCAATGATATTCTGTAATCTCTTTGTTAATATTTTTAAAAGATTTTTGCATCACAATTCATTAGGGAAGGAGTGGAGCCAAGATGATGGAGAGAACACAAGCATTTATTTAAGCTCTTCCTTGACCTCAGACTACTTCTTTTATGTAAAGGCCTCTGAATTAGTGTTTGATTGAAAAAAAACATGAATATTGGGAGTACAACACATTAGCAATGGAAGATATCCTCAAAACTCACCAGAAAAGGTCTGGTATTGCTAGTTGGCAGGGAAATTAGACCAGTCACAGACTGGCAGGGAGAGCACAAAAGGCAACTACTGCTGAACAGACTGGAGGGGATGGGGTGGGTGTGGTCTCAGCAGGTGGAAATTGGCAGTGAGACCTTTACCACAGTGTGGCTACTTTGCCCTGGCAGCAAGCCACTAGATCAGCAGAGAGACTATATACACCAGGGGTAAAGAGTATAACTCCAAAAGTTAAGAGTCTTTCAGATCTGGCCACACCCCCCCAGCACCCATAGTGACTCAGCATGCTCTCAGAGCACAACCACTATGCAGATGCAGCACAGCTATTTCTATCCCATTGCTGTTTCATTGCTAGTTCCTGTTGTCAGTAAAGGAAGCTTGGTAATACTACACTGACAAAAAGCAGATGGCATTTTTTTTTTGTTTGTTTGTTTGTTTTGTTTAGTTTTGTTTTCTTTGTTTCTTTTTTTGTCAAAATGAGTAAAAAGTTAAAGCAAAACTCTTAAATAAAATGTTTGCAAAAAGATTACAGAAAATCATCCCCAAGATAATACACCATGATCAAGTAGGATTTATACAAGGAATGTAGGCCTAGTTCAATATTAGGAAAACTATTAGCACAATTGACTATATCAATAACCAAATTAACAAAAAAATATAATCATCTCTATAAATGCTGAAAAAGCATTTGATAAAATCCATCATCCATTCATATTAAAAACACTTGAGAGTATAAGAATAAATGTACTTTTCCTTAAAATAGTTAGAAGCATCTATTTAAAACCATCAATAAGCAGCATATGTAATGGGGAAAACCTGGAAACATTCCCAATAAGACCAGGAGAACTTCAGGAAAGCTGGAGGAGATTCAGAGCTAGGATTCAGGAAGAAGAGGATTTGAGATTCTACCTGAGATTCCAGAAGCCTCCCAAGAAACCTGCTCACAGAGAAAAGGATTAACAGAAAAGAAACCTCCTCCCAGAGAAGGATTATAATTTTAGGGACAGACAGAACATTACCTTTTGGCTCCCAATGTGGGGCAAGGACTTAAGAGAGGCGGAGCCCAGCTCCAAGATCAATTAAAAGATAAGTGGGGCATGATGGCAGCTGAGGTTACACCCAAAGAGCCTTTAGAAGGTCAGGACTCTGATTTGATCAATCAGCAGAAAAGCAATCACATGGTAGAAAGGGATTACCTAATCATTCAGCCAAAAGGTAATCAGATTGCAGAAATGGATTACACTTGGGGAGAATACAGGCCTTTGATACAGACAGGGCTGTTTCCAGTGCAAATAGTTCTAATGTAATTGCCAGATGATGAGAAGAGATTTAGAAAGTGGTAAATAGGAGGAAATTAGATAGGTTAATTGCCTGGGAGAGAGGGTTTGCTTGTATTTTAACAGACAGAAGGAAACAGATGGAGAAGGAAACAGATGGGTGGCAACAAGCCCCTGGAGAGAGACAGAAAAAGAGAAAAACCTCAAAACAAAGGAGAATATTTAAGAAATATCTGACACTGAATCAGCATGGCTGATAAGGAGACTGTTAAAGATTCCCTAACACAAGATGAGACTATTGTAGGACTTTAAAACTCGCAGGAATTATTGGATTTTTGGCACATGAACTAATGGACAATGGACTTATGGACATGTATAAATTCTCAATTTATAATTATTTGATGATGTTATTTGTTACATCACTTCTAGCATGTGTTATGTTACTATGTATTCATGTAATTTATGTAATTATGTGTAATACCTCCCATATTGATGGATTTATATTTCAAGGTCATGACCACCCTATGTTCTAAATCAAAAGATTATATGGGAGACCCATATAATTCTCAATAAGTAATGTTCTGTCTGTCCCTCAAATTATAATCCTTCTCTGGGAGGAGGTTTCTTTTCTGTTAATCCTTTTCTCTGTGAGCAGGTTTCTTGGGAGGCTTCTGGAGCCTCCAGCCAGAGTGAAGGTAGAATCTCAAATCCTCTTCTTCCTGAATCCTGGCTCTGAATCTCCTCCAGCTTCCCTGAAGTTCTCCTGGGAAGTCTTGCCCTTGACCCAATCCAGATTGCCTCCTTGCCAGACTGCCCTCCTCTTTTATCCTCCCAGAGAATGGGCTTGTGGTTACTCCAAGGACTTGTGGGAATTACTTACAACCTTTTAAAGGTGTGAACTAAAGGTGTGAACCCTGAGCTATTGAATTGTTAAGTACCGACTTAGTACCTAGTAAGAACCCCAGAGATTCTACTAAAAAGCTATTAGAAATAATCCACAACTTTAGCAAAGTTGTAGGATAGAAAATAAATCCTCATAAATCATCAACATTGTTTATGCATCATTAACAAAACTCAACAGTTAGAGATACAAAGAGAAATTCCATTTAAAATAACTGTCAGTAATGTTATTTATTTATTCCCAAATAATATTTGGGAATCTTTTTTACCAAGGGAAAGTTAGGAATTATCTGAGCAAAACTACAAAACACTTTCCATACATATAAAGTGAGATCTAAACAATTGGAAAAATATTAAGTGCTCTTGGATAAGTTGAGCAATTATAATAAAGATGACAATACTTTTGTAAACCAATCTATTTACTTAGTGCTATACGAAATAGACCTCCAAAATAATATTTTAATGACTTGGAAAAATAACAACAAAATTCATATGGAAGAAAAAAAATCAATAATTTCAAGGGGAATAATGAAAAAAAGTCAAATGAAGGTGGTCTAGCTGTACCTGATCTAAAACTATATTAAAAAGCAGCAGTAACTAAAACCATTTTGTATTGGCTAAGAAATTGACTAGTTGATCAGTGGAATAATTCAGTTTCACAGAACAAAATAGTAAATAACTATAGCAATGTATTGTTTAAAAAACCCAAAGAGCCCAACTTTTGGGATAAAAATTCACTTTTTGACAAAAACTGCTGAAAAAACTGGAAATTAATTTGGCAGAAAATAGGCATAGATCCACTCTTAACACCATGTACCAAGATAAGATCAAAATGGTCTCTTAATTTAGGCAAAAAATGAAATTATTAATAAATTAGAAGAACATAGGATAGTTTCCCTCTCAGTCTTGTGGAGGAGGAAGGAATTTGTGACAAAAGAAAAATTAGACATCATTATTGATCATAAAACAGAAAATTTTGATTATATCTAGTTAAAAAGCTTTTGTACAAACAAAACTAGTGCAAACAAGTTTAGAAGGGAAGCCATAAATTGGGGAAACATTTTTATAGTTAAAGGTTCTGATAAAGGTCTTATTTCCATAATATATTGAGAATTGACTGTAATTTATAAGAAACCAAGCCATTCTCCAAATGATAAATGGTTAAAGTATATGAATAGACAATTTTAGATGAAGAAATTTAAACTATTTCTAGTCATATCACAAGGTGCTCCAAATCAGTATTGAACAGAGAAAGATAATTCTGAGATACCACTACACACCTCTCACATTGGCTAAAATGACAGGAAAAGATCATAATGAATGTTTGAGCAGATTTGTGAAAACTCGGATATTGATAAAATTAACCTGAGAAGGAAATAAAAAATGGAAGTGGACAAAAACAGAGGGATTAGAAATGCTATGTAGTGGTTCACACTCATTTCCCAGAGTTCTTTTGCTGGGTGTGGTTGGCTCTATTCATTATTGAACAAATGGAACTGATTTGCTTCATCTCATTGTTGAAGAGAGCCATGTACATCAGAATTGATCATCATATAGTATTGTTATTGAAGTATATAATGATCTCCTGGTCCTGCTCTTTTCAATCAACATCAGTTCATGTAAGTCTTTCCAGTCCTTTCTGAAATCATCCTGTTGGTCATTTCTTACAGAACAATAATATTCCATAACATTCATATACCACAATTTATTCAGCCATTCTTCAATTGATGGGCATCCATCCAGTTTCCAGTTCCTAGCCACTAAAAAGAGGGGTGCCACAAACATTTTTGTACATCCAGGTCCCTTTCCCTTCTTTAAGATCTCTTTAGGATATAAGTCCAGTAGTAACACTGCTGAATCAAAGGAAATGCACAGTTTGATAACTTTTTGAGCATAGTTCCAAATCGCTCTCCAGAATGGCTGAATGTATTCACAATTCCACCAGGATATATTCTGATGGAAGAGGGTATTTTCAACAGTGAGTATATCCAAATCACTTCCAATTGATCAAAGATGGACAGAACCAGGTATACTCAGAGAAAGAACACTGGGAAATTAATGTGGACTACTTTCATTTTTGTTTATCCTCCCAGATTATTTTAACTTTCTGAATCCAATTTTCCTTGTGCAAAAGAGAACTGTACAAATGTGTATACATATATTGTTTTTAAAATATAATTTAACATGTTTAATCTGTATGAGACTGCCTGCCATCTAGGGGAGGGGTTGAGGGAGGGAAGGGAAAAGTTGAAACAGAAGTGATTGTAAGGGACAATGTTGAAAAATTACTCATGCATATGTTCTGTCAAATAAAAAGCTATAATGAAAAAAAAATTAAAAAAAAAAACACAATTCATTAGGGAGATTGGTTTGTAATTTCCTTCCTTTGCTTTGTTCCTACCTGGTTTAAGTATCAGTACCATTTCTGTGTCATAAAATAAATTATTAGGAGTTCTTTGTTCCTTTTTTTTTTTTTTTTCAAATACATTTATATAGTATTGAAGTTAATTGTTCGATAAATGTTTTGTACAATTCCCAGGTAAATGGTGCTGGGGATTTTTTTCTTAGGGAGTTGGTTAGAAAATTGTTTTATTTCTTTTTCTAAAATGGGACTTTTTAAGTAATTTGTTTCATCTTCTATTAATCTGGGCAATCTCTATTTTTGTAGGCATTCCTCCATTTCACTTCTAATCATTGCTCTAATTTCCTTTTCATTGATGGAATGTTCTCCCTTTTCATTTTTGAGACTAACTAATTTGATTTTTCTCTTTCCTTTTTCTAATCAAATTAACTAAATATTTATCTATTATGTTTTTTTTTTCATAAAAGCAACTATTAGTTTTATTTATTAATTCAATAGTTTTTAGAATGTCAAGTTTGGTATTTGATTAGAAGTTTTTAATTTGTTCTTTTTCTAGCTTTTTTAGTTGCAAGTTCAATTTATTGTTCTTCTCTTTCTCTGTTGTATGCTAGTAAGCAATTAGAGATATAATATTTCCCCTTATTACCACTTTGTCTGCATCCCATAAATTTTGCTATGTTGTCTCATTATTGTCATTCTCTTAGATGAAATTATTGATTGTTTCTATGATTTGCTGTTTCATCCATTCATCCATTACGATGAGATTGTTTGGTTTCCAATTACTTTTTGGTCAATTTTCCCCTAGCCTTTTACTGAATGTAATTTTTATTGCATCATGATCTGAAAATATTCATTTACTATTTATGCCTTTTTGGATTTGATTTTGAAGTATTTATGTCCTAATATATGGTCAATTTTTATATAGGTCCCATGGACTGCCAAGAAGAAAGTGTACTCCTTTCTGTCTCCATTTAATTTTCTTCAATGATCTATCATATCTAGCTTTTCTAGTATTCTATTTACCTCTTTGACTTCTTTCTTATTTATTTTGTGCTTTGACTTATCTAGTTTTGAAAGAGCAAGATTGAGATTTCCCTCTATTATAGTTTTAACTGTCTATTTCTTCTTGCAGGTCTCTTAACTTCTCCTTTAGGAAATTCCATGCTATACTACTTGGCACACACACACACACACACACACACACACATACATACACACACACATATATAATATTGATATTGCTTTATTATATACAGTACTCTTTAGCAAGATATCATTTCCTTCCTTATCTCTTTTAATTAGATCAGTTTTTGTTTTTGCTTGATCTGAGGTCAAGATGACTATCCCTGCTTTTTCACATAGTACATTCTGCTCCAGCCTTTTACCTTTGCTCTCTATATATTACTCTGATTTAAACGTGTTTTTTGTAAACAACATACTGTAGGATCCTGGCTTTTATTCCATTTTGCTATCTGTAGAAAGCCAGAACTCTGGAGACGTGTCTTGAAACAGGGGTACTTAGAATGAGGTGTTAACTCATTGGAATTGATGAAATTATTGTCTTCTAGTATATATATATACTTAGTATTTAGCATGGTCATGTAATGTTTCAATAGTTCACACATACTCAGTATACTGTAATGATGTAAATGTAAGAGATTATATAAACTGGGGACAAACTCAGCCAGAGATAGAGAAGACTTGACCATGGTGGCTCCCCTGCCTCATCACTTCTCCACTAAAACCAAAAACTTTGGCTGGTCCCGACATCCTCCAAAAAGCTAGTCTGGACACTATATTTTAATCCAGCCCTGTGTGTGAGATCTACAAAGCAATGTTATATTTTGTCACTCTAACTTTAGGAGGTCTAGAAAGCAGAAAATTACATTGAGATGTGTAGACTGTGGACTGGCTGATTGGCTGAGACTGCTGATGCAGACTGGGAGACTGAAGGAGACAATAAAGACTTTGGACTTTATCCCTAAGTATTCTCCTGGTGATTCTGATGAAACCAAGGCTGGTCTCAAGACCTCCAGAAAGCTAACCAGAACATTACTTTTTGCCATCCAATGTGGGGTGTAAGGATTTACACTCAGCAGCTAAACTGACAGGATCATGAGTTCAGTGGAAAAGTCCCTGTGACCCGCAAATATAGTGAGTACAAAAATAGACAAGCAGGAAACTTTGATAAGGGCTAAATTAATGTTTCAGCTGAAATGGGACAAATGCTTAGAAAAGAACCTTCCCCACCCCAATGGAAGAATGTAAAATGCATAGTTAATCTATTAAAAAAATAAAACAAGGTTATATTTTAACTTAGAAGCAGATCATTGAAGTCTTAGAAACATTAAAGCACACTTCTCCTTGGTTCTCTAAGGAAGAAAAATTAGGATCAGATAAGTGGAAACTAGTGGGAGAGTAACTAATTGAATATTACAATGATAATGGTCCTGATTCAATTCCTTAAGAAACATTCTATATATACAACATAATACAACTGGCTTTAAGGAATTACATAAGTATTATAAGGAAAAAGGAGAAAGAGCAGGAGGGGGATGTTACTGACAAAATAGTTGAAAAGCATGAAGTATTAGACCGAAAAGGTGTTAAGTTCAGTACTAATGAAATTGAGGAATGTGGTACTTCACAGAAGGAGATATTAGAGCATTCCCCATCTCATGACCTGGCCCCCCTCAATTCTTCCTTCATAGGTGGAGGGAGGAGGAGGAATGGGAGGGGCAGTGACACAATCAGCACCACCAATGCAACAGCTTTGTCTACCCCCAATGCAACAGTTTTGTCCATCCCCTATGACATGATTAGAAAAGGCACTAATTAAAGCTAAAAAAGCCTTGTCCAGCAGAGAGAGACAGAAATAGAGAAAAACCTCGAAACAAAGAAGAAACCCTAAGAAACATACAAGGCTGAAATGAGACTGTTGCAGGACTTTAAAACCAGCAGGAATCATTGGATTCCCTGACACATAATGAAACTATTGAAGGACTTCAAAACTTTCAAGCATCATTGGATTCCCTTATACGTGAAGTAATGGAGAATAAATTGGTTTTGGACTATCTCTTGGCTGATAAAGGAAGTATATGTGTGATTATCATTTATATATCGTCCTTCTAGGACTTATGAAAATCTTTTACAATACCATGTTGATTCTATTTTTGTCATATCACTACTTGCCTGTATAATTCATCTTTGTTACACCACATTGAGTTTGTGAAGGCTGTGGGAAGAGTCATTACTATTACCTGTGTGTGCTTGTGTAATACCTCCCATGCTAACAGATTTATGTATACCTGTTTCAATTTCAGCACCAGAGGATACCCAAAAGCAAAAATCTGGTTTGACTCCCCATTCTCCCTTGGTATCTTCATCTCCCTTCCTGAGACATCAGGATGGGCATGATCACCTCCTTTTTGGTGTTTTCCCTTCTCCTCCTGAGAAGTGAGGGAGGGTGTGACCACCTGTGTTCTAAAACAAAAGAAAGTGGGAGGTGTTGAGAGTTGGAACTCTGGAGAAGTATTATTCTGCTTTAAATGTGTTTCTTGTTAACAACATATTGTAGGATTCTGACTTTTAATCCAGTCTGCTATCCACATATGTTTTATGGGAGAGTTCACTCAATCCACATTTACAATTAAAAGTATTAATTCTATAATTGCTGCCATCTTATTAACCCCAAATTATACTTTTCTCTTTCCTTTCTCCTTTCCCACCTCACCAGTATTTTACTTTTGAACATTACTTGCCTCAAGCAGTCCTTCCCCTTTAGGGACCCTCCCACTTACTTATAACTTTCCCCTACTATTTCTGTTTTCCCTTCTATTTAGCCTACCTATTTCTTTTCCCCTTTCCCCTCCCACTTTTCCATAATGTGAGAGAAGTTTCTGAGTGAATCCAAACATATCTAATATTCTTTCTTTGAGTCAAATATGATGAGAGTAAGATTCACACAATATTCGTTACTCTCCCTTCTTTTCCTCAGTTATAATAGGTTTTCTTTGCCTCTTCCTGAGATATAATTTCACTCATTTTATCTGCTCTTTCTTCTTTTTTTTATTTACAATACCTGTTCTGCCTGTAGTTTCTTTATTATAGTATAACAATAAAATCAGATTATACATGCATTTTTTTATGTATACCCGTAACAGAAATAGTTCTTGAGAATTTTTTTGTTTGTTTGTTTGTTTTTATCTTTTTATGTTTCTTTTGACTTCTATATTTGGAGGTCACATTTTTTTTTTTTGTTTAGCTCTGATCTTTTCAGCAAAAATAATGGAATTTACCAGTTTCATTGAATGTCCATCTACTTCCCTGAAAGAAAATGCTCAGTTTAGCAGGGTAATTTATTCTTGGATGCATTCTAAGTTCCTTCATCTTTCAGAATATCAGATTCCAGGCCCTTTGATCCTTTAAAGTGGAAGCTTGCTAGGTCCTGAGTAATCCTTATTGTGACTCCATGGTATTTGAATTGTTTCTTTCTGGCTACTTGTAATATTTTTCCTTGTTCCAATAGTTCTGAAATTTAGCCACGGTATTTCTTGGTTTTAATTTTGGGGTCTCTTCCAGAAGGTGTTAGGTAAATTCTTTCAATGGTCATTTTACCTTCTGATTCTATATTTGGGCAATTCTCTTTGAGAATTCCCTGAAAAAAGTGTCTAGGTTCTTTTTTTTTTTTTTTTTTTTTTTTTTCATCATGGGTTTCAGAAAGTCCAATAATCCTTAGATTGTTTCACCTAGATCTATTTCAGGTCCATTGTTTCCCAATCAAGTATTATACATTTTTTTCTTATTTTTTGATATTTTTGGTTTTGCTTGACTGACTCTTGTTGTTTCATTGAGTCATTCATTTCCATTTGTTCAGTTCTGAATTTTAGTGAATTTTTCTTAATTTATTTTTACTTCTTTTTGTATTTGTCCAATTGAATTTTTAACTGAGTTGCTTTGTTCTACGGATTTTTTTTCCATTTCACAAATTCTGTTTTTTAAGGGGATTTTTTTTTTCTGTTTCACTAATTCTGTTTTTCTGGGAGTTATTTTCTTTTTCCATTCTATCAAAGCTATCTTTTAATGAGTTGCATGTCTTTTCCAGACCCTCTTACAAATTTTTCATTTCCTTAACCGATTTTTCTTCTAGTTATCTTTTAATATCCTTTTAAAATTTCTTCTAGGAAAACCTTATGTGATGGGGACCAGGTTATGTCACCTTTGGGGGCTTCATATAGAGACAATCTGTCTTTGGTCTTCTCACGGTTTGCTCTCTGTTCTTCTCTTTCACCATAAAAACTATCTATCATCAGAGTTCTCTTTACCTTTTTTATTCATTAAAAAGGTCTGCTTTTAGGAAAAGGGAGTTTTCCCCAGCTTTTTCTACAAGCAACAGCTTCTCCTACAAGTGGCTGGGGTTGTGCTGGGTCAGTGCTGACTTACTTCCAAACCTCAGTGGGCATGATCAGGTTCTGTGAATTTCTGGAGTATTAGGATTCAATATTTACCTTTTGTGTTGGATGTTGTATAATTTCACTGCTGATCTACTGGCTTGCAACCAGGGAGGAATGCCCAACACTGATGTAGATTCCTGTAGATTCCTCCCTATATATTCTCCACCTCATGGAGTCTGCACCACTCCCAGACACTGTGCTAACTGTGCTAGCATTTGTGCTTAGCTGCTTGTGCTTTACTGCCTCTCTCCCCTTTCTGATTGAAAGAGACCTTTTCTGGTCTTTTTCCCCCCTGTATATTCTCTGCCATACAGAGTCTGCATCACCCCATGTAGTCTGCACTGCCTTTGGACTCTGAGCTGTCTGTGCTGGTATTTCTGCTCAAGTGCTTGTACTTGGCTGCCTTCCTCCTGTTTCTAGTTGAAATAGACCTTTTTCTAGAGATCTTTGAAATTATGTTCTGCTGATAATTTATTGCCCTTCCAATATTTGTGGATTCTGACAGTCCAGAGATAATTCAGAGGCAGGATTTGCTAATTAGTCTGAGGGTTGTAGGAGAAGGTCAGAAAGAAATGTGTGCTGTCTCCGTCATCTTGGCTCTGCCCTCGGAAATACCCACACTATTATTTATTCAACTATTCCCCAATTGATAGACATTCCTCAATTTTCCATACTATGCACCCAGATAAGAGCTGTTAGAATATTTCTGTACATAAGTCTTTTTTTTTAAATATCTTTTAGCATATAGAACTAACAGTGTTATTACTAGGTCAAAATATATGCACGATTTTATAACCTTTTTTAATATAATTGCAAATTCACTGCTCCACCAAAAATGCATTAATGTGTCATTTTTCCATCATCCCCTCCAACATTTGTAATTTTACTTTTCTCTCCTATTAAATCAATCTAAAAGGTATGTGGTAATACTTCAGAACTGCTTTAATTTTCATTTCTTCTATCAATAGTGAGTTAGAACATTTTCCCCCTTATGGCTAAAGATAGCTATGGTTATTTAATCTAAAATCCATTCATACCTTTTGATAATTTATTATTTGAGGAATGGGCTTTATTTTTATAAATTTTACTTAGTTCTTTATATGTTTGAAAAATGGAGCCTTTTATCAGAGAACTTTTTTTTTTTTTTTTAACAATTTTTCTTGCTAACTATACCCCTACTACCTCTATCCTCTCCTTTCATTCTGTCCCCCCTCAAAAGGGTTTGTTTTTGACTAACCCCTCCTCCATTCTGTTGTCTTTTTTATCCTCCTCTCATTATTTCTTCCCCCACCTACTTTTCTGTAGGATAAGAGACTTTTATATTCAATTTTTTCTTTGAGAAAATTCTGATGAGAATAAAGTTCAATCTCTCCTTATCTCTTCTCTCTTCCCTCTACTTTGATGTCTTTTTTATGTCTGAAAATTCATCCTCTTCTACTTCTCCTTTTCTCTTTCTCCCAACACTTTCAACTCTCACTACTTAATTTTACTTTTTAGACATCATTCCTTTACATTATACTAATACCTATGCCTTCTGTTTATATATACTACTACTTTTAACTGCCATAATAATGAGAAAGTTCTTAAGAATGACAAGTATTATCTTCGCATGTAGGAATGTAAACAGCTTAACATTATTAAGTTTCTTTTTTTATGATTTCTCCTTCCCGTTTATGCTTCTCTTGAGTCTCATATTTGAAAGTCAAATTTTCTATTAACTCTGATATTTTCATCAAGTATGCTTAAAAGTCCTCTTTGTATTGAAAGTCCAATTTTCCTCTGAAGGATTATACTCAGTTTTGCTAGATAGGTGATTATTGGTTGTAATACTCCAAACACTCCTGTAATATAGAAGCTGCTAAATCCATGTTATCTTGACTGTAACTTCATAATACTTGAATTGTTTCTTTCTAGCTGCTTGAAATATTTTTCCTTGACTTGAGAGCTCTGGTATTTGCCTATAATATTCTTTGGGGTTTCATTGGGGGATATATATTTTTTTCATGACTTTCTTACATCAGTTCCATTTTTCTTGCCAGCTTTTTCTCTACCTCTCTTGATTTTTAAAGCATTTTTATGCTCTTTTAGGGACTGACGCCAATTCATTTTTTTTTTCTTGGTGGCTTTCTATATAGGAACTTTGACTTCGTTATCTTCTAAGGGTGTGTTTTGATCTTTCTAATCACCATAGTAACTTTCTATGGTCAGAATCTTTATTTCTAATGTTTGCCCACTTTCCCAATCTATCATTTGACTTTTAACTCTTTGTTAAAATTGGGCTCTGCTTCCAGGGTAGAGGGTGTATTGTTTCATGCTTCAGGGATTTTGTGCAGTTTTTCAAAATACTTCTAGGACTTGTGAATTTTCAATTCTTCCAAAATGGTATATCTAAGGAGAGGTGAGTTTATTACTTTCCTGGCCTGTATTCTGGTCTCTCTTTTTTGATGTTTTTTTTTTTTTAATTTTTATTATTTTAAAAATATCTTTTTTGTTTTCAAAATACATGCAAAGATAGTTTTCAACATTTATCTATCCTTGCAAAACCTTGTGTTCCCAATTTTCTCCCTCCTTTTCCCTTACATTCGTCCCCTAGACAGTATGTAATCCAATATATATTAAACATATGTGATTCTTCTAAACGTATTTTGATATTTATCATGCTGCACAAGAAAAATCAAAAACATGAAAAAATTAAGCATGGCATTCTCTCATGTTTCTCAGCTTTTAGATATAGTCCTCAATATTTCAGAATCTTCCTTTTAATTCATTCATTTTTTATAAGGTGAAAAATTAAATATAGCAATGTTTCCTTACATAGAAAACCTAGTTATAAACTTAAAGCAAAGTTGCAAATTTATTCTTGAGAGAGCTAATGAGTAAGCCTTTCTTTAGTTCATATTCCAGAGTGGTACCAATGATATTAAACTATATTTTCTTTATTCAGGAAAATACTGAATGTTCATTTAAAAGTGAAAGAGAAAATACATTTAAACCTATAAAAGCTCTGAAAAACTTGTAGGAACCAGAAGAGTGTACTTTATGATTATACTTGGGAATATTTTTCCTTCAAAACTCTATTTCTTCTTGCTTGCGCTATTTTAATGAAGAAATAGTTCCTGTCTGTGAAGCCTGGAGTTCTCCTAAATGAGTTTCAGAAATTAACCAATGGGGACCCTCAAAATAGAATTCTATAAACAACTTTTCAAATCACATTTTGAGACTTCACAGCTACAAATTCTTGTAATTGTTTATACTGACCTTGCTATTGCAAGAAACTATTATAGACAATATAATCATTCCTGAAAAAAAGTACTTAATTAGACTTAATTTGCACAATCAGGGATCATACACAGAATATGATGTGAATTGTAAAACGGAAGGGCATCATAAATATTACATTTGTTATACAAGAGTTATAAAATATATATATTGAATTGTATCTCTATGATAAGGTCAAATAGTACATTTATGATATAAATTCTTTTTTTTTTTTTTTTTTTTTTTTTTTAGGATTAAGACAGAGTTTAAGATTTATTAATGTGAAAATATTTACAATTACCACTATTAGCTTATCAGAGTCTTGCCAGGGAAGCCATATGAATCTAATAAAAACCTTACAACATCTAATAAAAAAAATTAAGTTTTCCAAAAAAAAAAAAGCCACTTAAATATCATATTACCTTCTATTATCTAAAAGATTTCCATGAAGAGGATGCTAGTATTGAAGGAAGAAGACTTGAATTCATATCCTTTCTTTGACATTAGCAGTATGACAAGAAACAAGCTATTTGATCTGAGCCTCAGTTTCCTCATTTGTAATATCTAGAGTTCCTTTCTCTTTTTTTTTTAATTTTTTATTATATATATATTTTTAATAATATTATCCCTTGTATTCATTTTTCCAAATTATCCCCCCCTCTCTCTATTCCCTCCCCCCGATGACAGGCAATCCCATACATTTTACATGTGTTACAATATAGTCTAGGTACAATACATGTGTGTGAATATCATTTTCTTGTTGCACAATAAACATTAGAATCCGAAGGTACATGCAACCTGGGCAGACAGATATTAGTGCTAACAATTTACATTCACTTCCCAGTGTTTCTTCTCTGGGTGTAGCTACCTCTGTCCATATGATATAAATTCTTATCCTAAATCTTTATTGTTCATCTGAAAGTTATTGACTACCTCAGAATGGAGATATCAAAGTGTATAGCTTTTAAGCAGATGATCAATATTAATATTGTTCTGAAATTTGCTTATACATTTTTAAAAGGCTAAATATTAGAGAAAACTACATATGCTAGTTTTTAGTAACTTGTCATTGTTAATTATGCCATACTGGAAATTCTGGCATTGAACAATCTTCGATGTCTTTCAGCATAATTATGAATAATTTCATCAATTCTTAATATGTCTCTTTAAATAATATTGGGGAAGATAAGTATGTATATATTTGTAAATACATGTGTGGCCATATATTTTTAGTTCAATGCAATATTAAATGTAATATAGCCCAAACTTTATACTAGCTCATTTTTTAAGTGAGATTCAATACTAAAATGTTGTTGAGATATGACATCTTGCTTTCGAAATTGATTTACTGCTCAATTGCTTCAAGAAAACTATATGTAACTAAGTTTTTTGACCAATACTAGATTTTACCTGTTAAAGTTAAAAAGCTTAGAGATACTGATGGGATTTATAAATTTCATACACAAAGGCATTCATGTGTGTGCATACATACAATCAATCCTCAACTTTAGTGCAGACATTTCTAAAAAGCCTGTTTTAAAAAATTGTGAATGTTGCTACATTGAATCAATAGGAAATAGGGGGTTAGGTTCTAATAACCCCAAAACAATAATCTTTTAATTGTGATTATACATATAATTCTTTATATGTTTTATGATCATTGCTACCATTTCAATAAGAAAACATGGATTTAAGAAAATAATCACATTTTATCTATAAATACTGTATAGCAAATGAAATTCTTTAAAAAATAAAAATTTTTGAGCTGAACATGAATACTTCCATGGTTTCACATGTAGCATGAGTGTATGATCAACACTATATTGATCCAAACATTTTTATCTTGACTGTCCTTTGAAAATCAAAGGAGAGATTGATGGAGCTTTTAGTCCCTGTTATTGGTAGATGCCAAGAAAGGCAAGGGCTCAATATCACTTCCAACACTCTGCCCTTTACATTTGGTGGAGAGAATTTCATATGTTGAAGGACACACCAGCTTGAAATACTTTCCTCCTTTTTTACAGATACAACTAATCATTGATTTGTTAATAACAAATTTGCTGTCAACAGCTACTTCAGACATTAAGGCACAAAGCTTATCTAACACTTTAATTTTTTCGCTAAGTCACCTCACTGAATTTGCACTCTTAGAGTCCAAGAAATTTGCACTATATTTGAGGGGACATAAATACAACATGAAATTTCGTTTTAAAGGTTAAGATGAAATATTCAAAGAAAGCACAGAGTGTTCCTTACTCTGCAATGGTATAGTGGAAAATAGTAACAAAAAGCTTAATAGAATATCAACTGCTTCATAAATTTGTGAGCATAGTACTTTTCATTTTCTGTACTGCATATAGGTAAGCAAGCGCATAGTGGCCAAAGTGAAAGGGAAAATGAGGTTACTAATAAAATCACATAAATGCTTGAAGTCAGAAATTTAAATATTTAAATGTTGAGGATTAATTATATATTTAAGGTGTAATACTATAAATTAGGAAGATGCCATTTAGTTGTTTCATTAATTTGGTAGCTAAAGTAGTTAATAAGAAATAGTAAAGTCTACTGCAGATAAGTTTTCCTATTAGTGTTATTGTTTAATAATATAATAGGAACCATTTTCTATTTCAAAGACTGTCACTTTTTATGTTTAAAGTATCAACTCTTGAAGAAATCCACCATGTTCTCAACTATAGTACAAACATTACTATTAAAATTAATAACATTTTATGGATTAAGTTATATTTCACTTATACTATCTATTTAAAACATTTTTATATATCACAAATACATAATTCAGAGGCTTTGTTTGCTTGTTTCAGAAGGATTATTTTTATGTCTTGTTTCTATGAAAAAATATCTAGAATTGTCTAAAGATCTAGAACATTTAATAGCACCTGCTATTCTTAGTATTATTCCTCTGTCTTTGCACACACACACACACACACACATGTATTTGTGTTTATTTACATATGTATTTTAGGGATATATATGCATATATGTATAAACATATACATATATGTGCATATTATATATATTATACGCACACACATATAATACACTTATGTCAAGGCCTGTAGTTCGTGAAAGATGAAATTGCAGAGGAAAACAAAGTTTTGATAGTCTGAGAATACTGATTTTTTAAAAAATAAATGCCAATTGCTCAACAAATCAGGACTAGGCTCCCTCTTTAGCTTAGCACTAGACCCCAAATACAGGAGACACACTTTTATACATTAAAAATAATTAGTTAAATAAGATCAGTTAATTAACAGAAAATAATATAATATCAGGTAATCTGATTTTAACTGGATGGAAGCTTAGGGACTTTTTAAGTTGGGAAAGAGAGTGAGCAGTTTCAGTTTCCTGAATTTGGAAAATAAGAGATGATCATTCTTCACAAATACCTAAAACCAGTCAATAGAAAATGAAAACAATAGTTAACTAATCAGTTCAGGGCCAGTTTTCAAATAAAACATATGTATTCCTTAAGATGTATAAAAACATTCCTTCCATCAGTCTTTGGATCTGACTGGGTTTCAGGACTGCATAACTTATTTATTTTACTATGGATAACTAAACAGTGGTTCAGTTTTCCAGCTGTTCAGGGTTAGTTTCTTTAATTTATTTTTTTGTTTCTTTGATAAAATTTTGAAATTTATTTGAAACAAATACAAAATGAGAAAAGAAAAAAAAATACTAGTATGTATATAGCAGAACATAATTGAAGATTTAACATAAGGCAGTAACTTCTATTTTGAGAATTTTGCAAGTACTACACATTGTTTTCAAACCAGGCTTCTTTTCTTCCTTGTTAGTATTCTATTCTTCTCTGCTGTGCACTTTTTATTCTATTTCCCCCCTTCCTCTCATGTCCCCAAGAAGGCTACAGTTAAGCAGTGAGGTATATGTTTATGCATTTGTATGTCTTTCTCTATGTGTAGATAGATAGATAGATAGATAGATAAATGGATAGATAGATATCGATATAGATATGTGTGTGAGAGTATGTATATATATATATATATATATATATATATATATATATATATATATATATATATATATATATATATATATATATATATATATATATATATATATATATATATATATATATATATATATATATATATTTATATTTATATTTATATATATTCCTGATGAGAGTAGGAAACCAGCAATACCTGGACTCCTCCACTAGCTTCTTCTGTGTAATTTTTTCCTTTTCTCTTTCATTTATATGAGATAATTACTCCTTTCTATTCCCCCCACATAGTTTTTTTAGAATCATCCCATCATACTGAGTTCAGCCCATGTCTTTCAATTCACACAAATAATGATGACAGTTATGAGTCTTCTAATATTTTCACATATAAGATGTAAATGATTTGACCTTATTGAGTCCCTTATAATTGGTCTTTAAGGTTTACCTTATAGTTCTTCTGGATATTATATATCAAATTTTCCATTAAGATCTGGGTTTTGTGTCATAAAAAATTAATTGTCCATTTTTTTCCATTTCTAATGATAATTAACTTTGTTCAATAAATTACATTTGGTCATGATCCCAGCTCTTTTTTTACTATGGAATATAATATTCTAAGACCTACAGTCTTGAACTTAGTAGCTGCTAAGTTGTGTGTAATCCTTATTCTGTATCCATTATATTTATTTATTTAATTTTTTTCTTGTTGCTTTCACTATTTTCTTCTTTTCTAACTTATTTCTTTTAATTTTCTTAATTTGTTTTTATTAAAGATTTTTATTTTCAAATATGTGGATGAATAATTTTTCAACATTGAATCTTGTAAAATCTTATGTTCCAAATTTTCCTCTTCTTTCCCCCATTCCCTCTCCTAAATGGCAAGTAGTCCAATATATGTTAAACATATTAAAATATATGTTAAATACAATATATGTGTACATATTTATAGAATTATCTTGCTGGAGAAGAAAAATCAGATCAAAAAGAAAAACATATATGAAGAAAACAAAATGCAAACAAACAACAACAAAAAGAGAAAATGCTATGATGTAGTCCATACTCAGTTCTTGTAGTCCTTACTCTAGGTGTAGGTGGCTCTCTTTACCATAAGACCATTGGAACTGCCCACAATCATCTCATTGTTGGAAAGTTATGCCCATCAGAATTGATCATCGTATAATTTTGATGTTGCCATATGCAATGATATCCTGTTTCTGCTAATTTCACTTAGCATCACATCAGTTCATATAACTCTCCTGCCCTCTCTAAAATCATCCTGTTTATCATTTATTATAGGACAATAATATTCAATAACATTCATATACTATAACTTATTCAGCTCTTCTCCAGGTGATGGGCATCCACTCATTTTCCAGCTTCTTAACACTACAAAAAGAATTGCCACAAACATTTTTGCACATGTGGGGCCCTTTCCCTCTTTTAAGATCTCTTTGATATATAATCTCAGTAGAAACACTGCTGGGCCAAAGGGTATGCAGTTTGATGACTTTTTGAGCTTAGTTCCAAATTGCTCACCAGAATGGTTGGAACCATTCACAGTTCCACCAACAATGTATTAATGTCCCAGTCTTCCCACATCCCCTCCAACATTACCTTTTCCTGTCATTTTAGTCAATCTCAAAAGTGTGTAGTGGAATCTCAATGGTGTTTTAATTTGCATTTCTCTGATCAATAGTGATTTTGCTTGACTGATTCTTGTTGTCTCCTTGAGTTATTCATTTCCATTTGTTCAAATCTGATTTTTAATGAATGATTCGCTTCATTTACTTTTTTGTTTCTTTTTGTATTTGTCCAATTGAATTTTTAAATGAGTTGTTTTGTTCTATGTATTTTTTTTTTCCATTTCACCAATTTTTAAAAAGAATTATTTTCTTTTTCCAGTTCACAAATTTTGTTTTCCTTGGAATTGTTTACCTTTTCCAATTCACTAATTCTGTTTTTAGTGAGATGATTTCTTTTTCCACTCTATATTTTAATGACTTACATGTCGTATGCTGATCCAGTTGCAAAACTTTCTTTTCCTTTCCCAATTTTTCTTCTAGCTCTCTTTTGAGATCCTTTTAAATTTCTTCTATAAGAGTCT